>NC_050527.1:7822215-7822368 GCF_002922805.2 Oryzias melastigma
CAACAAAAATTCAATGCAGTTTTGTAGTGCTGGCCAATATGGGGAAAAATTGTATATCACGATATAAATTGTTTTATATCACAATAACAATATATATCATGATAAACCACAATCAAGTATGTTTTCCGTTATTTTCTGAAAAGAAATTGACAA
>NC_050527.1:7822488-7855389 GCF_002922805.2 Oryzias melastigma
GTACTTCATTAGAAATTTGCCTCTGAGTTGTTGGCAGGAAAAATGTCATTATTTAATTTTCTTTGGCCATTTTTTCAAGTAACATGTAACTAGATTGTCAGAAAAGTTCAGCAATAAAGGCAAACAAATAAAAATGATAGAAACTATAGCTAATTTCTTTATCAGCCACACGATATGTATCGTCATGTCGTCCAGCACTACAGTTTGGAGCCAGATGTCAGCTCAGACCAGGAAAACAAAGACAAACAGGGATCTATTTGTCTGCAAGTGGATCCACTGGAATGTAGCAGAGCAGAGAGTTTGCAACAAATATGCTTTTTCTCAAACAGCATTTTTTTTTTCGTCTGCTCCTGATTTGCAACAGTTTGAATAAATAAAACTCAAAAATTTAATTTTAAGATAAATTTTCTTTATTTATCTCTTCAATTGTCACAAGAACATGCTAAAACACTATTTTATATACTATTATTATTTCCCTTGAGCTCAGCTTGTTTTTTGAGTTTGAACGTTTATCTATCAGCCATCCAATGGGAGAGCAGAGTTTGTGGGTCACACACTTCTGAGTTTCACTTTTTAAAAGCAGACGATGAATCCGTTACTAGAACCGTTTCAGTTTCAGACGTTCTGTTAGGTAATGTAGGGTTATAGGCCTTTCGTTTACTAGTGTATGCCATCACCGCCTCTGGATCACCTTCCTCTCCTGTTTCTGTTCTGCCCCCCCCTCCTCTGTCACTGTAATGCTGAGTCAGATGGCTGATAGCAGAGCTTTTTCTGGAACTGCTTAGTCACTGCTGTGTCCAGCCCTATCGACTCTAGTTTTCTACAAGGCTACGCTCTAAAAAGAACCAGATTAGAACCATACCTTAGAAAGACTTCAGCTGTCTCTGCATTGTAGTCAGTATTGATACTTCCTACTTCTGTGAGACAAGCCGTCAACAATTGGTCCGCTCGCTAAGATCCTCCTCCTGAACTCTTAAAGGTGTACACACCCTTTTCTGACTCGATCCTCATTGCAGCAAATTTGGATCTTTGATGTTAAATTATTGCTGCGTTTGAGAAGCAGAAAACATAGAAAGTCATTTAAATGCATTCAAGTGAACTCTTTATCTACACTTTCTGGGTCCTGCTGCACAACCTGATCTGGAGCTTCTTCTGCTGCATCCTCATTAAATACGTAACTTGATCTGATCTATCAGAGCGGTGAAGCTGGGAGGAAGCAGAGTAGGCACATAAACATCCTGAGTTGACAGGATTTTAAACCAGTAAACAGGTAGAGAGGAGGATAAGGGCAGAAGCTCAGGACTGAAGTGAGGTAAAAGAAGACATTTTTAGAGCGGCTGTTTGTGTACTTTAAGATTACACTGGATAAATAATTGAATAAGGTTGTGATGACATCACCATTCGCCGGAAAGTCATTTTAATCCCTCTATCCTCGCTCTGTTTGTTTTCCTTCATTTAGCATCCATCATCCCTCTCTCTGACTCACCCTCCATCGCTTCACTTTCATGCCACATATCATTACCGTTAATGAGTCTCCATTTTCACCCTCTTTGGTTTAACTTCTTCCAGCTGCATTATCTAAAGAGTTTTATTTGTCTGAGGAAGTGAGGAAGTGTAATATCGTTCCGTCTTTTATCCAGCTGTACATTCTAAGAACACAGAGACAAAAAACAAACATTCAAATAAACATCTGCTCACCTGAAGTTCTCGATTCGATAGTTCTTCCTCCATCCGCCCGTCCTCTAACCTCCAGCTCCTTCCTTCCTTCTTCCTTCCCTTCCTTGTCTTCATGTTTGACTTCCTTCTTCTCCCACTGTCTTCCTGTGCTCAACAGGTTGTTGTCGCTGACCGAAAAACCAATCTTGGGTGAAGGACACAGCTCCAGCTGTCCACCCTCCTTGTCCGCTCTCTGCAGCATCTCCTGCAGGGCGGCCATGGAGGTGAGCGCGGGCGGAGGCTGCATGAAGAGGGCCTGAGCCTGCGAGGTGTACTCCCACTGACTGCCATCGCTGCCGGCCTTTTCCTTTCTCCACTTCAGGTTGTACAGGATGTCTGGATCAGGAGTGATAACCGTGGGGTCGGGATCGGGTTCGGTGATCAGTTTAGTCGGAGGGGAGGTGTTTTTGCTGCGGAAACGCAGCTCCTTGAAGGTTGTGACCTTTGGAGCGGACCCGGGAGATGAACCCGACGAGCTGGACTTCTTTGGTGTGTCCGCGTGAGATTTTGTTTGGTGCGCTGGAGCTTCGCATTCAGGCGTGAAGGCTATGAGCCAATCAAAGCGCTCAGGTTGTTTGGAGTTGGCAGGGAGGGTGCTGACTTTAACCGGGGGCAAAGAAGGGGGTATTGGTGGTAGAGGTCGAGGAGGAGGAGGGGGTGGAGGAGAATCTGCTAACTCAGCAGGATAACGATAACCTTTAATGTTGGTGTTTCTTGAGACAGTTTCATGGATGTTGCTAACAGGAGTCTGGTAGTACAGGTCAGATGTTTTCTTCCTTCTTCTTGCCATTTCAGTAAAGGTGGTGGTTCTGTGTTTCTCCTTGTTCTCCTCTTTGATTCGGGCTTCCTCAGCTGCATCTGATTCTTCGTCTGCCTTTCTCGTTCTAGTTTCTTCCAACTGTTTGTCCTTGTCTTGCAGTCGAAACTCCTGCAGCTCCTCCTGCTCGTCCTCCAGCCCCCCGATGCAGACCCCCAGCTCCGGGCTGAGCTTGAGGAGCTCTGCTTGGGTCAGTCCCGCGAGCATGAGCAGCTTACGGATCTCCACATCAAGTGCGTGGAATGAAGGGGGCGGGGGCAGTGTGGGGGGAGGCGGTATGATGGGTGGAGAGGACGTGATTGAGATCACAGGTGGGGGCGGCAAGGGCGGAGGGCGTGATGTGGGCGGCGGAAGGGACAGTGGGGTTTTCTCTTGCTCGGCCTGAAGGGCGGCGAGACGCTGAGCCTCCTTCCTGGCGAGGTGTCGCCTTCGGGGGGGAGGGATGGGAGGGGTCGGGGTGGGGGCAGATGGTGGCGGACTAGGAGTGGTATACAGCGAAAGGTACGGGACCGGCTTGGAGGCCGGGAGAGGAGGGATGGAGGGTGGAGACGGTGGGAGGGGCTTCTCACATCGGAACGTAGTGAATGTGGGGGAGTTTGGGGAGAATGTGGACAGCGTTGGCGAGGTGGTGACGGCCATCGAGGTGGTCTCCCTGGAGATGTTTATGTAGGTGTGGAGGTCAGAGTTCACGCTTTCGTGGCGTGCTGGAGGTTTGGGGGGTCTGGGTGGGGGCTCTATGGGAGATGGAGGGAGAGAATCGGGAAGAAAAGGTTCATCGATGTCTGACAGGGCAGTGAGGTCGACCCCTGCGTCAGAAAACTCCTGAGACTCCGACATCGTTCCGCCCGGAGCTTTATACAACCTCCAAGAAACATCTATGTTCCCCATCTCATCCATGATGTCCGTGAGGTTTTGCTCCTCCAGATCTCCAAGATCGTAGCCTTTGTCGTGAAGTCGGGCGATGTAAGCCAGTTTGACCTCCCTGTTCACCTTTTCAAGGCGATCCAGGTGATCTAACCGATGGCGTAAGACATCCCAGTGTTGCTCCCCTTCTAGATCCCATCGAGCCACTTGAATCACCTGACTGAAGCGCTCCATTTTCCCAAATTCCCCCACCGACTCTAGAAAGTCAAGCAGGTCCAGTTTGGCAGATTCCGAGTCTCCTTTAACTCCCAAGTAGTCAGGAGAAGGTGAGTCGAGCGCAGAGGGGTAGCCTTCATCTGGGGAGCAGAGAGCCACCTTTGATGTGAAGGCAAAGGGGTTTTGGCTGACAGGGAGAGATGGAGGTGAACGTGCGGGGGGCTGGGATTCCGGTGCCTGGGTAAAAGAGTGGTCTTTGAGGGAGTAAGCCAGAGACAGGTTCTCCTGGTCTTCAGTGGAGCAGATGGAGGAACATGGATTTGTACAGTCGGATTCCAGATCGGAGCAGGAGCTTATGGAAGTGGAGGAAGAGGAGGTGGAGGAGGAGAGAGAGAAATCCAGGAAGGATGGGGGGCAGTCGCAAGATGATGGCACGAGGGTGTCATCATCCTCGCTGTCATCATCGTCATCATCGTCGTCGTCATCCTCTTCAAAATCCTCATCACTATCGGTGTCGATGTTACTCACTTCTTCGTTCTGCTTCCCTTTTTCCTTGTTTTCTAGATTGACGGCCACATTTTCATCTGCACTCTTGTCTGCACCTCCCAGATTTGCAGCAGGGCGCTCCATCTGGACCTGGGCTTGGGACGGAGCCTGCTCCTTGGCTCCTTTCCCATCATGCTTCTGGGCTAGCGGTGCTGGAGGAGGCGGTAGCTGCAACTGTTGCTTGAGGGAGATGGTGTTGTTGTTGTTGTGGTTATGGTTGAACATGCTGTTGTTGTCCTGGGGGGAGCGACCATCGCAGCACAGGCATGGGAGGCTCGGCTCGTTGCAGTTTGGGTCAAGAGGGAGAACGTTCGGCAGAGGAGGAGGAGCAGCTGCCGCAGACTTGTTTGCTGTCACGGCACAAGCACCTTTAGGTTTGGGTTTGGCTGATTTGGAGATGCTGGAGCCTGGTTTCTGGGAGCTCAGCCTGGACTGGATAGTTGGAGCTCGAGGCTGGATGCCGGGTTTGGTCCTGGAGGGAGCAGTGGGAGCTTTGGTGACCCTCCGTTGGGAGGACGCAGTGATGGTATTCATATTTTTGTCCTCCCTCTGAAAACCATTCGTGCGAGCCTTCGGTCCGGCGGAGGTATTGGTCCGCCTGCTAAGGTCTACGCGCCGCGGCTTTGAAGCCAGAGATGAGGACTGCATCGTGGGAATGGAGCTTTTCAGTGAATTTTTCTGTTGCTATAGTAACGGGTATTGTAGAGGTAGGACCTATCCAAACTATGACGCACCGTGACAGTCACATCTTGGCTTGACTCCCAAGATCCTGCAACATCAAAGGAAACACACAGAGAGTAAAGACCAAGAAAGCCGGGGTGATCAAGAATCGGGTTTCTGGTTTACATATCAGTCTTTAAAGCTCAATTTAATCATGTTTTTTATGTTTTTATAAGTATCAAAATCTAAACTATTGCTATAGTCCTATTAGATTGGTTCAAAAGTTAATTATTTATGTTGTAAAAATGCCATATGCTGGATCTTGCAATAAAAATTCAAATCTTAAAGTTTAAATAATGTAATGTTTATTGATGTTATTAAGGAGTTTTTGCATTTGACATTAAAACATGATTAATTTTGACCATTTTCCATTTCTATTTAACTTTTCTTTAAGTGGAACACATACAGATACTTTCTTAAATTATTAATCTCCATAGAACAGTTTACTTAGTGCTACAGAAAAAAAAACTCTTTAAAGTCCAGCTCCTATCATCTTTTGATCTTCTGTGAAAGCATTCCCTGTGCTCTTTAAATTGGGATTTTTTAAGGCAAAATTGGTAAAAGCAAGTCGTTTTTCAGGACATAGTGTCTGCAGAGCAGCAAGAGTTCACTCTGAGTTCAGCCTCTGTTGATGCAGAGTAAGCCTGCACTCATTTCCCATCATTCCTTTGTTTACACTCCCGCTAGCTTACAGGGCCTCACACCCCCAACTTAACATTACCGGTGCAACAAAAGTGGCGAGAAATATTGGAGCTATCCAGACATACAGTGAATCAGAATGGAGCTGAGCAGGGAGCTGCTATAAGCCTTATCCAACTGGATTTTGCTGCTCCTAATTTACAATGATTTGAATAAGAAAATATTTAGAAACACAATTTAAAGCTTAATTTTATGTAAATATGGCTTTGATTTTCAGAAAAATACCACAATAACATGTTAAAAAACACCAAAAGCACAATTTTCCTTGGAGTGGGACCTGTAATTCAGATTGAAATCTTTTCCCGTTCCAAGTTAAACTGCCACACATGGCGTAGTCCTCTGTGATAACAACTGTCTGCTGCTTTACAGCTGTCACTTATCATCTGTTCGCCCGGCTTTCAGTGATATTCATGAGTTTACATTTGTCAGGCTGACTCCATCTGTGCAAGTCCGTCTCTAGGATCTGACAAAAGGCAGTAAGATGTACAGAACATAAACACAAAAAACAAGCCTGAGTCAGTACCCAGAGCAAAGATATTTAACTGGAGCATGAAATAATGAGCAGAGAACAGTGTGTGTGCCTGTTTTTAGAGCCCTTCCAGCAAGGGCATTCCTATTCCTCCACTGAGAACAGTGAAAGACGGCTTTGGATTCCTGCTCACGGTTAAAACATTCATGGAGGAGAGGCACATCTTCGTGTATATTTGAACTGCTGGCAGAGCTGTATTGATCCCACAGAGAGGATGGAGATAGGGGTGGATGGGAGGGTGGAGGGGTGGGGGGGGGCAGCTCCAACCGCATCGCTGTGATATACAGGCCCTCACGCCCCATTTTTAACACATATAAAAGCCTATTATCAATAACCCGGTAAGGACAACAGTTATTTTGCAGTTTTGCATACGAACGCTCCGGCATTAGCCATTATTGAATGTAATTACACGGTAATTAGGCGACGAATAGGAATGCAGAATTTTTTTCCCCCTCAAACGGCTCGTTAAAGCAGGTTCGATTAAAAATCTTTATATAAAATTAGTAATAAACGATGAAGCTTTTTCATTCGGACTCACGGTCTGATTCGGGAAAAGATGGATGAAGGTCTCCATCACCTCGGGCTCTCCCCACATCTCAGTCCGTGGAAGGATGTGGATCTTCACGACGTGAACAGCCGCAGCCTCTGTCTTCTCGCGAGATTACAACTCAACCTTCTCACCACGCCCCCTTTCACCCACATAGAGTACCAGCAGTACTTTCCAATTAGCATCACTTTGTTGATTATAATCGCACTCACCTGTGTGTTTATATGTAAGGGCTTGTGCGCACATTTAAACAGAATTGAATACAACTTTATTGAACCCACAAAAGGGAAATTACCCAACTATAGCTCTATCAAAAACTAATAATAACACTAAAATACACGTAAAAATTAGTTAAAAATTTAGCAAATTAAAAATTAAAAGAGCAACGAATTCGAAATGCGCACCAAAAGTATGAATTTACAACATAGTTCATTTTTCCTATTTTCTTATATTTTAATTTTGTTGCGTTACAAATGCATTTATACTTACTGTGAGCATCAAAATAGTTGCTTAATGAAATCACACCAACATCTATTTTTTATTAACATTTTGTTAGATCGTTTTCACTCTTTTTTTATATAATCTTCATACTAAAATAATGTATTTAACTCTTTTTGACTCTTGCAATAGCAAATACCCAATTATTATCATAATTTAAGTCCAATAAAAAAAAAAACCTTTTATAAAGTTTCACATTTATTTCTTTAAAAGTTGTTTTGTTGTAATTGTGTACAACAATGGCCTACAAACCAGACCAGTAAAAATAAAATTTATCAAAGAATTCAGAAAATTTGAATTATAAATATTAAAATATGTGGATTATCATCATTTAGACTAACGCACAAAATAGCAGGACAAAAAATACATTTCATTATTTATTTATCAGGAGAAATAAAATCAAGACTTTCAAAAACCTTATTCTGCAATGCAAAAAGCAATAGTTTTAAATAATCAACAAGAATGCCTTTATTTACACACTTTACAAACCCTTGTTTTGTCCAGGAAAAATGTTAACAAGTGCTTCAGGGAACATTAAACTGTTGAAACCAGGTAAGTACAATCAATCGATATAAACAATGCACCTGCTTTAATAATCAGCAGACAAAGAACAGAAGTGCAATTCAAAATGCACAGACCTGTAGGACTCAGCAGGTTTGCACATAACCCTTTTTCTGAGCATTTCTCCTGCTAAAAGGAGTAGATTTTTTAAGAAATCTCAATACAGTCTAAAAACATTTCAAATGGGCTGTGCTGCTCTGGTTCCGCACAGTCTAGCAAGTCATCACTTGTTCCTTTTGTATATCTTGTTTGCAAAATTTAGGAAAACTGTGGTGGGAAGGGTGACAGCGCAGCGAGCGATGAGCTTCTGCAGCCGCTGATAGCTCTCTTCTTCGTATTTGTGATAGAGGGTTTGTATCTGCAGAGATTTGTAGAGAGCTTTGACCTTCTCCACACTGGCGTCATCTTTGCGTCCGTAACAAGCCTGAGGAAGATGGGAAAAATAAATGAAAACACAAAGTGTTGTTAATTTGTTCGTGGCACAACAGTGGCACTAAAAAATCAGAGTTTTGAAAATTTAAAGCAAAAGTTACCATGCATCAACTGTACCATCTTTACAATTAGATAAGCATCAGAGTATAAATATATTATTAGTTTTTTTAATACATTTTTTTGTGCAGTCAAATTAGTTACTCAAAGAACACTTCTTTACATACACTATATGATGATTCAACTCACATCTAACAGATTGTGTAGTTTTGGAAGAAGCATGAAAAACTATATTTTTTAATTTTTCAATAAAAATCAAATGTTTAGAATAAAAATATAGACTTAATTATCTTTACTTCCTCCCCTCTTAAACAAACTTTTCAATTAGTGGCATAAGAAGCAACAACCTCAAACCAGATAAAGTCCATATACAGAAATACTGCTGAAGAAAATATGTTTTTTTTTAACTTCATCTGCTCAAATCTTTGACACATATTTAACCCTATATAACCATTTGTATCATATTTGATACATATAATTTGGAGACTTCTATCTCATTAACATTATAAAAACTTTCCTTAAAACCCCATTGTATGTGACTTGGTCTATGTTTTCTATCTTGCAGTGCATTATCGTGCCACTAGGGGCAGTAGAAGGACTTTTCCAGCTCATTTCAAAATGGCTGCCCCCATGACTTCTCAAAACTACTTTTGGCGGTAAAATCTTTAGCTAATTTTCTCAACATTCGGTTGAGATTAGCTAACCTCTTGTTATTCTTTTTAAATAACTACTTGCTGTATTGAAAAAATGTGAATTATGTTGATAAATAACTATTTAAAATACAGTTCCACCAAGTTAAAAATGCATGGATCAAATTTGAGACAATGGATAAATAAGGTGCTTTTTTTTCCTGAACAATATTTTTGACAAGTCACACGTTTTGTTAGGATTGTCAATAAATATAAAAAAAAAACTTCAATTCTTTGTTGTGGTGGGCTTTAAATGGTTAAAGACGTAGTAGACTACTACAGTGTAGTAACTGTTCCCCTGACACAGTTGTCACAGATGTGTAACACGGGATGTGAAAAGAGGTGAGACACGTATGTCTGTCAACATCCTTGTCTCTGTGTGAAAGCCACTCTTTCAGCAGCTCAGTTTGGGGTGTTGAACTGATGAAAACCTGTGCTGAGAACCGGGCAGAGGTGAGATTCTTTGAATGAACAGGCTATAACTTACAAATTTTGCGGGCTTTTTTGTGGCATTTTCTGTCATTATGATGGACATACATATGTAAAGAAAATTAAGCTTAAAATTTAATTTATATGTATTTCTTTATTCCAATTGTTCTAAATCGGGAGCAAAAAATTCTGTTTGAATGGGGAAGAGGGGCGGGGTTGCTCCATACCAACATTTTTATAGAAAGCAACATGGGTCTATTTATTTTGGCTAAAAATAGCATAATCATAATAAAATAAAACACTGAGAATGCCTTTAAAATCGATCAAAAAATGATTAGAGTGAGTCTTTGAGGTCTTGAGATGAGATGAAACATCAACAAATCATAAAAAGCTAGACACGAATGTCTTCCCTTGTTTTTATCCTTCTGCTGGGGCAATTCCAGGGCAGACAGCTTTAAGAGTCTTACCTCCAGAACTGTTCTCTGCTCAGGAGACATGACCTCCAGAGCTTTCACCACCAACCAGCTGCACTTGTTATCCTGGATGTCTGTGCCAATCTTTCCAGTCACTGCAGGGTCACCGTAGCAGTCCAAAAAGTCATCCTGTGCACAAAACGGACCAAAAAAAAAAAAAAAAACAGCTGAGCTTCTATTACACAATGGACTGTCACAGAACCAACACTGTCTCTGTTGTTCACAGTTCGTACACAATATAGTCTTGGAGGATTCTGACCTGTATTTGGAAAAACTCCCCCATTTCAAGTAAGATTTCTTTGGCGTGATTGTGCTCTACGTCATTAGTAATTCCTGCCTGCAAAAAAAAAACAACAATTCTTTATTTGCTGTTTCTTTTCCATCTACCAGAGCAAAGTTACAATTCAAACTCACCATGTACATTGCTGCTGCCACTGGGAGGTAGAACGAGTAAAAAGCTGTCTTGTATTTCACTATGGTTTTATACCTATAAGATAAATTAATTTTGCGTTTTTAACAATTTTATTTTGTAAATGTTTCCTTTGAAATTTATTTTTTTCTTACTTTTCCATGCTGAACCTGCTGAGGTCAACATCTCCAGGTGGAGCAGTCATGAGGTCCAGAGTCTGTCCAAGCACCGTCTGATATGTGGTCTGAGACAAAGACATGCAACAATCCTGGTATTATTATAGATGGAGCAGCTGGACTATTAACTCTTTCACTTTTTTATTTTTTATACAAACCAGTTATAAAATAAAGCTCCTAAACATTGAGAAATCACATGTCAACTTTGGCTCAGTGAAGTTTAACTCAAATTTTCTCTTTTTGCCATATGGTGTCTCATGAGACTTAAAAAAAAATTATGTATTTGTGTGCTGCCATGTGGCACATGTCCCAGTTAAGCAAAAATCAAATGCTCGGTTTCTTTGAATAAAGAGGAGGCACACTGCTTATTTTGCTTCTCCACCAAGCTCACTGTTTTGATTTTTTCCTATTCCAGGCAGGTCTAAAGACGGCACAAAGGCTTGAAAGTGGAATTTGATTGTTTATTGCTGATGCTTAAATAGGCTGGCCTGAAAGGAGTTTGTGTGGTCTCAAAAATCAAGGCTAAAACATCTGAGAAACCCAAAACAAAAACTTTACATGGCTTCCCACTGATGAGGAGTTACCTCTGTGAAGAGCTCCAACAAATGGACATAGTAGGGCTGCTCTCTGCAGTATTTTCGAAGTAGCCTGTAAAGTGCTGATTCCAAGAAAAATGAATCATTGATGGCATCCAGCCCGACTCCCTCCTTAGAAAAGAAAAAAAGTACAACTGGTTATATTCACTATCAAGCTACAAAATAACATTAAAAATGAGCAGTTTTTTCACCTTCCTGAACCAGCACGGCTGTCCTCTGCGTAGCACAGATCCATCCATGATGTCGTCCGCCACCAGGAAAAACGCCTGAAGCTGCAAGAAGCAAAACACAAGAGCAAAGCTGAATTTGTTTTCAGCAGTCACTTGTCAATTAAAACATTTCAAGTACCACATTTTTTGGTGTGCAAGTCACTGTTTTTTGCATAGTTTGACCAGGGTGTGACTAATGTGTAATTAAAAAAAAAAGCAACAACCACTAGAGGGCGTTGCAAGTGTTTGAATCAGTATTTGCTACTAACAACAGCACAGAAGAAGAAGCCCTGCTCAGTCTTACGATAGGCTCGGTGGAAGTGTTCCAAAGCGACACACATAATTGACTTAAAGTGATATGGAGTTCAGTTGACTGGTTTGTTTTTATGCTATGGTTATCTAAATTTTGTTATGTTAAAGCATATTCCTCCTATGTTTCATGAAGCTCCCATCAATGTGTTACAGTGTATATGGAGTCTATTATTGTTATCTATTCCGTTATGATTTGCCTTTCAAGATAAAAGGGTTTTTCTTGATCTTGTATTTTGTTAAATAAATTTCTCTCAAAAGTGGGACCTATACTCTAAAAAACATGATACCCACTTAATTTATCTGATCAAGCTGCCACTAGTGTAATCACAACACACCTTTATTTAGATATTTAAACCGACTCAAGTTCAACAATAACACAATTTACATTTTTTTTTATTATATATCAAATCATTAACATTTTATTTCCAAGCCAATTTTGTTTGGGTGTGAAAAAGAGTTTTGATGTTGGCAGAGACTTACATGGTATAAAGCTGGAACTCTTCATTACTAAATCTTGAAGTCTGACAAAAAAAACACTATTACAGAAAAGCTGTTTTTTTGCCTAAAACATGTTCTAAAAGATAAATAATAATTTGATTTTATTAATTGGAATCTCGTCTAAGTAACAATTGAGTCGATTCAACTTTTTAAATATAATCTTAGCCCTACAAATTAACCCAATACTTTTCTTTTTTTGCACATACCCACACTTGTGCAAACCTAAAGAGCTGCAGCTCTAAAATAAAGAACATTTGATTAAAACCCTGCAATTCATGTTAAAGTAGTTTTTTGATCCATTTTAAAAGCATTCCCTGTGGTATTTTATTCATGATTATAATGTTTTTAACCAAATTAAAGAAATCTGTGCTGTTTTTTATCTCTGAGTTGTGGGTGGGGACTGTTGATGCAGAGTAAGCCTGCTCTTATTTCCCATCATCCCTTTGTTTACACTCTCTCCTGCTTGTTTGCTTGCTTACAGGCCCTTATAACCATAGCCTAACATTATGCAACAAAAATGTTGAGCAAAATTGTAGCTATCAAGACGTACAGTTTTGAGCCAGATGCCAGATTAGAGGAGGAAAATGAAGATGGATCTATTTTTCTGCAAGTGGATGAATCGGAATGGAGTGGAGCAGGGAGCAATTATACTTAGAAATGCTGCTTTAATCTTAGTTTCTTTTATCTGTGTCTTCCATAATCAAACAGTGCTAAAAACACCAAAACACAAGGTTTATCAGAGTGGGTCTTGATGCTGTAAATTAGTGAAACACTTTAGGTTTGTGTTAAAAACGATTCTTACCAACTCGATGCACCAGCCCACCACCAGAGCTCTTTCCACAACATCCTGGGTGAGCTGAGAGGGAGGGAGAAGTTCTCTCAAGGAGCCAATCACAGAAAGCCCTCTGTTCTTCTTACCCCCAGGAACATTGTAAACCAAAACCTGGAGTAAAAACAACAAAAAAGACAATTTAATTGTTGTATTTGACGCTAGAACCATGCCAGAGAAACAAGTCTGCTGATCTTACCTCTCTGTGTCTGTTCAGAGCATCAGCCAGGCCCGGATCCTTTAGATCTCTCTCGATCAACTCCGTCACCAGCTCATCGAATTTGGCTTCAAACAGCTGAGAGTCTGACAGTAACGCCTTCTTACTGTGTGTCCCGTTCGAAATACCGTCCGCCTGGAAGGACGACGTGCACAACATCAGGGGGCGGCTTTTCACCCCAAACGGGGACACATCTAACCACATGGTTTGGAGAACTTTGGGTCCATGGAGGACACAGTTTAGCAAGCGCCTCATCGCCGATCAACGCTCCAAAATCTCAACACAAAGCTGCTAAAATCATGCTAGCCCAACCATTAGCTCAGAGGCTAAGTAGCTTTGCAGATTTGTTCCGGGTGTGGAAAGCTACATTGGTGGTCTGATCGGTAACTTAGCTCAGCGCGAGGGTGCTGGGAAAGAGAACCCGTTTTAGGACCTTCAATGAAGCGTTAGCTGACGTTAGCCTACACAGTTATATTTATTTCGGTCTTCTGCTACAGAAGTTTTAGCGCAACAAATGAACTCACAGGTGTCTGTCATTTACAAATCTTTACATACCATCCTGTCAATGTCTTGCTCCGGTTTGCGCTGTAAAATAATAATAAAAATCTTCCCTTTCTGTAAATCCTTTTAACTATAAAATTAAGTCTTTGAACGCTTCCTCAAACCAGGATATGTAAATTGTAGTTCACCATTAGGTTACTGCCGTTTTATACTTGGCTACTGAACTATATATCCCAACATTCCTTGTAAATGGGCGGCACTGAGGAAAGGCTCCATTTGACATTGAGCGTTTTCATTGGTTACTCACATCGAACGAGGATGGGCTTTCCAGGTGGTTGACCAATAGGATATAGTGGAGGGCGGAGTTTAAATCGGGTGGTGAGATTAAATTAGAGAAAGAGTGACCTGGTGATTTTTTTTTCTTTTTGAGGATTTAATGGTACGTTTTTCAGACCAAACAGGTTGTCTGAAGGACAAAAAAGTAAAATTAATTATTTTAAATTAAACCTTGCCCCAATATGCTACTGTTTCCACAGAAATTATCAACATTTTTGTCACCAAACTAAGCAAGGAAGTTATAAATGCAAATAATAAGAATTTAAAACATTAAGTGTTAACTGTTGTAAAACCTTTATAATCTAGATTTGAATATCTTCCACTTTCCATTAGTTTTTAAATGGTTTTAATGACTAAAGGTTCATTTTGTGACTAACGTTCATTGGGGTTGTCAGAATTAAGCTATTTCATGGAAGATATTTTAAACTACTTTGTTTAATTAATTGTTTATGAATTGTTTATTTTGTGTGTTGATTGAAGATTTCTTTTTATTAAAAAAAAGAAAAACGTCCTACTTCTTCTTGTAGTAGATTATGTATCACTAAAATGATAATAAATCAAAGTTTGAAAAAGATGTAATACTTGGATAGATATGTACTCACATAGAGGCAGCACAACATGATGTTGTTCTGTGACAAAGACATAATATGACCTTTGACCTTCAAGATTATGACAAAAACTGGTTAAACAACATTTTTAAAACAATTTGACCTCTGAACTTAAGTGAATTAATTCCAACACTTTGTAAAATGAACCTGGAAAACTAGGCAAGTATTTACTTATTTCAAATTTGTGGTTTATGGTGATGTTTAAAAAATGAAAGATAAATTTTACAACCCATCTAGAAAACAGATAAAATCATGGCTGCTAGACAATCAAAACTTCCACCACACTTCTGTACACATTTTTATTGTTTATTTCGGTCACATCTCTCCATCTAATTTGTTTTATGTATTTGCACTTAATCTTTTTCTACCTTTTCCTTAGTTGTTGCTTCTGTTACATACTTTTTCTGTTGTTTGTCCTTTTTATATAGATTTAGTTTGTCTTTTTACCTATCAATTTGTTTAGTCTGAAAAGATGGAAAATAACCTAAAAAGTAATATATTTGCATTTTGTTAATGTTATATTAATATACATATGCTTTCCCTGTCTTACATTAACAAATAAACAAAAAAGAGTATGCAAACTAAGTTTTTTCTTTTTTAAAGGCCTACAAATCTCTGTTTTGCCAATTAGAACTGCCCACTGACACCAAGATGTTCTCTGTCTCTGTTTTGTACTCCCGGAGCCAAATCGTTGTCAGATCCAAAGTGATCCATGCACCTTTAGACTAAAATAAATAATAAACTACATGAAAATGAATAAAAATGATTGACTTAAAGATGAAATATTTACATTATTTACATATTTATATATTTCTAATACACTTAATAGTAAATGGAATTTTCTTACTGGTCCATACTTCAAATATGTTTTTGGATGCCAGAGCATATTCATGATTTTTTTCCTTCTATTAATAAGTTTTGTTGTAAGTTATAAATACTGAATAGAAAGTTTTTTTGTTGTTGTTGTTGCTTATTTTAGATTAGCTATGAAGTAAATGATGTCAAATTTAGCTATTTTTACTTTTGAAAACACATCCAATATAGTTTTTTGTGCTTTGGCACATCTTCATGCTTATTTTATTTCGGTTATCCAATAATTTCTTTGACAAATGTAGATATTTTTTACTTTATACCACATAGATCTAAAAAAATCAATTTGTTGCTGTTTATTTTCTTATCTTGATTTCAGACGATTCAGGTTTTTAAAGGAAAATAGGCAATGACTTGTGTTACACAACATCTTTTAGAGGAGCACACTGTCCTTTTCGGACATCAGAATATTGAGGGATGTTTTTTTATTATTTATTTCACATTTTGAAATACATATCTTGCACTGAAAATTGTTATATTAACAGATTATTCTTTGAGAACATTTCTTACTCTGGTCATGGATAAATTGGAATAAGCCAAATAAATAACGTAAGTCAAGACAGGAGGTAGAAAACATAGCTCAGTGCCTTTAAGGATGAGTGTCTGACCAGCCAGTGCTTACAGGCTAAGTGTAAATGTGTTTAAAAAAAAGACAAATCATGTTTTACATTTTAAAGTCCACAGCAACCACTTGATGTCAAATGGTGCCATCACCAGTGCATCTTGAAGTTTTTATTCCATTTTAAACCTACCCAAAAGGACATGTGCACATGTGCCAACACGCAGTGTAAAACCTGACGTCGTCATTAGCTTAACTTTACATTTAACTTTACAGTGCACCTCTTATTGTACAAGTACCAGACTGTTTTACCATAAGATTGCTGCTGTACAGGTTCAGATACAGATTTATTCTTGGAGCCACCAGGCAGAAAACTATCTCCAACCTTGGTTGTTAGCTATTAGTTACCTATCACGTGGCTACTATCTTAAGTCATTTGTGCAAGAAAAACGAAAAGAAGCAAACATGCAGGTCAAGACGTTCTGAGCACTTGTCGGTTGGACAGACTAGCAGACTCGAATGAACAGAGTCCCTGCTGCAGCAAAACATGCACATGTTCAAAGGAAACCACTGCGGCCCCAAACCAAAACACACATTTCCAAGGCTGGACCTATATTTGGTGTGCAACTGTGTGTTAGCAATGCTAGCTGCTCTGTGGAGCAGCGTCAGAAGAGACAATACAAAGAGTTCTGCTTCATCTTATGCATTTTTCTTGAGGATGGAAGACAATCACTTGGTTTGAATAACATTGTCCATGAGCTTTTGTCCAAGGGTGACCATGTAAATGCAGGACAGTAAAATCATTCTGGTGGACTAAATGAAGAAGTAAATAGAGACGAGTTTCCAGCTTCTAGATGAACTGATAGAGGTCGAAAGCAGAGATGGAGTGTTTTCATCAGTCGAGACTTTTCTTTTGGTGAGAGAGCTTATGAGGTAAAAGCATACGGTGCATAAATGAGCGAACTTTTGAGTGATGTTCAGATGGTTCAGAAGCACCACGGATAAGGCCGTCTGCACAGTTGGCTTCAGGATCCAGACATGACAGGACATAAGGAGGGAAGACTTCTTTTGCAATCTCAGTTATTCATCTTCTCCTCATCTTTGTTTCTTTCCTTACAGAGCAGACTCGGAATAAAGATTCCCTGATGACCCGTGCGGGGGATGATGAGGGACGAGTCGACGCAGAGAGGAGGAGGAGCTTAAGTCTCCACAGCTGCGCAGGTGGATGCCCTCAGGTCCTCGGCTGCTCTGGTGTCGATTGTGGCGACTGTCACTATGGGAATGATGGTGTCCACGGTGATGAGGACGATGGGAGTGATGGGCGGGGTGTCCTCGGCTGGAGCCCCAGGTGTTCCGCAACATCTGGGTGTAATTAAGTTCAATAAATAATCAATATTTGTCGTTGTAGATGCAAAAAATGAAGGACATCTTGCAGACATACCTGCTCCAAGGCCATGTGGTTGGTAGCCGCGGACTCAGTTCCACTCTTCCTTTTGGTCGCCTGGGCTGTGCTCCCAGCAGGCTCGGAGGAGGGCGCCAGATTACGCTTTGAGCGATGCAGGAAGCGAGCCACCAGAACTCGAGTTACCTAAAGGATAAGAAATAAAACCATTGACTGAGCAGAACTGTTGACTTTAAAAGCTTTTAAATGTGTCAAACACGTTTACCTTCAGATCAGCAAGAGAACGGTGACAGTCTTTGGGTAATCGGAGTGGCGAGGTGGCTCCAGGCTTGGGGGGCACCTGTCCCCCAGTGGTTGCTGGTTTTATGCTGCTTTTCGTGGACAGCACAGCAGCAGGAGGCAGGGATGTCTGAGGCAGCAGGCACGCCTCTGACGACGGACCTTTAAATCAGAAAACAGCACCTATGTCATTTAGTGACTATTTTTACAAATAATTTACATAAAAATGTCAAAAAGTTATATTTAGGAGCCCCTGTTTACCACCTTTTGTACCTTCGTTTTAAGGCTGCATTAAATATTATAGAAGGATGACATGACACACCGAACAAACAGGTTTCTTTGAAAATTAAAAATTATAGCCCCACTGGCAGATTTTATTTAAGAAAGCAAAAAAATAATAAAATAAAATGCCAAAAGGGTAAGAAATATGTCTTAACAAGAAACCTTTTTTAAATAATATTTTTTGCAAAACTTTTCTTGTCACTAAAAGGTTTTTTTCCTCAAACTAACAATATTTTGATTTTTTTTAGAACTTTTTAAAAAGATTTTCAGTTTTTACAAACATCAAGCATATGAAAAAGGAATTTGTACCTATTCAAGAAATAGAAAAAAAATCAGTCATGTCAACCATAGGTGAAATATATATATAAATATAAAATACATACACACACAATTAAACATTAAGTTAAATATTAAAGTGTATCCCTAATAAACACTAGAAAAAAAGTAAGAAAAATAAATACATTAATAAATTAATTAATATTACAAAGCATCTGATCTATAGAAATATACATCAGTAAGCGTACCCTTAAACCTACACATGACTGACACACAGCACTGCAGCCTTCAAAGTCACTATAGCATTAATTATAAGTAATCATCAGTAATTATAGCTTTACATTCACATAAAAGAAAAACCTTCAACAAATGTGATAAAAAGCTTCCTCGTTTTATAAAAGTGATGTATTGAGTCCTGTAGACAGCCAGTACTCAATTTTCAGACATAGAATAACTTCTCTCAACCACTGGATAAATGAAGCAGGCCGAGTGTCCTTCCATTTCATCAATATTAGTCATCAGGCCAACAGAGACAAGAAATCTACAACATTTGTTTGATATGAAATATGGATCCTCAAAACCTGACCAGAGCCGTGCAAGACTAAAACATATGACTCATTGTGGCAGGCAACAGAATATTTTGATACGATTATTTTTCCTTCAAGACAGAAAATAGGACTCTTTCTTGAAGCAAGGATCTTTTTACTTTCTTAAAATTCAGTATTAGCAGTGCATGAAACAGGAAAACATCAGAAGGCAAAACAATAAAAAGCATAAAAGCTCTACTAGTGATGAGTTCCGAATTTTTTTAACCTCAAACGACATGATTTCTCAACTTAAAAACAAATACAAAATAAATAAATCAATAAATAAAGAGAAAAATATAAATATGTATTTTTGAAATTTAAGAAACAGAAATAAACAGAAACATTTATCACAAAGAACAAAATACACACATATTTATGGGTTGTTGAACTTGTCCTGCTTACTTACTTTGACTTAAAAATTCTTCTTCCTCAGCTATTACAACCTTTATAACACAGCTTTTGATTTTCAATAACATAGTAATGAAGCGCTATTAGTAATGAGTGATCAATATGTCAGACTTATCTCTAATTTATATCTAAATTAGATGTTCTAAACAATAATCTACTGTTTGTATTTCTGACCATCACTGTCAATAATATGTTCATTTAAGAGTGTTGGTCCTCCGTGTGTTTTGTCTTACCTGTGTCCATTGATGCTTTACTCCCTCCAGAGCCAAAGTCCACTAGAAAACAGCATAAATACACAGATGTTTGTGGTCAGCGTGCAGCTGATGAGAGAGCTGCATTTCTGTCAGAACCAGAACCAGACTCACCCGTGTCTGTGGAGGAGCTGAGACCTGGTTCACTGTGTGACCTCACGAGGCGTAAAAAGCCTTCGCTGTGTCTCCTCGCAGCCTCTCCGCCCTTTTCGCTTCTTCTTTGCCGTTGGGAGAGGGGCTGGAGAGGAAGGAGGTGCCCGTGATCGTGTTCACCGGCAGCTGAGGAGGATGGAGGAGGGACGGGAGAGGAGCCCGCTGCAGCTCCACGGCTCGAGGCAAAGGAAGGGTGGAAGCGAATCTCGGGGATGGAGAATGGTTGTTGATTCGTGGAGCCACCTATGGCTTCTAGCTGGGAACAGCTGCGGGCTAGCACAGCTTGGCGAAGAAGCACTGGAGACCTGAGTGACAGTACAGAAGATGTTTTTGTTTCATACATTTTGGCTTCAACTGAAAGTGCTTACTCACCTATAAGTGGTGCTGGTGGCGGTGCTCGGAGAGGAACAGGAGTTGGACCTCTCTCCTCTGAGAACTCGTTTGGCTCTCGGCCCTCCCGCCAAAGGACTCTCGGGTGTTTGACACCTCTGACCACGGAGATTAATGCTCTCCCCTGCATCTCCGCCCTCACTGGGAGCCCTGTTCCGTCTCTCCCCGTGGTTCCTTAACCCGACCTCCATGAGACAAGAGTCCTCGGAAGGAGAGGAATCATCAGGGATGTCCACGATTTCAGACATCAACAGAGACCCACTGTCCATGGACACTGAAAAACAGGATTTCCTCATCATCTAAGGAAGACCATATCAGTTGTCAGTTGCATTATTAAACGTGATAGAAGTTGTAGTCCAACACTTTGAAGTGGCAAAATTTGTAGAGACTTTTCTTTATTGGCTAATCACTTTAAATCGGATTATCAGTCCATTCACACTTCCTCATATATGATTTAATCATGTAAAAAGAATCTGTACCTTCGCCACTGAAGGCCGTGGAAGTTCCCCTCTCTCCAGACAGCTCAGTGCCGACAGGATCGAACACAGTTGCCTTGACAGTCAGGACAGGTAGAGATCAGTTCACAGCATTGTACAGGAACAAAGCTACTCCTCACAGTTTTTCTGCTTCTTTTAAACAAAGTTTGTTTTCTTCAGAGCACAGAAAGCACAGAACAGCCTGACTTGACATCCGACCTTTGTAAAATCACAGTACAAGCCATATGGCTTAAACACGGCTATGTAAATTTCAAGGTTCTTCCCACCTCTGCTGTTAGCATGACAGGAATTCCTTCTCTTATTTTTCATATACATTTCTCTCATCTTTACCACAGGAGAGCTAAGCACTCAAAAGGGAGGACAAATGCACTGAAAAAGCTGTGCTTTGTGTTAGCAACAACAAAACTGCAACTTTGCTTAAATATTAGCATGTTTCAGTGGGATAGTCAAAAGTCTTTAATACCATACTTGGACATGTCACAGGAACCTGTTTACTACATTTATATAGGCATCACAGTTAAGGTTCATATGGAAGCCGAAAACAGACACTTTTTTCACAATTTTCTCATGATAATGAGATCCAATATCTCATTATCACGAGAAAACGATTTTTTTTTAACACCAGAAGAACTGATTGATTTATAATTGACTGATTTAATTGTGCCAATTTTTTTCTGACAAACCGCTTTGTTTTGTTGCGGATTGCACAAAAATGAAATAAATATTGTAGTGGACTGAGTTGGGTTCAAGGGGTGCGCTATTGTCTGGGACTCAGTGAACATACCAGGCGGAGATGCTCATTGGCCAGGGGTTCTGTCGGTTCTGTCTTTCAACCTCTTTGTTTGGGGGGTTTTAGAGAAATAAACGAAGGGGCTGGTACATGAGACAGAATTAAGGCGTTTGAGGAGCATAGATCCACTAATAAATCAAAAATTAGACAAAAAAGAAACTTTTGTGGAGTGTTTTCTTCTGCTGTTTTTGTTGTTAACCATAAAATAAAGACACTTAAAACAGGTACAGAAGGGGTGTGTTTTGGCAAAAGTCTGACATAGTACAAAACGATACATATCGTGATATATGCCAGTAACAGAGACAATATTTCCCTTTTTTTTTTTTTTACTGTGACTTAGAAAAAAATGGTAAAATCTGGATTTGTATACAGTACCAGAACCAACTTGGTACAGCTTTTCGGTTTAGTACTCATCCTTAATTAAAACTGAGTTTTAAAACAGCATTTTGAATTGATACAAGTATCGCCAAATAAAGTATAGCAATATTTATATGAATTGATATTTTCTTACACCCCTTAAGGTAAAGTCTGGACATCTCAGTGTGGGAATGGGAGAGAGGGACGCTACAGTATATTCTTCATTCTCTCGTTATCACGTTAAAACAAAAGTCGTTTTCTCGCGATAATGAGATAGTGGATCTCATTATCGCAAGAAAATGGTCACAAAAAAAAGTAGGGCAGGCAATTTTTGGCTTCCATAGGCTTGATAAAAATAATCACATGTATTTGTTTTAATTAATCAGGAGGAACAACGCAAAAGTAGATTTTTGCAGTTTATACTTCAATTTAATAAATCAGATTGTGAGACTAAAAAGTCTGTAATAGATCCTCGAGCACAGATTTTTCATTTCAATGAAGGATTTCTGTGCTTTGATGCTCCCAGTAAAACAGAGTGTGAATCCTTGAACACACATGCTCACCTGGCTGGCAATTCTCTGTCCCATCACAGCTTCATAAGGAGGGGGGCAGTCGGTAGGGTACAAGGGGACAGGACTCTCCATAGAGCCATTATATGTAATGCTGCAACGATAAAATCAATACATCAGCCTACAAATGTGCAATATTTGTTGTTAAAGACAGTGCAGTAATGCTCATATAAATCACAGGTACCTTTGAGCGTCTGTCTCTGAGCTGCAGGTGTACTCGGGAGGGTAGTAAGGTGGTGGAGGGATGGGTGGAACAAACTCCTCAAAGTCCATGATGTTAGTCAGGAAGGCATCCTGAGGGGTGGTGCACTCCGGATTGACGGAGCGGGAGCGATGCGGCGCCAGCTGGGTGAGAAGCGTGTGTCATAAATGAAGGCCGCACAGCAAACAAACTTCAAGAAGGCTTTAGAAGGAAGAAGCCAGCAGCGTGGATGAGAAGGATATTTAGCCTCACCAGGTGCACGAGGTCCAGAGAGAATATGTGGATGCTGCACGTCACGGTCGACAGTGTACAAATGATGGTGGACAGAATGCTGAGTCCGCACGCACTGAACAAAAGGTCCTGCAGGGAAATGAGCATTCAAAGAAACTGCATTCAAATCCATTTAAAACAATTGCAGTGACTTACTTTAAGCTGGTGCCTGACTGAGTGGCAATCGACATTCAGGTTCAGGACAAGGGTGTCATCCCCATCGATGGAGCAAGACTGATTGGGTGCACAACACAAACACCTCCCACTCTCCACCTAGACAGGATGAAATGCAAAGATTTTCCGAACTGTTATTCCTGGAACATCGTTTAACCGTGTAGCAAAGGACAAAGCCGCGTACCTTGCAGGTGAGCATTGACTTGACCATCTGTGCGTTCTGGCAGGACAGCATTGAGCCGGCCAGGCTGAGGATCACACACACTGCAGAGAGCAGCATGAACAGCGACACCTGTGAAGAGGGGAGGCTTGATTTTTTACAGCACAGCACTCCGGTTCACTTTTTGATGTAAAAGTGATTTCAAGTGCGATTTTTAGCCATAAAGTGTTCTTTTCCAAGACATAGTTTCTTGAAATTATCAGGAAATTTGCCTCTGAGTTGTGGGTTGGACTGCTGGCGTGGAGTAAGCCTGCACTCATTTCCCATCATCCTTCTGTTTAAATGCTTTCCCGCAGCCTCTCACAACCCCTACCTAACATTACTTAATAAAAATGTCGAGGAGTATTGGAGCTATCCTGCTGTAAAGTTTGGAGGAAAACAAAGACGTACATGGATCTATTTGTCTGTTCGTGGATGCATCAGAATGGCTTCTACGTCACACCTAAAAGCTTTATCCAGCGATATTTTTTGGCTACTTCTGATTCACAACAATTTAATAAGTTTAATTTTCTTTATAAGTCGTTCATCATGATAAAACAGCTACAAGAACATGTTAAAAGTACAAAAATCCCAATTATAGTCTTTAAATAAAAAGAACCAGTATGAAGACTGGGAAGGACAGACAATTAGAAACTTTAATTTAACTGCAAATAATTTAAAATTCAACAAACTAAAAGCCAAACGTTTTTGACCAGGGATGTCATTTATAGTGGTTTTATTAATATTCAAGCTTACGTATCTGATAAAAATAGTCTTTAAGTATGAGAGTACATACCACTAGTGTCAGAGGTCTCCTCCATGAGATGATTCCAACTATCCCGGACGCCACCACCTGGATACAAACAGGAAACGCATCAGAAATCTTGTTCAATTCTGAAAAAAAATACATTTATTCTGCTGTGTTCACTTACAAAGAAGCCAGCCCAGAATGGACAGGATTGCCTCACGCGGGCAGAGAGGGTGAAGGCCATGCTGGTAAAGGAAAAGGCCAGAACCATGGCTCCCAGTCCAAGATGGCACAAGCCTAAATACAGGAGCAGCCGGGCGCCTCCGGGCCCCCGGCCGGACATGCCTCTGCGGCTGTCGGACCAGCCGCGAGATCCAGTGGCTGAAGCCACACTGCTGGAGTCTGAAGGTGAAGGCATGTTTGTTTTATATTCCTGGGATTATGGATGTGTGGTGGTGGGGGGGACGCCGGGAGGGGTTTCAGGCTTCCTTTGAGCTCATAAAGCAGGTTGTGTGGGTAGCAGCTCAGCAGAGCAGAGGAGGGAGAGGAATAAATGCTGGCATCAGAGCTCCAGTCTGTCAGAATTATGCACCAAACCGGCTGCTGGCAGGTACAGTCGCTCCTGCGCAGTGTCCCATGGCGAGCTCCACAGTCCAGGCAAGAACTTTGTCAGCAAAAACAGCTAAAAGGTCCATCAGCTCAACTTATGGTGTTTCTGTGATCAGAAGAGCTTCTTTTAGCCCATCAGTTCTGCTCATAGAGGACAGTTTGTGCCTTTCACTCCTTCCAAACCCAAACGCTCCACTAGGATCTTAGGCTCTAGAAACTTACAGTCAGGGGGATTTGTTTTCATAGCCTCCACCTCTCCATCTTCTCTCCTCCGTCTCTCCCCCTCCTGGCCCATGTGGCACTGCAGCAACCGGAGATGGAAGCAGGCCGCAGGTCCTCCAGCAGCTGATCGGCCCTCGATTTCCCTCCCAGCTGACGGAGTGCAGTCCCGGGCGTCCGGCCAGGAGAAACAGCGTCCGAGCATGTGCGTGCCCCCGACCTTATGTTAGGTCCTCGTCCTGACGCGGAGGAGACGAGGCGGCGTGAGGAGGAAGAGCGCGGCGATCTGACATCCCATAAAAAGCCAAAACGTCTTCTCCCAAAAATAACAAATGGAGTTCTTGCTTTTGAAAAGTCCTCCTCGGAGCGTTTGCGGCGGTCCACGGACACCTCCACCTCCTCCCCTCTTCTCCTCCGCCCCTTTCCTCCCTGCAGTCACGCGGGCATCCCGTCCAGCTCACGGATACAGAGACGTTTACCTCCACGCGCACGTGACACAGCTCGTTTTAGAATGTGGGACACGATGCTCTTCAGTAAATCGGCCTTCCTCCTTTGCTGCTTTCGCGTCAGGAAAGTTTTGTTTTTTTTTCGAACCGAAACCTGCGTGATAACAAGGCACGCAAAACGTGCAGACAACCAGGAGATGCGGCAGAGCGCGCGCGCACAAGCCTGGTGCTGATGCTGGGAAGAGGGGCCGTTGCCTGGTGATAGGCTCTCGCTGCAGCAAAACAGGAGCAACGGAGTTACAAGGAGGCATGGGTCCCTACAGCGATGGAGGGTGATGGGGGAACCTGAAATGTTGTCATTTATGAAACAAACAAACAAACTTATTAATCATTTATCCTTTTTATTTTCTAATGCATATAATTAAAATACTTTTGCATCTTCCTTAAACACTTTTAAAATGTAATGAATTCAGCTTATTTTGAGTTTTTTTGTAAACCTAATCCTGAAATTACCAAAAATATTCAAATTAATTTAGTTTCCATTAATTTTTTGAGACATTTTGCAAATTTTGAACTTTTTTTTTTAATTTTTAATATCTACATTTAAAAAGAGTACTTTTAATACTGTCAACCTGCATCAATTTAGAAAACTTTTTTTCTGGTCTGAGTTCCTGCTGCTTTTGAAAGAAAGTCACTAATGTGTAAAAATATGGTTAAAAAATACAAACTGAAAATTTGGGGAACATATAAATGATAAACCGAATGAGACAATGCAGAAATAAACACAAAACTTCCTGAATTTGGTACACTGATGCTTTTTCCTTTAACTCTTTTATAACTTTTGGATGAATTATTTATATGTTCAACATATGATTTATATAAGATTTTTCTTCTACCTTCTTTTCTGGAGCACTTTATCACCTGTTTGTTTAACTATTTTATTTTGTGCTTGAAAATAAAAGAAAATCAATTAATCTGTCAATCAAAATGTGCATATTTCTTTGAAGCAAATTTGTAATGGGCCAAAACAACAAAATTGTCCAAGATAAATGTTAGGCTTAAAAATAAATCCCAATTAAAGTTTGTAAGTGACAAACAATTGTTTTATTTTTGGCAAAAAAGGAGGACAAAAGATAAAAGTCACAAAAAACTTTGGTTTCTGTCAGGATCAGATCTCTAACCAGAGGGGGGGATTTCTGAAAACCATCTTGAGAACACACGCAGACACGTCAGCTGAAGGTGTGGCAGTCTTTAGGCACTTTAGATAAAAGGCTATCCCACCAAACGGATTCAGCGGTAGGGACATGTATGCACATCTGCCTCCTGGGCTCTCACATCCTGTCCATTCAATCGCTTCACCCGTTCGTCTTTCATCTTTCTACTCAACTTCTCATATTGCACATTCATCTTCTCCGCTTTCCACGTTCCTAATCCATTTATAAAAAGGAAAGAAAAAAAGAAACAAGATTGGTTTCTCACAAAGATTGTTTGGATTCCATGGAAGGATGATTGCTATTCATCCGAACTGAAAGATGTGTTTTCTTTAAAAAAAATTGAACAGTTGAAGATCCTTTTGAAAAACTGGACAAACATCAAACATGTTCGATAATAAACTTTTTATTAAGTGTGCAAATGTCTCTGAAGTACATGGAAACGAACTCTTATAGTGTACTGCCTTTTTAATTTACAGTTTTGATATATAAATCCTTGATTTTGGCAATCTTTCTTATTAAAAAACTTCATTTTCATGGATTCAACATCCGAATTTGAGTTACCAATAGCTCTGAGACTTGGGGAAAAAAGCAAAAAAAGCAACAATTTAATGGTTCAAATTTAGTTGTTGATTGAAGTTTGGCCAAATCGGATAAAAAAAGGTCTTTGTTTACATAAAAACAGGAGGAAATTCAGTCCCTTTGAAGCAAACGTGGCTTCTAAATGGAAAAAAAACAGAACAAAGAAAACAAAAGAGCTATTCAGGCATTTTTTAGTATTCATCACAGTAGAAATCACAGAGAATACGCATAGTGTCAGGTTACAGGTACAATTTGAAAGTACAAACTCCACGGGTCTCCTGCAGTTCTTGTAGGACAAGAAGTTCCAAAAAGCAGTACAGAAACACAATAGAAACACAACCTCAGCTCCCGGCTGCAGTGAGATTGTTTGTCCACTAGATGGAGACAGAAACCCTGCTGCATTGTTTCCAACATTTCCTACATTTAGTCCTTTAGTCTATAGGAGGACACACTTTGAGGACTTCTGCTGTGTGTTGCTGGTGATTTTCACTTCTCGGCCAGTAGGGCCCTGCAGAAAATAAGGAAAAAAATTAAGAGAAAAGTTAATAGAGGTTTACATTCATCCGTTCTCAAAGACCCACTGAAAAAGCTGCACAAACTTTCTTCAAAAAAACGACAGGTCTTTCATTTTGAGCTAAAATGTCTGATTGATATTGGGACTTTAACATGACAAATGCATTGCTTAACTTCTGACTCACCGGCTTCTTGCTGGATTTTTGTAATATGTCTCGTGCTAAAGCCTGAAATGACTGCAAGACAAGAGGAAGGAGAGAAAATTTGAAGATTTCCCGTTAAACCCAGAAGAACATGAAGTCGTCAGCGTTTGTCATGGCTCACCTCCTCCACGTTAATGCTTGACTTTGCACTGGTCTCGAAGAATCTGATGCCGTGCTCTTTAGCCAGCTGTCAGCAGCAGAAGGGGAGCTCGTCAAACAGGGTCAGAATGAGAGTAAACAACATGTCCCGCATCTAATCTTAAGCAAACACAAAACCAGCGGAACAGCAAACCTCCTTGTTCCTCCTGCAAATAACGCCTCCTCAACACAATAGTGTGCGGTTTATTGACAATATCTTTGTCAGAATTTCCTGAATGATGTTGCGATCTCCTCATTGCATCTTAAAGACTTTATTCAGTTGTAGGAATCCTTTTACCTTCTCTCCCGTCTCTTTGGAAACTTTCCTCTTTGCCTCAATGTCACACTTATTTCCCAGCAGCATCCGACTGACTCCAGCTGATGCATTCTGGGAAAGAGAGGATCCAGTTAACCGACAGACACAATCTAAACATTTCTCTTTGACTAGATTTGTTCCAAAGCGTTGTAAATGTTTTAGGAGCCACAATGATTTATTGTGAAAACTCTGTTCCTCATCTTAGATGAAAACCTGTTTATTTTATACTCAAACAGCTCTACTGGAAAGATAGATAAAAGTGTGATCTAGCAGTCCTATCTCAGATCAGCAGCATATACTGTGACGCAAAACTACATAAATAGCAGCAAACGATCTGATAGGGCGGGCCAAAAACTCCGTCGGCATGTAAACATCACTGGTGGAGTGACAGTCTCCTCTCTGGCAGGGATGTTGCTCGCATTTTTTTCTTTGTTTTGAATTTAAGTGACCCCCAGAAAAGCATTTGCTCATAAATTACAGGATAAAGTCCACAGCAATGAACTGCAAATGGGAATAAGCATGGGTGTGTGAGCTAATCTTGCAAGAGAAGAGATAAGTTGAACATATCTTTAAAAAAAAAAAAATCTGCACTTAGAAACATACTGGGTGTGGTGAGAAATACAAACATGAGTTATTAAAGAAGCAGCTTACAGTGAATATGAGGGTAACACATCTAGATAGTGTAATCAATAGGGGTATATTGGTAAGAGTCTGGATATATAATACATATCACAATACATGTCTCATAATAAAATATGTATCACGACTAATCGACAATTAAAATAGTCGACGACTAATTTATTAGTAGATTAGTCATTACTTTATACTATATGGAATCAGAGTGTTGTAAAGTTGAAAGTTATAATGGCATTATGCTAGCTGTTTTGGCTAATACAGAATTCTTTTCAGTTTTTAGGCTATTTTGGAGTTTAGCTAATATTTAAGCTACATGCTAGCTATTTTGGCTAATATAGGATTTTTTTCAGTTTTTAGGCTATTTTGGAGTTTAGCTAATATTTAAGATACATGCTAACTGTTTTGGCTAATTGAGGATTTTTCATTTTTGCACGCTATTTTGGAGTCTAGCTAATAGTTAAGCTACATGCTAGCTGTTTTGTATAATTTAAGATTTTTTCAGTTTTCAGGCTATTTTGGAGTTTAGCTAATATCTCAGCTACATGCTAGCTATTTTGGCTTTTCATCTTTTTTTTGGCTAATTTATTATTTTTCAGGTTTCAGGCTATTTTGGAGCTCAGCTAATATCTTAGCTACATGCTGACTATTTTGGCTTTTCATCTTTTTTTTTTGGCTAATTTGGCATTTAACTAATATTTTAGCTGGCTATAAGCTTCAGCGCTTTCAGCTATTAGCTTCCAGCAATTTCAGCTATGAACTTCCAGAATTTTTAGCTATCAATTTTAGCATCTTCAGCTATCAGCACTAGCATCTTCAGTGGCCAAATTCAGCTTACAGTATTCACACTAGCATCATTGCAGTTATTGCTATATATCTAGTTTATACATCCAGTTTGCGCATGACCCGATTAGTAAAAAAGTAAAAAAGTAATAGGTGATTTGTGGACTAATAAAATATTTGTTTGTGGCAGCACTAGTTCTCACCAAGTATCGATCTTTTATTTTAGTTAAAAGAGGCTGTAACACGTTGTATTCATCATCCTTTGCTGAGACGTTCCTTTGGAGGTAGATAAGGGCCGCACCTTGCAAGACTAGCTGTCGTAAGCACCAATGTTCCTGGCAGCTACTTGAATTATTTCATTTTTGTTCTGTTGTTTACAACAATTTTGATTCAGTTCTGATGATGGATGACATTTATAAAAAATATTAAGCTTAAAGTTGCGTTTCTGACTATTTCTGATCGTTGTGAATCGGGGCAGACAAAAATACTGCATGAAAAAGCTTACAGTTGAGATATAGAAGCTACAATCTGGAGGCCACAAGCTCCCCGCTCCACCCTATTCTGATGCATCCAGTTGGAGATAAACAGATCCATGTGTTGTTTTCCTCATCTAAGTTGGCTGTACGGATGGATAGTTCCAATATTGTTCTTGTTTTTTGTTGCACCACTAATGTCTGGTTTAGGGAGTGAGGGGCTGTAAGTTAACGGGAGAGAGTGAACAAATGGATGATGGGACGTTTGCACCTAAGTCGCGCCCACAACTCTGAGGTGAATTTCTGGTGAACTACTTCCGCTCTGCAGAAACTATGTCCTATATGTTCGCTAAAAATGGTCACTGGGAACACCTTTAAAATAGATCAAAAGAGGACCAGAGTGGGGCTTTAAAGGGTTTCTTTGGTTGTTAGAGCCTAATAACTTAGCAACAAGTAAACATATGTAAGTGCTTGCTAATTTAACTGTGTCTTAAACAAAAGAAAAATATATTGGGATATCCTCTTTCCAATAATATGAGGTGAATTATTGTAATCTGCTGGAATTTACATTTTTTAAATGCTTATTTTTAGTCTTTATAATACACTTTCAATTTCGTTTTACTGGTTCTCTGTTTAATGTTGCATTCAAAAACTAAAAACCCTTTCAAAATAAGGGTATTTCTTTCCCTTTTTAGGGGCAGAAAGAAAATCCAACAATAAAAATAGTTTTCTTTTCTGAAATGGTATAAGGAAAAGCAGGTCGTAGACAGCTTTCCAAGGAAGCATCAATGAGGCAAAGCAAAACCCTGCAAAACATGTTGAATTCCCCAGCAGTGGACTGCAGGTGCATGTGTGTGGTGAATGTGGGTGTGCTGGTATGGGTGCCGTGTGTTCCCCCATGTCCTAACTCAGGGGTCGGCAACCTTTAACAGTAAAAGAACCATTTGGGCCTTTTTTCTACTGATCAAAACCTAGAGGGAGCCGCAGAGTCTTACTTTAAACGAAATTTGGATTTAAGTTCATGACCTTCTTTTTTTTTTAAATAATATGGATTAGGTCTATTTTTTGGCACGAACAAAAGCAAAAATATAAAAAGAAGCTAGAATCTTTCAAAATGGTTTTTTTTATGTTTGACTGAAGTTCAAATAACTTATTTTCAAAATAAAAGATGCTCTGTGCCAAACAGGATCATCTCAGTGCAGCTAACAGCTAGTAACCAATGTTGTGGAGAAGATAATATGTGCTTTTAACTCATAAAAGACTAAATTTTTTTTTTTTTTTACCAACGTTTTGCTTTGCATATAAAATCTGTTCATTCTGGAGGAAGCGTTGAGCAAACAAAACATCTTCAGGTCAACAGGGATGTAAAAACCTACATAGTTTATCATCTATGTGCACCTCAGCCATCAATTTATACATTTAACTAATCTAAATTAAATAAATACTAATTAAGTAACCCTTACTTTAAAAAAAATACTATTATTTTATTTTTCTTCAGCCAGAGAGCCACCACGGAGAGATAAAAGAGCCACATGTGGCTCCCAAGTCCTAACTAAATCTAATCAGCTAAATTATTAAAGCTTAAGTGGATTTTCACTCTTAAAACGTTGCCAGGTGGGAGTGATTGTGTGTCCGAACTGCAACAGACCGTGTGTGCCTCGACTTTGCTCAACAGTAGCCAGGATAGGCTCCAGCAACCCCGTATCAGGTAAAGAAAATATAATTAAATGAGTGTTTTTGCTTTTGTTCAGAAAAAAGAATAAAGGACTGAACTCCCAATTACATTATATTATTAAATTAAAAAAAAGATTATTTAATTATGAGTGGAAGATAGGAAAAGTGCCTCACTTCTTTGATGCTCTTCATCCAGTTCTGGATGTTTTCAAAGGACTTCTCATCTGTGATGTCATAAACCAGGATGATCCCCTGATGAGGAGACAGCAGAAGGTTAGTGAAGATCCATAGAGGACAAAATAGCTGCAGATAGCCCACCATGGCTCCTCTGTAGTAAGCGGTAGTGATGGTCTTGAACCTTTCCTGTCCTGCCGTGTCCCTGCAGGAAGCACAAAAGTTCATATATGCATAAAAAAAAACACACGCTGAGGGAGGTTCCTCTTTGCTTTTAGGGAAATACATAAAAATCTGCTTCACCAAACACAGCGGCTGTTTCTTACCACACTTGTAGCTTCACTTTCTTTCCATCCACTTCAATGGTTTTTACTTTAAAGTCAATCCCTGTGAGATAACGGGATAACAGGAAAAGGCAGAGAAAAAATGAGTTGGTGATAAGAACTAAAAACAACATTTAAAAAAATGAGGAGCACAATAACTGCAGGATATGTGGGTCAGGTTTTGTCATTTGTTGCCCCACTGACAGACAGACACAAAGGGACAGGCATGCTTTTATTCTGCTGGCTGGACAGACAGGTAGACAGACAGACCGACCGTGCGCAAAAGGGGAGTAGAGCGCATACCAGAGAGCCGGCCATTCCTCTGGGAACGCAGAGATGTTAAAACAGATAGGAATGAGGGTGGGTGGACCTTCAACAGAAGAGGAATGGGAGAGAAAGAAAGATGGAGGAAAAGGTCACAAAAAAAAGTCAGGACGTTGAAGGAGAAAAGGGAGAGTGGAAAAAAAGGAGGCCAGTTGAGGCATGAAAGAGAAACCTGTTTGCGCAGGAGCGTGCGTCACGATTTTGGAGCTGGAAAAGCTTTGGGTTAAATCCTGACGTACCAATGGTGGATATGTATGTAGAGTTGAAATTGTCTTCAGCAAAGCGAATGATCAGACACGTTTTGCCCACTCCGCTGTCCCCGATGAGCAACAGTTTAAAGAGGAAATCGTACTTTTTCGCCATAGTTGGAGTCGTTTTTTTAAAGCCTTAATTCTCCTGCATTCCTCTCATTGACTGGAAAAAGTAGAAAACTCCTCCTTTATACTTTATTATATATTTTAAGCTGATTGATCAGTCCTTTTTCCCCAATCCTTCAGAGTTTCCACCGGTAAAATTCCGTTCTGCTCGTCTCT
>NC_050527.1:7855539-7862705 GCF_002922805.2 Oryzias melastigma
GTTGAAAACTCGTCCTTTATACTTTATTTTATATTTTAAGTTGATTGATCAGTCCTTTTTTAAATCCTTTAGTAGAGTTTCCACCGGTAAAATTCCGCTCTGCTCGTCTCTGTTTGGACTGCGCTGACAAACTCCATCCAAAGTAGAACCTTTGGATGCGTCGGGCCAAAACTCCTTCTCTCCCCGCCAGATAAGCCGAGTGTTTATGCTGCTGTCCTTCGGCTAGCGATATCTCTCCAGTTACAAAACATACCGACGTGGCCGATGCGTTTGTCAGCCTGCGAAGAAAGTTGTGGTCGGCCCGAAGCCCACGGCGAAGAGTGTGGGAGTGATTCATGGGAGGTAACGGCATCGGCCTGCAGCTGCGCCGCGCGGCCGCTAGAGGGCGACGTTGGATAGGTTTTAAGCTTCTATGCATTTTTTTTCTTTCTTCAAATGTTCATTAAATTACCTATCTGTCTGTCTTTTTAAAAACTTTTTTCTTTTTTTTGACCACAATGTCGATTTTTTTGTAAAGAAAAAAGCTTAGGCATTAATAAAATAACATTAAATAAATAAATGGGAGCTTTCCTTTTGTTTGTTTGCTTTTTTTTTCAAATAAAAAACTGTACAGCCAAACTATACAAATTTGAAAGTGGATTGACGTGTTTACAGATAAGGATAATCCTTTAACATTGATGATATCATTAATACACCTGTTTTTGAATATTATTAAGCTGGAAGAATTGGCACCATAACATTGAACTTTTTATTTCGAAGAAAAAACTTTGAGAAATAATATTATTACTAATGGTAATTTTTGACAAACTCAGATTTTTTATTATTATTGTTATTATTCATTTTTATTATTATTATTTATTTTTTGATGGTTGTCCAGTTATCCCATAAGAAATGATGTGTTTCCCAAGGGCAAAAATAGCTTATTGGGACAGCTCAAGTTTCAGTTTCATACTGCATTGATATGTGAATTTTGCCTTCATTTTTCCCTGTACCAAATTGCCCTAATAATAATAATAATAATAATAATAATAATAATTTGTGGGCCTACTTTTTAGTACAGTGAAAAAAGTTTGTTAAAGTAATTTTTTTTGTTTTAAAAAATGAACCTCCAAAAATATTTTTATTTTATTTCATTTCATTTTATTTTATTTTATTTTATTTTATTTTATTTTATTTTATTTTATTTTATTTTATTTTATTTTATGTGTCCCCGGAACTTCCTGTCCACCAGCAAGCAGTTTCCGGCACGTGACTAAGGGGATTCTTCTTATTCTTTTCTGAGAGACTTTCCACGCAGACATGCCCGTAAGTAAACACAACACGATTACATTCGATATCAGTTCCTTAAAAAGTTTTATTTTGTCAAGATTATCCAATTATACGATGTTTGTCCAAGATTAGTTCGTGTAGGAATTCGGCTTTTGGACTTATTTCAATGTAAATATTGAAAACTGAAATGAGCCAATATGGCGAAGCACGTGGAGACGAAAAAGAGCGCACGCGGCCGTCGGGTAGTTAAAAAAAATAAGCACGACGGAAACTTGTTTTAGTAAGTCTTGTTTGCCTTGATTTGTGAAAATTGAAGTGTATTTAAACACTAAGAAAACGAGCTGATAAGACTTTTTGTTGTAACCTAATCTTGTCAACTCTTTTTTTGGAGTGCGCAATTCGCCATGTTTTTACATCAACATTTCCATGATTCCTACACGCCTTTCTTTGAGTTACCGTAACTTACGTTGTGCAAGTTGTATTGTAGCTTTTTTATATATTAAAAAAGTATAATAAATATTTTGTGGGTGTTTCTTTTTTCCTTTATAGCTCGCAAAAGATTTGCTGTACCCTACTCAGGAGGAGGAAAAGAGGAGACACAAGAAGAAGCGTCTTGTTCAGTGTCCTAACTCCTATTTTATGGATGTGAAATGTCCAGGTTAGTTTTAGTTAATTTTTATTTTTTTACATAAATTCTTCACATTTTCAGATTTACACTTTTTTTGCCTTTATGTGTTGCCCATTCATCCCCTCTGTGGTGACTGGGGTGTCAACTAAGGCAAACAGTAACAGCTGTAGTTGTTTGTGAAATGAGATTTTTCCTTTTCTCATCTTTAAAACAGCTGCAAGGACACATACATAACAAATGTTCATACCTGAGCTGCCATTCAGGAACTTCCCACATTCTCCTGGCACAGTTTTAATAGCTTTTCATTTCCTTGGGTGTGTTGTTTTTGTGTTGTAGGTTGTTATAAGATCACCACCGTGTTCAGCCATGCTCAGACTGTAGTTCTGTGTGTCGGCTGCTCGACTGTCCTCTGCCAGCCAACAGGAGGGAAGGCCCGTCTGACAGAAGGTACAAAAACATCAGATGGAGTGAAATGTGGTTCTTTGTATCCATTCAGAAATGGAAACAGCCACTTTACCTTTTTCTGTTAATACATAAATGTTGACTCCATCTCAAACTATGTGTATGCAGAAAATCTTAAGTTGGTTTAGGAATAAAACAAACTATTTTTGTTGAATCTCTTTCCAGTTTTTCATCCTTGGAGGGAAAAAGTTTTTTTTTTTTTTGTTAATTTGTAACCTAAAAAAAATCCCATCCATTGTTGCTGCTATACAAATCAATTAGCATTTACTGTGAGCACAAACATACAACCTTGAATGTCAGAGCTTCGCTTCCATGCAAACAAAAGATGTTCTTATAGTCGACGCGGCGCGCATGAAGAAGTCGATTTATTGATGTTTTACCTCAAACAATTCGCTTTCATTTAAAAAAAATAAAGAAAAAGGTTTTGTCAAAGCGTCCAAAAAAACTGTTTGTTTGTTGTGTTAAATTACTTATTGTCTAAAATGTGTCTCTTCTAAACATGAAGTAAAAGTTGCTGGTTTCTAACAAAATACTTTTTTTGCTGCTTTTTTTTATAAGTACTGTTGAGATACAGTCGAGAAAACTGTCTTAGCTTAAAATGACATCTTAGTTGACAAAACCATGAAGATGGTTGTGAATTCTGTTTTGTTTTCCTGGCTTGCTCCAAGTGTCGCCCACGGAAACTTTTAGTTAATCATTAATGTGCAGCTGGGTTTGTGTTACAGAGTAAAAACAGCCTCCGACTGAAACCTCTGTACTTCCCCTGAGGCGGGTGCTTCTGCCACGGGGTGTCCTGACAGCTTGTGTTGTGTGGGGGCAGCTCGTGGCGACTCCTCCACATGTGCCTTTGTGTTGCCCTTTCATGATGTCTCTACATGAACAGGGTGTCGATTAAGGCATTACAGTGACTCTTGCAGTTGTGATAGAAATAAATCTTCATTGATCTGTTTCTGCACAAAACGACTGCAAGCACACAATTGTCGTTTGTTGAACACGCCTTTATAAAAGAAACCGTTTCAGATAAGCATTAAATAACTGTTTCTCCAATCAGACTGCATCGATGAACTGAATTTACTGTTTTATGGCTGTGAATAGTTTAAATTTGAGGTTGAGGTCTTTTTTTTTGCCATCCCACCCACTCCATCCTGTGCTCTGCTGCCGTGGTAACCAATACCTTTTCAGTTCACGGACTATGGGCGCACTAAAACCACAGTTGCTTCATTCAGCTTTTATAAGGATAGATATGAAGTTTAGTGTTTCTGTAATCTGTCGTTTCAGTTTTTAGCTCTGACTCACAGACTGCAGCTGATTACCTGTAAATGAGAGAGATGGTAGTTAGTCAGCTATCAATTCATGTCCTGTAAAAATTCTCTTCAAAATGTAATTAGTTCTCCATTATTTCAGCTCACGAGAACCTTTTAATGCTGCTTTATTCCAGTGTTGTTGAGGGTCAGCATCTCTGTGAAGGTTTGGGTCAACTGGTTTTAAATGAGTCCAGAACAAACCAATTACTTACAACACCGTTTGTCCACCTCTCGTATATCTGTGGTTGTAGTCAGTCATGACACAACAGCAAAAACCTGCATCACTTACTGTATTTACAACATGGTTGAAAGGGCACAATTCTAGTCACCACCTCTAACAGTGAGATATCAGAGCTGATGAAGTCACTGATACGAAGTGTAAAACTTCAGCTGTTCTTATCAACCACAACTGCCCGATTAAAGACAACCTACTGGAAATCCGAGTGAACAAAGCTTTACACCTTTTTTTTCCCAGATACTTTGTTCTGCTGTGAGAGCTGAAAACACCTTAAAGTTTTCTAATGAAAATGTTAATATGAAGAATGTTTTGATTAACATTTCATTTCTTGTTTTTTCCCAGTGTTCTAATATATTTGTTAGTACGCTTTAATGTAGAATTTGTTTTACTAAAGTTATAAAGACTAGTTTTGTTTTTTTCAGTTAAAGATTCTTGACACACTAATCATTTTCTAGACCCACTCTGAAGAAAATTGTGTTTTTAACATTTTCTGGAGGAGTTTCTAACTGATGATGGAGGACACGAATAAAGAACATTTAGGTAAAAAATTGAACTTTTAAGCATTTCTTTATTCAAATTGTTGTGAAACAGAAACCGATGAAAAAATCTGTTAAAAAATAGCGTATTTGTGATGTGAAAAAAATCGCTGATTGAGCCAAAAGTTCACAGCTCTGCGCTCTTAGCAACAAAGAGGGAATTTCTAATAAACTACCGTCACTCTGCAGAAACTATGTCCAAGAAAACAACTCAAGCTTTTTGATTTGGACTTAAAACAGCAAAATCTTAATTAAAAGACCACTGGGAATGTTTTTACAACAGATGATCCCTCCCTTCCCATGACCCTTTGAGGGGTGATGGATTTTATCGATACTAAAGTATTCTTATTGATACTTTTCTGTTTGAAAACAAGGAGGGAGACGACAAATAACTTTACATGAAAAAAATATTAGAACCACTTGAGAAACAATATTTTAATATGTCATCTGTAAAACTAAACTAAAATATCAATAAATATGAATGTGTCTTTGTAGTAATAAGGTCATGACTTAAATAAACAAAGCTCCAATGAGTACCCAAAATGCAAAGTTTATTGAATAACCTCCTATAAAGAACTCTGTTCCAAAACAGCATCATTTTATTTATTTATTTATTAGTCTTAACTCTGTTTCCTCGTCTCCAGGATGCTCCTTCAGGAGGAAACAGCATTAGATGGAGCGGGCCGTGGCTGTACACATGACATGAGAAGCTGAAGGACATCAAGTGACGCCGCCAAAGTCCAGATGCAGGAAGATGACATGGAGAGTGAGGGGGGGGGTCCATCGAGGGCCATCCATCGTGCCTGGTGTTGCTGAGACTCCCACACCTCATATCTTTTAATTATTCTCTCTAAAATAAACCTGGGGTTCCTTTGATTAAGCACTTGTACATATTTGCCAACAGTCTTTTTTTTTCTCTGTATAGCAAAGATTATTGGATCTAATTTGATAAAAAGCATCAATCAGCTTAAAGTGTCTTTGTGATGAAAGATGTATTGAGTTGGCAAAGTTTAGTGCATTACACTTCAGAGTGATTAACATTTGCAGGAAGTTGTTTGCCAAAAATACTTGAGTTCAAAAGATTTGTGCAAAATGATCATTAACACTAAATCATTTGCATGTCAGACGATGAGTGATGGCTGGATGAACCCTTTTATTTGAATGCGTAATCACAGAATAAAAATCATTGTATGTTTTTGGTGGGTGGCACAGTGAAGCTGGTAATGGATGCTGGTGGTGCAGATTCCCCTCCGGGTCTCAGAAGAGCCGTTTGTTCGTAAACTGCATCACTCGGGGGTGTGACTTCATGATAATGAGGCCCACGGTTGTGAATTTGCCAGTTCTTGCAAACTTCCTGTGGAATTGACAATGTGGGATGGGTTCTTGTGAAGCCGCAAAAAACAATCGGCTGCTTATGAAAAAAAAAAACAAAAGTTGAGGAATGTGAATAATTGAGGCTCTGCGGCCTGTAGCCCCTCACACCTTGTGTTTGGGCCGGTGGGCATGTGGACCATCTGCACCGTGTGTTCACCGCAGGTGGAAGCAGACTCTTCAGAGGAGGAATTATCATTTAACAACTTCATTGTTGCAATGCTCTCACATTTTTCCTCTGTCTTTTATCTTGAACAGAACTTTAAAATAAAGTGATTTCAACTGCAAAGTGGTTTCCTCAAGTATTTATTGCCTTATTTTAAATATTGACATGCAATTTCTGCTCTTAATTAGCTTGAAAACAAAGTGTTTATGACAGTAAACATCCAGTAAGTGAAAATGAAATAGAAAAACGCATTCTTTTGTTGTTTGATTCAAATGAAAATGATATTTCCTATAAAATCAGAAGTTTCTTACATGGTAATTATCCTCATGCAGTTTAGTGAAAGGCTGCATTGTTAGGAGAGTCTACACCGGGCAAACCTTTAGACTTGTGGGCCACAAAGGACTTAAAAATTTGACGGAAGGGCCAAGAAGTAGATGCATGGAGTGTTTTTGTCAGGGTGCCTGCGGAGTCTTCAAAAGGATTGAATTTATACATTTAGAAATAATACCTTAAAAAGTCTTGAATTTTGTTACAAGTCTTAACAATTGTGCTGGTTGAAACTTTTCCGAAGTAAAACATAAAACATTTTCAACAAATATTTTTTTAATTAAATGGTGTAAGTAAACATTGAAAGAACTAGTTGTGCACCAAAACGCTAAATGCAGGTTTAAAAAAAAGGAAAAGATAAGCTCTAATACTTCATGGCACACACCACAAACATGATAAGAAGCTACAGTTTGGATCAGAAATTGGGAATAAATGAATACAATAGGAAATAGATGGTCTAAGTTTTTTAGATGTATGGCCTTAAAAAGGTCTTAAATTTAACTTGATTGAACTTGTAGGAACCCTGTTTTGTAATCGACCTCATAAGAGACAGAAATACTATGGAGTCTGGATGAAAACAGACTTTAAGTTGATTAAAAAATACTTTAAAACAGAACATTTTGGAGTTTTTATTTCAAAATGTGTAGCTTTTGCTCTCATTTTAGAGCAAATTGCACTAATAGGTTGATGTCCCTCTGGGGAAAAAGGGCAAATCTTCCAACACCACATGAATGCAGTCAATTTCTCACACATCCTTTAGAAAAATAAGACTTTGTATTTGTGTTGATGTTATTTGTATGAGAAATATAAATAAACTATTATTTTCTGGCATAAATAAAATAAACTTTAAGAGAAAATAGAACCC
>NC_050527.1:7862735-7885049 GCF_002922805.2 Oryzias melastigma
TACTTCCTTTCAAAATAAAAGACTTCCTGTGTCAGACAGGATCATCTTGATGGATCAAATCTAGTGGTAGGTAGTGTAACGTCAGCAATAAAAAAATTGTGGCGCTTCTTAACCATAAATTAATAAATCTAACTATGAAAAATTAAAACAGAGCTAATTAACTGTCTTTTTTTTACTATCAGGCCCCTTAAAACACTGAAATTTGTCAAAATGTACAGTTCTCAATTATCAAACCACTATGGGTACTGTGCTTTGGAGGCTTGCAAAGTTTTAAGCTATTTTTGTTTTTTTTAACTGTACTTTACAGTTATTTTTTAAACTTAAAGATTTGTATTTTTCTTTAACCAGAGAGCCAGAATAGATAGAGAGCCAGACGTGGCTCTGGAGCCGCAGGTTGCATGATCTAGGACACACCAAAATTAAAGGGCAAATAAAACTATATTAAGTATTATCAATTTATGACTTATTTCAGTTTAGCAGGACAGACTATTTAGTCACATACGGCCACCGGGCCGTAGTTAGCCCATCCCTGGTCCAAAATCAAGAATGTCATTTTCTAGGACAGTTTCTGAGCTGTTGGCAAAGAGCGAGGTAAATGAAGACGTACATGGAAGTGCAAGTGAATGCATCCGAATAGAGAGGAGCAGGCAGTTGTCCATGGTAGCTTCTACAACAAACCTAGAAGCTTTTTTCAACGGCATCTTTTCATCTGCTCCTGATTCACAACAATTTGAATAAAGAAATACTCTGAAATGCAACTTTAAGCTTCATTTTTGTAACACATGTCCTCCATCAAGAGAAAAATCCCACAAGAGCAAGTAAAAACACAATTTTACTATCACAGTGGGTCTTCAAAGTTAAATCATGATTCAAGCACTAAATAAACACACTAAAACCTGTTTAAAAATGCAATTGTCCTTATTCAAATTTTAATAAACCTTGAGAAATTTCAGGTAGTGGAAAATAAATCACTTTGCTCTTTTTTATAATGTAAAACTTGGAAACATTGTTATCCGACAGCAGAAGACGGACTAGCAGAATTATGTTCTACTGGTTTACAAGTAATCCTGTAAAGACAAAAAAGAAAGTTTTATAAACCTCACTTTTTCCTTGCTTATCTTTTTATCCATAGTTTATTATTAAAGGAGCAATTCGTCAGTGATTCCCGTGTTGAGGACCGGCTGTGGTGACCCTGAAGAAGTCACAGCAGCACGTCAGCTGGGAGGGAGATGACAGCGACTCCTCAATGAGCCTCAGATGGCGAGGGCAGAGGGAGCAGCTGGTTCCAACCAGCTCTTTCCTCTGAATAGACAAACATTTGAGCACACCTGCAGGGAAGAAGGGAAACTGGAAGAGAACATCAAGTCCCTGTTCATTTGAGGTCAAATGTAAAAGATTGAGTTGTCACCAGGGGGTGCTAAGATGCAGATTAAAAGGAATAGCTTTCTTTCAGACATCTTATTTTAGTTCAAAAAGCCTTCTTTGTACTTTTACTTTAATAATTTGTTTTTGCCTCAAAAATCCTGCAAGTAGAGCTGATTATGTTTAGGTGGAAAATATTGAACAAAGGTTGAAATAACACATCTCGATGCAGATTTGTCTCCCTGAATCACTATGAGGTGTTGGTGGGGATGATTTCCAACTATCTGCTGTGTACAATAAAGTTGGGACACTAAAACTGTCTGAGTGAGTGGGAGGCATAGGAGCAGTTGCTACAAAAGGATTGATCCCAAAGAGCAGAAAATCTTTTAAAGACGCCGCGTCTGAGTTTAAAATTGATTGAAGCAGTTTTTCATTCTTTTCCCACCGTTTAATCTGGCAAAACGAGAGCTGCGGAATGAAAACGAAAGCTGCAGCCGAGACTGTGCAGACAAGAATGCACAAGGAACTGTGAAGAGATGTTTTATGCATGGAGCTGGGTTGACAGTGTTGCTGCTAAATAGTGCCCTTCACTTAAAAGAATACTTGCTGACTGAGTCCTCCAGCACTTGTGGGAACATCTGCACAAAGGTGTGTTTTCGCTGGGCTTTCTGCCCTGCCCAAGGACAGTCATTACACTTCATTTGTATCTGGCGCATGATTAACTACCTGAAGATGACAGAGCAGGGTTTGACTTGACCCTACACGTTTCCATGGCAACAACCTCCAGCAGAGCAGAGCTCCTGTCAGCTTCCCCCTGGGAGCCCCACAGTGATAAGCTGTGTCCTGTCACATGCGCACACAGACACGAGGCACAGTGGTCAGGACAGATGGCATCTCTGGAAGAAAAGCCAACAACACACAGCAGCTGTGTCAAACCGAATCTTCTTTTGTAAAGTTTGTGTACTTTTCCCCCCAAAATAACTTAGTTTTAAACCCACAGACACAGAAAGAAGGACAGTAATGCTGTATAACATTAAAGTGTAGACAGCTTGTTTGCCTATGTGTACATAGACATATATGATACATTATTTTAATTGTGGGGAAGAAAAATTCCGACCAAATAACTAAAAAAGCATACAAATATATAAAAACATTTTAAATCCATAAACCCATCATTTGGTATGAAATAAAATCATTTTTACAGAATAGATGAGCCTTAAAGATTATTTAAGGATTTATTTATTAAATAAGAGCATTTTAGAAACTTTTATTTTTTTCTAATTTGCAATATTAAAGAAAAATTGGATGAGTTCTGATGCCTTAGCTTACTTTTAATCCCACTCAAAAGCACTTTATGCTTTTACACATAATTGTATCTATTGATTCATCTACATTCAGGCAATTAGATCTCTTTTTATTGGTAAACTCTGCAGAACAGCATTCTTTGCTGCAGTTGTGCGAAGCGGCGCCTTGCACACACGCGCTCACACAGCTCCGCAGGGGTGAGGATCACTGTGATGGATGCTCCTCCTGAGTGGCCGTGAGCATTAAAAGTCCGGTGACCTGCTAAAACAATCAGTCATGTCACTTTGCCAGAACCTTAAATTAATCATCCCTGCGTCTGTGACCGGTCCCTGCATTCATTATTCCGACGGTGCCATGGAAGGAGTCTGCACGTTCTGGATGTCTCCGCCAGCGCCGTGTGTGAAGCAACACTCAGGATCTCTGTGAGTCACAGTTCTGAGGAGTCGGAGAGGTCGTCCTCTGGTCACAGGCTGTTCTGAACTTATTACACCACACAGAGTCTGTTTACATCAGAACATCTGATGACTGGGAGTAATCAGATAACTGCTATAATCAGATCTGATGTGTTTACCTGCACTTCAGAAATCTGATACCTCCAAAACTCTGGTTTACATCTGTTATCAGATTCCTTGTTGGTCTGATATAGTTGAAATGAGCCATTCTGACTGTCTGAATCCATGGTGACATCATTGTGACAGAGAAACACCACAACTGGGTTTTGTGGTCACTTGATTTCAAATCAACTCAAATAATCTTGATTTTAAGGGAAAAAAATATGTGTTTTTGTGGGTTAAAGCTGTCCTACAGATCTAATCTCACTCTTCACAAGAAGTAAAAAAGAAAGTAGAAAGAAAACCTGTTTATGCATAGCTGGCATAATCAGATGATACATATCAGATTATCCTGTTTACGTAGTCACTGATGGATCTGATAATTCACTAAATCAGATAATGATCATATGTGTGGATATAAACACAATCATTGGACGAATCATTACAGAAAATCATGTTCCTGTGGCGTTTTTCTCACAATGGAGGATATATAGTTAAAAAAATAAGCTTAAAATCAACTTTCTGAGTGTTTATTTATTCAACCCTTGTGAATCAGACGAAAAAATGCAGCTGGAAAAAGCTTGTAGCTGTGACGTAGAGCTCCCTTCTCGTTTCATTCTGATGGATTCATTTGCAGAGAAATCGATCCGGACGTCTTTGTTTTCCTCATACGAGCTAGAATCTGGCTCGAAAGCTTCACTGTTGCTCACTTATTTCTGATAAACTCCTGCCGCTCTGCAGAAACAATGTTTAAGAAATGACAGTTTTACAGCTCTTTTCACATTCTTGAATTTTTTAATCTAAACATCGAGTTCCTTTGATTCTGTTCTTCTTGTTCCTGTTTTGTCTTCCTGCACATTTATTTTAACTTACATTATTCAAATTTTGCGGTAGATAGTTTTTTTTCCCTTTGCATCCATTGCATCAACAGTATGATTATGATCAGCATTTTCCCACAGTTTTTCCTTTTTAAATCTCTTCAGAGTTTCTGTTGACGGAATATTCCATTGCAGCAGAGGGACGGGGGAGGATGAAATACTTTCACATGGGCAGTTGTGCCACTATGGTGATTTGAGTTCTTTATTACAGAATTAAATAATAATGGGCATGAAAATTATTTTAGATATTGATTTAAGTGCGATCGCCCTCCTTTTCCTAATGGTAAGTTCAAGACCTGCTGGGAAGGATTTTACAATAGATCAAAAGAAGATCGGAGTGGAACATTTAAGAAATGGAGTCACATAATTCTACTGTAAAAAAACTTTCATTTGGATGATTTTGCAAAAGAGTTGAAGAACTTCAAGAGGTCAAAACATTTCTATTTAACTGCTGATAATATAGTTTGTCACGTTGGATTTGACATAAAACAAAACATCTGCATTTTTTTAATAAAACTCAAATGTGCAAGCATGTGGAAAATATTCCATGTTGTGCTGCTGCTGATGTTCATTCCTACATCCTCTATTCATGGCATATGGATGGATGAATGGAGAGCAGTGTATAGACTCAGACATATTTCCATGCAGGAGAGTGATGAAGCAAACAGACAGCCCAGACAAAAAAAGAAAACCAAAAAAGCACAGCAGGCAATTCACAGTCCCCAGACTACCTGACCTACATTCTTCAAGGAAGTGAGACAGCACTGCAGCAGCACTCATACACGCAGGCATTTCAGTAGGCTCCTCGAGTCTGCACACAAGACTTCATGTGTTGAAAATATATTTCTATTGTCATTTTAATGAGCAGGAGGAAAGTGCAATTAACTTCACTCTAAAAAGGCCAGAAAGGTCTGCAAAACCCACAATAAACAAACAAAACTAATTAATTAGTATTCTAATGAAAAACTAACTTCATCTATTTGTGGTTTGGAGATTTGCAAAGTCAATGAACCGTGTGATAAAATGAAAAAGCCACAAAATCTCTAATATAATTATTTTTTTGTTCAAGCGCTCTGAGATGGAGATAATCTCTAAAGCATTTCTGCTCATAAACAGTCTGTCCAGTTTAAGCAAATTACATTTTACTCAAACATCGTATAACCAATGAAGACTTTAAAAAACAATTTGTATCATAGGTCAGCTGTCCAATTTAACCGCACTGCAAAAACAGGCCCCCTAGAAATGAATTAAAACATACTGTAGTACTCCATTGGTAGATTTTTTTAAGTAAGCAAACAAAATCCACCAAAGAGTAAGAAATACATTTTGTTCACTTATGCTGTTGAAAATATTTTGAAAAACAGAAAATAAGGCAAATTTTCTTGAAACAAAAGTATTTTTACTTTCTTAAGATCCAGTTTTTGATTCTCTGTGTCCTCTGTGACAGAATATGATCTCTTTTAAAATGTTCAATTTTTAGCTTCTATTATTAATTATTTGCTCTAAATTCAACAATTTTGCTCCTCAGTTTAGTCATCTTCTGCCTTTTCTGAGCCGTGTCTGTTAATCAGAAGTTTCACAATTACATGCATGCGTGCTCAGCATCCTATTCGGGAACTCCCCTCAAACACAACCACGGACGGTTGCTATGGTAACCCGCATCCCTTTTTGCAGCCAAAGTAAGAGGAGAGGGATAAAAGGGGACATCAAGAGGAAAGTAGTGCAGAGTTCAAATGGAGATCGAAATTCTAGCGTAATCCCGTAGGTGTGTGTGTGTGTGTGTTCATGCATGTAGCCTGGCAGTGAGTGGTTGAACCTGATAAGCAGAGGGAGGTATAAGGCTCGAAGCAGGGAGGTGACTCGGAGAAAGAAATTAAATTGAACGAAGAAACTAGGTGTGTTTGTTCCTAACTGGAGTGGAGGGCAGGTTTTAGAGTCCTGGAGGATAAAAAGAAGGAGACAAAATGGGAAAAAAAGTGCTGAATGTTCTTTTTTTCTCTCCCTTCTGATGGCTTTTGTTTTTAATCCCGATAAACCGATGGACTTTCTCAGAGAGTATAACTGTAATTCTTAGAATATCTCTTTGGATGTGAATTAGAGTCCACACTGAAGGCGGAACCACATGGACAGATGTTGTTTCCATCCTCATCCTTCACTAAGGGACACCTCAACTCAAAATAGTGAAAATGGCAAGTTTGATTTGTACACAATTACTAGTGATGTGAATCTATCAGGGGAAGAATGAAGGCTAAAATCCCCTGTGGTATCAATAAAAACCTCATCTGCCCCCTTCATCCTGATTCAGCCTGAAAGAGGTTTATGTGCAGCCTCTGCCACACACACACACACACACACACCCATACACATGCATGTACCACAACATGCAGCCTGAGGGGGGAGTGGGTGGTCATTGTTGCCATGGAGCTAATGCTGTATCAGTCTAGTTAAGGTGACAAATTCTTGCTCCTTTTCTGCTGCTACCTGCACACGAGAACTTATGTTCCATTTTCCTTTCTAGGAAAAAAGTTTAGCCACGCCCCCAGGACATTTTTAAACTGTGCCGTTTCTCACTAAATCCAGTTTGTGTAAATCCCGGGTGGTAAGAACAATGTCTGCATGGATGTCTGATTAGGTGGAAGTAACCCATTTTTTTAGTCGTAATACTGACTGAACTCTGAGCTAAAGTTTGAATGTTTAAGAAGCTGTGAGTTAATCCACCATCACAATATCTTAATATCATTAAAAGCTTTGCTTGAATAGTGTTGCAGTGCACACTGATCTAGTTATGTCCCTAATGGACTCAGAGGAGAAAACAAAAAATCCTCGGCTGAAAGCATCCAATCCTGTATTAACTGTGAACATTAAATGGACATGTCCACGCTGGTGTAGGAGTAAGTGAGTGAGTGGTTGTGTGCACTAATGGAAGATGCTAAAGTGCCTGGAATTAAGGCAATATCTGCGGGTGTGGAGGCAAAGAAGGAAAGAATGAAGCAAGGACAGGTGATGAGGATTCTGAGGAATCAAGAAAAACTCTTCAATAAGTGCTTTGGAAGTCGGAATTTTGAAAAACTTAATAAAACCTGTAAAAAAAATCTAACACTTAACAGGAGGTTAAGTGTATCTACTTTTTTTTAAAATTTCCTTCCAGCTGAATTTCTCTCATCGTCTCCACGGCAACAATTTTAGGTGCTTTCCTCCGTGAACTCAATGACTCGTTTTGGTGAACTGATCACACTCTCATGCAAACACACATAGAGGATCCCATGAAGGTCAGCAGACGGCGGTGTGTGGACACAGACCACGCGTCTGTCTGCCACTTTGATAGCAAGAACGATGAAACTGAATGTGACAGGTAAAGCACACGATCAATCACAGTGCAGACATGATAGGAGGTCAGGCTCCAGTAGCCAAAACCTCATGGAAAGGTAGCCGCAAAGTTTCACCTCAGAGTTAGAAAAATACACTTTATGTTTTTGTGGCCATTCATTTATAAAATATAACAGTGAAATGTTCTTTACAACTTAATTTTTTCAATATATAACAAATTTAACTTATTTCACTTTTGACATAAAAAAAACACTTCCTGTGTTTAATCAGATCCTCCAGCAGCAGCAGATTTACTTTAATTAAAATACAAGAAACATGAGATTTTCCATTATGACTTTGTGTTCCTTCATCCCTTTTTCCTTTTCTAGTGAACAAAACATGACATTAGAGTAGAATCCAAATTATTTAAAAACTCTATATCATCTACTATTATCAGTTAGGCCTATCTGACATGTCAAAAATCTAAACATGAATTAATTGATTAGTTAAATTTGAAGTTTTCTTCAAAGCACAAGAGTCTCATGTGGTTCCGGTTCAGAAAATATGATTTAATCAATCATGTCAGACTCAAAATATGAGTTTAAATGATTATGTTAAAAAAATGTGGATATTTTTTTCGTAGATTTAAAAAAAAATGTATACGATTTTGTAGAAATTAAAACGATATATCATTTTAATTTCTACAAAAGGAGTTTACAATCTTTAACTCCTAAAAGCGCCATTTGGTCAAGTTTTGTACTGACCGAAACCCAACAAGAAAAGCAAAGTTAAGAAAAAAAAAAGTTTTTGTGTTCATTTACAAATTCATTCATAAAAAGTAGATTTAAATATTTACAATAATTAAATTGTAACTGTGCTGTGTTTTTATTTCATTATTTTTGACAGAAGCAGAAATAAGTCGCTTTCAAAATAAAATACACCCATAATCTTGTTGCTGCAGGTTTAGTTGAGCTAAAAAAACAACAACAATAAAGCTAATTCAAACATGGCATTTTTTCACCACCATAGAGGGCAATCCTTTTGCTGTCGAATATAAACATGGTGTAGAAATCAAGGTTACACGTAAATTTAATTATTTTTACCTCTGAAAAGCAGTTAACGCTTCAAGCTTATGCTAATTAAAAAAAAAATTCTGAATTTTTACCATCAAGTTGATCTTATATGTTAAGTTCTTAGCATAAATGAAAAACTTATCATTTTTTTTTTTTTTGTGGATTAGGGATTTACTCTAAAGCTGTGATGTTTATTTCTGTGCAGTAGCTTCTGAAGTTGTACCTGAATTTACAGAGAAAGAGTTGAAGGAATTGATTGAAGCGAGTAAGCGTGAGCACGTAGGAGCAAGAAACGGAGGTGTTGGGTCGGTATGATGTCGAGAAAAGGTGTGTGGAGGGACAGACAGTGGAAGTGAAAATGATGGTGGTGGAAACTTGCTTAAAATACGAGAAACACTGGGGTGAAACACGGGAAAAATACAGGTGTAAGAAGTTTTTCTGCAGAACATGTAAGATTATGAGAAAGCATCAAAGAAATACATATAAGGCAGGGGGTGACAGACATCTCTATATGGGAGGAAATTGAACGAGGAGATTATGAAGAAAAAGAAATGGAAAAATACAAGAAGTGAGAATAGAAGAAGAAAACTGTATGTAAAGAAATCTTTATATTGAGTTATCCTTAAGGCTAGGAGAACTTGAATGATTGGAAAGATCAAAAGATCAAACAAGAAATCTTCAGGGGTTCGACTGCAAAAGAGATTGAAGCAATGCTTATTTTTCTAAATGGACAAAACGACTTCAGGAGCCGATAAAGAAAGAAAATGAGTGTGATGGATGTATGAAGTAAAATTGGAGAATTGAGGAAGAAGTGACGGCAATTGTGAAGAAGATGAGAGGTGGACAGCAGATGGTCCAGATGACAGATCAGTTGAAGTATGGCAATGTCTAGAAGGAAGTGTAGAGGCTTTTTAATCACATTTTATGTTAAGATTTTAGAGGATGAACAGTTGCCTGAGGGCTTTGGAAGAAGGGCTGTGCAGAAAACGAGTGTTGTGCACAGTTGTAATAACTACAGAGTTATAAAAGGTTATTAGATCAGTCAATCCCGAAGGAACCAGAATTGTTTCTGGAGGGCATGAGTGATTCGATTTGGACTGAAGTACTTACACATATGTTAAAAGTCCAGTTTTCCTGTGCCAAACTGAATAATTACATTTTAATGTCAAATAATGCACTGAGTGGTGAGATTTGCGGCTGCAGTGACAAGGTGGGGGTGGATTACATCAGGGACTGGCTTGGAGCCCCTTTTGCTTCTATGCGGTGATGGACTGGTTGAAAGATGCGGTCGGGCAGGAGCCTCCATGGACAAGGACGGGAGGATATGACATTGTGATTTGTAATAAAAGACAGATGCGACTGGGTGAGAGCCTGGAGAACACCACACGTGAGGCAGGTGGAACAGAGACAATCCAAGAAATTCTGGGTGTTGACCATCTATGGTGTAGGCAGAGAACACTTTAAATACAGGGAACAAGAAAAGTTGCGTTATCTGTGATAAAATCTGTGTTATCTGTGACTAAAGCTAAAGCTTTTGGATATTGCTAAAGTTGCTAAAAGACTTAAAGTTGGAGAAATTGCAGAAAGTGCACAAAGCATTAGAAGAATTTCTCGTTAAATAGCATAAATTACATATAATTTTAAAATGCATAAAAGGTATGAATACCAAAGTTATAAACATGAATGTTCTGAACATTGAATGTTTTGATACCAATATTGCTGAAGTTTCATAAGTGCACAAAAAATGTGAAGAATTTCTTAGGAAAAAAAATTGCAAATACTGCGTAAAATTTTTAAAAAATTTAAATTTGTGAATACGGAAAGTACAAGCAGCAACTAAACGTGGTGAATGTTTTGATATCAATATTGCAAAAGTGCATTTCCATGAAGCTGAAAAATCGCAAAAAATGTTAAAATGCGACATGAATACCAAAAGTACAAGCAGGTATGTCCAAAATGTGCTGAATGTTTTGATATCAATATTGCATAGGTTTCAAAGTGCACAAAGTATTTGAGAAATTTTCCTTTTTTACAGGGCTAAAAAACCCAAACAAACAAAAAAAATGTGTATATATTGCATAAAATAAAAAAAAAAATTCAAAATATATGAATACTAAAAGTACCAGCAGGATTTTCCCAAACTTGCTGAACATTATGATACCAAGATCGTTTAAGTTTCAAAAGTGCACAAAGTTTTTGAAAGATTTGAAGAATTTTCCATTCATTTTCAGTTGGGCTGAAAACTCACATAAATTGCATAAAATCTTCATAAACGTAAAATATACAAATACCAAAAGTACAAGCAGGAGTGTCCTGAACAAGCTGAACATTTTGATACCAAGATTGATGAAAAAATTCAAAGTGTGACTAAGTCTTTACATGCTGAAAAATATACGGAAAGCAGCGAGAAAAGCACTATTGTGATAATGCTGTAAAGCATTCACACAAATATATAAACATAATACTTGTTTTTGCTCCCCTTTGTCATCTAAGATCTGAAACATTATCTACACACATAAGATAACAATTTCTATCAAATATTGTTCTCAAGTCTGTCTAAATCTGTGATAATCAGCACCGTGCTGATTCTCCACCCAACCTCACAGGTGCGCCATATCATGCTGATTAGACAGTGTGATTGTTGCACAGGTGTGCCTCAGACGGGCCACAATAAATGGCCCATCTCAAAAGTGCCGTTTTCCTTTTTTTTTTTAGGGGGTGACTCAGAAAATTGGTCATCATGCAGTGTGACCAACTCATGCAATGCAGCACATCTCATTTGCATAAAGTTGATCAGATTTTCTTTTTGGCTGTGCAAAGTTGCTGGATATTGGCAGGATTTGGAACCCAATGTTGTATATGCCCATACAGAGTCTGTTTTCAGTTTTTCAGCAACAAAAGGTACCTATGTTCATTTCCCCACCGCCACCATGGACCAACCCGATCAGTTCCAAGCAAAGGAAATGTGTTGCACTGTCTGTGTGCCAGTCTAAGGCACACCTGTGCAATAATTATGCTAACTAATCAGCATCTTGATATGGCACACCTGTTAATAAATGTTCACTATCACAGAATTAGACAGATCTGTGAATAATATTTGAGAGAAATGATTATTTTTGTGGAAAACGGGTTTATCTTTGAGTTTATCTCATGACGTATGGAAGCAAAAACAAAAGTATATATTTGTGTTCTGATTATATGTAATGATAAGAATGAGCTGTGTGAAAGTATAGAAAGATTTCATCAGAGAAACAGGTAAGACTACAGAAGAACATGAGCCGTGGGATGCTTTGAATTAGTAGAAAAGAGATGCTTGAAGGTGGGGCTGCTGGGCAAAAAGAGAAGAGAATGCAGAGATGGTTTATGATGCTCCTAAAGACCCCTGAAGGGAGCAAGGGAAAGAAAAGGAGCTGATGTGTATATCAGATAAGGAGAACCAGCTGCATTTAGGCACATTAAGTCACCTTCATCAGAGGTGAACTAGAATAGGGGGAGTGTGCCTGATTATCCCCTCAGGGCTCAACAGAGTAGAACAGACTTCTGGAGGAAGAACGGAATTCTGTCTCCGTGCTGTTTGAAGAAGAAACCATTTTCAAGGTTAATAGGAAATCAGTTTTTTGACATTTGTGATTAAAATGTTGTAATTGTTCAAGAGATCAATCATTTTATGAATAGTAATTTCCAAAAACAGAATTCATTTTTTTATGTTTGTGTATTTCTGGGAAATCTTAAACTAGAATTCTGACTTTTTACTTAATTCATTTAACTGTTTATAAAAAAAAATAATAATTTCAGAGAAGATCCAAAACGATAAACTGGCAATAATAAATTGGCACATTTCCCTCACAGAAAAACTGAAGCAAATATCTTTTTTTTTAAAGAATGAGGAGAAATTGATGTGCAGGTTCTTCTCGACCAGACCTTCTATTTGCCTTGTCAACATGGCCGTTGACAGATGTAACATCTGATGTCCCCATTTAAAGCTATTTGCGCTGTTTGTAAATGGATTGCATTCATGTTGTGCTTTTACCCAAAGTGCTCTACAAGTTATCTTTCATTCATTCGGTGCATCTTTGACAACAAGCCTCTTGAGGTTTGTTGTCACATGCATCATGTTACATTAGCCATAAACTTTGGGGTTTCTGCACAAACTTTCCCATCTGCTTTGCAGCAGCTGTGGATGTTAAACATTGAACACAGACTCCCTATTTTGAAAGTGATCAGATTTAATATTTCTTTTTCATCCACTCTGTTAATGTGTTCTCCCCAGTGTCATATTCTTGGCAACTCCTTGCTTCCGTTTTCATTAAAACTTTATTGGGTAATAAAATGATCCTTCAGACGTTCCCTCATTATGTTTTGGCTGGTATATGGGAACAAATGTACCCTACTATTTATAATCTGTATTCCTTACTCGCCTTGGCTGAGACAGCAATCCCCCTCGACAAAATGGGTTTCCTAAAAAATGGACAGGGGCTCTGAGACCTACACTGCAGACATTACCTTGGCCTTGAAATTATGAAACACAATCATGAAAATTCACATAGTCTGATAAGAGATGATGAAAGCCCCGGGGGCAACAGAGCCCGCCGGTAAATAACACAGATGACAAGCACATCTTATCTGGGTATGTGCTGCGCCCTGGGCAGAGCACCGCCTCAGGCTGCTGAGCTTTCACACCTCTCTCAGCCTGTTTTATTTTTAATCCCAGCTAAGAACCCTGTAAGATATGTTTATGTGAAGCCTATGCTTTAATTTAAAAGAAACCACATTTCGAGGATATGTGATGACATTACCTATCTGTATTTCTACTTGTTGGTTTGTTGCTACCTTATCTTGGAAGGTTTAGAAAAATCCTCAAATGCTTCCATCCACAGCAACAGAGAATATCCTATAAGTTTGTTTTATTTTTAAGATGTTGCAGTTTCACTAAACTTAGGACATACTGCTTGGCATTGAATTATAGATCCAAAAAAATGAGAACTGCTTTGACAAAAGATGAGGAAAAAACATAACAAATGCAGCCCACCATGTTTGCTCTTTGGCAGATTTGATTTTAAACTTCTCCATCAAAAGGTCATATGAAATTGAAAGAAAAAAAAAATCCCACAAAACCTCTGTACCTTTTGAATCAAATTACTGAAGAAGAAAAAAACACGTAGAACCGAGCTCTCCTGCTGAATCAGTGAATGCTCCATATTGAGTTAACTTTGAGCTGTTTCTACAGCCACAAGTACCCTATTAATAAATAACATGTGCTTTATATTAAATCTACTTTTGTTTTTATGTCAAAAGTAAATCATTGTAAGCCCTGCATAGGTCCTATAAAGCTTTTGCCATAAAATCCAGATGATCTCAAGCTTAGGACCAACTGGCATATACATCATTGTTTTATTTTCACTGTCAGCTACAGTTTAAAGCTATACCTTTGATATATATAACAACTTTTCATCAAATCTGAAAACTATAGTATTTCTTCAGTATATAATAGAAAACATAATTAAATTATAATAAAATTGTTAATATTTAAATTTAAAGGTAGTAGAACTTCTTCAAATGTATTTTTGATTTTTTTTTTCAAATACGCCGTTTTGCGGAAGTAAATTCTAGCTAGCTAGCAAACATTTCTGCGAGAAGCGCGTGCCTCGAAAATCCCATCACAAATGACGTAGCTGGAAAATTCCACGGTAACCCCGGTAAGCGTTTAGCGCTCGAGCCATTTTGTACTTTTTAAAAATGGCTAACGAATAAACAGAAAGAAATACGATAAACACCAACAAATGACTTAATAACTGCGACCCAGAAATCATGGAAGCTTTGATGTTATAGATATATACTTTATTAGTTCTCTCTGATAAAATAAAATTACAAAATAATTTCAACCTTAAACGGCACTTTCCGTATTCATAAATTTACTTATTAATAATACATATATCATAATTGTCATGACGAATGAGAAGAATACTATAGTTTAATAATGTAAGATATCAGCTGTAACTGCGTTTAATCATAATGGTAAAAAAGACTAAGCATTACAAAGCTAGGTTTCGTTAAGAGCATACTGTACAATTTTCCAAGCGCATGTAATTCAGTATTCCGGCCACAGCATGTCGCTATAACATAGTTTTCGGTATTGTTTTCAAAGCAAAAAGTAGGCTTGTCTCTTTTTCTCGAGCTATTAAAATTCCTGTCAGATATATTTTTATGTCATGAACAGCTGTTCCTTCATGGCCATTGATCCTTTGTAAGGTTTATTTGTGTTCCCTTATTTTGTATCCACATTCCACCTCCTTCTACAGCAAGGCACTGCACTTTAACAAGTGCAGCCCTGCATATAGGCCTATATTTTTTTCACAGTTATTCCCTCAGATATATTGTCAAAAATATCTGCAACGCCTTCTCCTGCCATCTTTTCTCCCCTGTGACAGCAGTGTTCCCTGCTTCCTATTGAAGTCCATTTAAGAGAGAGCACTTTGGTTGTAGAGTTAAGTGAATGTGTGTGTATCTGTATGTGTCTGTGGCAGTTGGTGATCCCACCAGTAAGGGTGTATTTCTCTTTACATAAAATACATTCATGATAACATGGAGCTGTTTTGGGACTGCAATCCTAACATGAATTGGCAGTAAAGTGATTTTAATGGAAAGATCCATGCTTGGATAAAGATAATCTGTGGTGAAACACCAAAGGAAGTTTTGAATGTCAGGGGAAGATATGTCTTTAAATACAAAAATAATAGATCACTTATCACAGTTAATTAATCTTTTAGGCAAGTAAAGACATTTTGTATTGTTAAATAAATTTTTTATTGTTATATTTAATATTTGTTAACTAAATAATGTAATAAACTTTTGCTAAATGTGGAGTTTTATGTATGTGCAAAAAAGCTGACTTTTGGATCCAATGTATGTCATTTTTGTCATCTTTGAAATTAATTCAAAATGCGATTTAAACCAAAGTTTGCATTTGTTCTCAAAAATTAACAGCAAAAAACAAAAGCATTTCATACATACATTAAAAGTCATTTTTTGTCAGCAGAGAACAGTATCGCAGCCTCATCTCAAGTGAAAAAAGCTAAACTTTCACAAAATTATTACTTAAATCCAATCTGCTTTTTAAAGACCCACTCCAATAAAACTTAAGATTTTGGTGTTTTTAGCATGTTCTTGTGGTATTTTTCTCATGATGGAGGACATAAGCCTAAAATTGCATTTTTAAACATGTATTTATTCAAATTGTTGTAAATCAGGAGCAGATAAAAAATCCTGTTGGAAAAAGTTGTAGCATTGATGTAGAAGCAACAGTCGGCAGGCCATAAGCTCCCTGTTTCACTCCATTCCGATGCATCCGCTTGTAGACAAATAAGTCCATGTACATCTTCGTTTTCCTCCACCGAGCTGGAATCTTGTTGCACTGGTAATGTTATGTTGGGGTTGTTAGGAATGGTAAGCTAGTGGGAGAGCACCTAAAGAGATGGATGATGGGAAATAGGGGAGGGCTTATTCCCCTCCAACAATTCTGCTCACAACTCAGAGGTAAATTTCTAATGAACTCTTGCCGCTCTGCAAAAACTATGTCCTAGAAAATGACAGTTTTCTAAAATTTTGACTAAAAACAGCATAATCATAATTAAAAACCACTGGGAACGCTTTCAAAATAGTTAAAAAATGATTGGAGTGGGACTTTAAGATATAGAAATGGATTCCTGCTGTTGTCATATTATAAACACTAAGGTGACTCATGCCCTGCTTATCTCAGCTTCATTTGTAATTTGTGGAGCTCAGTGATCGCTTACAATTCTCTAGCCTGAGTTTTAAAATGTCACAACTGTGCGTCGCAGCCTAAACGTGTGGCATGAGCTTCCACATGCACAAGATGAATAGTCGAGATGAGCATTTCTCATTACAGTGTGTCTATATTGTTTGGCAGTGCTTCAATATGGAGATAGACAGTGCATCAAATGTTTGGCAGTATAGGCTTTAGGGTTATCATGTAGGCTAGTGCATTCAATTTATTATTGTGTGTAGTAGGGCCTGCATTATGAAAGATTGTATGATTATGTTGGTAACTTGTGTTGCATGTGTGTGTAGTGCATGCTGCTAGACTTTTTTTTTTTTTTTAAATACCACGGCCATATTGATCAAACCTTCTGTTAAAGGGATGCTTGTTAACACACAATTAGCATTCAGATAGAAAATACATCATAAGGATAAAAAGTCATGGACATTAATTCCTGATGAAGGGAGCGAAAGATTCCAAAAATGAGAAGAAAAAAAAGAGGAGAAAGAGATCCAGAGAATAAAAGGCCTTTTGGAACAATTTGAGAGGATTCCATTTAGGAGTTTGTGTAATTATTCTTAGAAACTCCTTCCCCCCTCCTCTCATTTCTCACCCTCTTGTCATCTTACCTCCCCCTCACACCTTTTAGAGTCTCCATTTATCTTCTCCTTCCTTCATTAAGAAAGCACCCCCAAAGTCCCGAACATATCTCATTGCTCTGACTGGCCCTCCATCTTAATCCCATTAGTTTATCTTTGTCTCATCTTCGTGGAGCGATGATTTCAGAGGATCTCCAAAAATTTCTTTTGTCCTCCCTCATTTCTCTCCTGTAGTCTGATGTTAGTAAATGGGAACAGACTTTCTGTTCTCCGTCGTCTTCTGCTCCCATGTTTGTCCTTCACTGCTTCTCAGAGCTGTCCTCAGCAGCTAGAGGTGCAGGTGTTGGGTTTGGGACTGGCCTCCAGGCTCCCGTCTGGGCTTAAGGGTGGCGGTGGTGACAAGGGGGACTCTAGGGATAAAGCAGAGACCTGTGCAAGGGGTGGTGCGGGAGCTGCAACCTGGACTGAAGAGGCTGTAGCTGGTGCAGTGGTTGAGGATGGGGACAGCGGGACCACTGCACCTCCCCCCCTACCATCCCTCGCATCCCTCTCTCGGAGCAGCTGAACCAGGGCGGCATGCTGGGCACTGAGGGTTGCAGAGAGGTGTGCAGGAAGGGCGTTAAATCCTGCAGTGAGCTGCTCCACCCGCTGCTCCAGGGACAGCATCTGTCGCTCCAAGTCCTCGCTGCGGTCATTGAGCTCCGACATGAGCTCATACATGACACTCTGCATCTGTGGGATGAGACACAGAAACATCTCAGTGTAGCAAAGTAGATTTAGAGATACACATCAATGCAACAACTCTGGATTCTTGTGACAATCTACTGCAATACAAACAAAAAAATGACCCAAAAATGATGCAGTCTTGGCAAAACAAATAAATATAGCTAAAGCTATAGTTGAATTTTTCAACCGCATTTACTTTAACACACAGATATTTTATCTTGCTATGACTGACCTTCATTTCTATCCTTTTGAGACAAACCTCCACCTCCTGTAGATATTCCTCCACCTGCTCCCTGTTCTCATTACAGAGCACAATGTCATCTGCAAACATCACGGTCCACAGAGATTCCTGTCTAACCTCATCTGTCAGTCTGTCCATCACTGCAGCAAACAAAAAGGGTCAGTCCTTGCATCTTGAATTACTCTGTCACACCTTCATCACCACTGTCTGATGCTAGCCTCACACCGGGCATGTGTTGAAAGCAGGTTCTTGAACGCACTATTAGCAAACAATGTTCACACTGGACTGTTGCTACCCAATTCTGGCGGATGTACTTGGCAGTGCAAGTCTTTCTCCAAAGCTTTTTCTTTCACAGCTCTTTTCTGATACATGAAAGACTTTGCGTCATATAATTCCAGTTGGGCACAAACCACAATTTCTAATTCCTCCTTCATAAAGGAGGAACTAGGAGGACTTTCCAAATGGTTGGCACTTCCATGAATTGAAAAAGGATGCTACACATACATCACCACCAAATTTGAGTCGCTGATTGGTTCAACTTTCAACATGGCTCAATGGGCGTGCGTTTTGTACATAGAAAATGAAACGTGAGAAGCTCATTTATTCGTGTTTACGTAGTCTTTTCAATGGAAGTATTAATTTAATGCACTCCAGACTTCCTCATAGAGAACCACACTTTCTCCACAGCATCCGTAATAATCTCCTTCTCTTTGTGACACCATACTTTAGACCCTGACTTCAGCTCAGCTTCCACTTTTCTTTCTGATAACTTCATTGTGTGATTCATCAGCTTTATAACTCTGCATGTCTCCCTTGTTCTTAAAATGAAAATTCTCCTCCTCTTGTCAAGCATAATCTCACCCTCCAAGATCTTGTCAATGCATCAGTCTGAAACTCTTCTAAAGCCACCTCTTCTAAACACTTCCATCTCTCTACAGGAATGTTATAAGGACCAAACGCCTTTCCACTCTTCATCCATTCAATGTCTTTACTAATGTCCTTACTGCTTTTGCTACTTCCTGCCCCACACCAACTTCTCTTCCACTCTGTATTCTCCAACTTCTTCCTCATTCATCCACTCTTCACCTTCCATCCCACTTGAGAAACCTGTCAACACAGTTCCCTCCCTATCCCACTTCCCATCACTGTCTCTCTGCCTCACACTGTGCAGATACAGCCCTCATAGTCATTTGCGAGACCTTTGTCACACCCATCTTTACCTTGTGCTCCACCCCCTTGTCCTCCTGTTAACCATCCTCTCAGTGTTCCAGTTTTTCTTACCCAACAATTGGCTCTCAACACACTCCTAAACTTCTTAATTTCACTACAGAATCCTATCCTTATCTGATTTTATCATTCAAGATGACTCACCAACTACCTTCTTTTCCTTCTCCCTAATCACTTCAGCTGCAGCTGTCCAGTCATCTGGAAAAACCTCCCCAAAAAAGCCACACATCTGTGTCGGTCCACTCGGTTCATTTGGTCTCCTCTTGTCCTGTTCATCTTCCTCACCAACAGAGCCACCCTACACACTACCATCCTATGCTGCTTGGCCATGACTTTGCAATCATTGACCTCTTTCAGACTTCAACACAAGATTACAGCACAAGATGAAATCAACTTATTTTCTCTTATTTCCTCATAAGCTCCTTTGTTTTCAGGAAAAAAGGCATTCGCCACTGCCACTTTTATTCTTATGGTAAAGTCAACTACCATCTATCCTTCTACTTTCCTTCACCCACATGTCTGTAATAATCTGCCCCAATCACCACCTTCTCCCTTTTAGGGATACCCTGGATTGCCTCATCCATCTCCCTCCAGACTTTCTTCCTCTCCCCTAGCTCACATCCTACCTGGGGGGCATAACAACTGACAACATTCAACATCACACCTTCAACTTCCAGCTTCAGACTCATCACTCTTTCTGACACACTCTTTGCCTCCATGACATTCTTAGTAAACTCCTTCTTCAGAATCACTCCCACTCTATTTCTCTTTCTGTCCACACCACAATAAAACAGCTTGAACTGGCTCCCAATCCATAAGGTTTGCTCCCTTTCCGTCTGGTCTCTTGAACACACAGAATATTCAACTTCCTTCACTCCATCGTGTCAGCCAACTCTACAGCTCTCCGTGTCAAAGTCTCTACTCTCATCATTACATCTTCATTCTGAACTTTTTCGTCTTAGCCAATCACCATATTTTAACCATTAAATTCATGGATGCTTGTTTTTCTGCATTCCAGAGGGTTTTATCGGCCCACCTCCACCCCGTTCTCCACCAAGAACGATCCTTTAGCATGATGTGGCCCTTAACCTCCATCAGTGTCTAGGCTCTGGAGGTTTACTCATCTACGGGCTGAGCTTATCCCACGCATGCAAGATGTCATCGGCCTGGAGCCTAACCGCCAGAGATTTACTGACTTATTTGTGTCTACACATCTTTTTGCATCAGAAATGAATCATTATTTCTAAGATTTCTTGTTTCTGGAATGGCTTCTGTGACTTCATTTTATAGATTCAACAAACGGAAATCATTTCAGCTGCCTGGATTGATTGTCAAAACATTCATTTATCATAATTTAGAGAAATTAAAAACAAGGAAACAACATTTCTTTGTGTTTAACACTGGTTCTCAATAAGCTCTACTTGTAACAAACAGGTGCAAACAGTCATTTTACAATTTCAAACTATTTTATTTAGAAAAATCAAACTGTTAACTTTAAAGAAAAAGTACAGCAAATGAAAGTACATTTTTGGATGTGTTCATCATTGTTCCCCCTTTTTTCTTCAACAGTTTCTCATTTTACATCCTTGCAGGTTTATCCACCATCCATAAATCAGGGTATGGTTTCTACACATGCTGTTCACGGACTGACAAATTGGAATTAATAACTCACAAATGTCTGCAGATAAAGTATTTTCACTGGGGCATAAACCATGAGAAAGATTTTAGCAGAAGCATTTCAACTTTTATGTAAAACCTTTACATGGAATAGAAGCTTCCCGTATGAATTAAAGTCATGAAAGGATCTGAACATTTCTATCAATGTTGAGCTATGAAAAGGGTTAGCGTGACATTGAGCAAAAAGAAAAAAAAAATACAATCCAATTGGGAGTAGGCGCTGGCATGAAGGAGAGGCTTGGTGTTACTGCATTGTGAAGCTAAAAGAGTTGGAAGAAAAGATAGAGGACGAAAGGGAGCCATCGCATTGTTCCTGCCTTATTTATTCTGGTCCCTGTAACCATGGTAAATGCAGAAGTGGCTAGTTGAGATGTACTTACTGAGATGGCTTTAAGTGCCAAATATTTGTTGATGAAAGGCATTGCAAAGTGTACACGTGTGCAACCTTCCTCAGTCTTTGGCCTTCATCTCCCTCACTCCTCTGGATTTCTTCATGTACATTCTTAAACGCCCACACAGCAACAGCAAGAAACGTGCGCTCCTCTTCCTCCTCTAATTTTCCCTCCTGCTCCCTCTCACTCAGTCATCTCTGTTTTAATACTTGTTCTGGTTGCTTGGACACGCAAAGCCGCAGAAATGAGCAGGTCAGCATAGAAACAGAGGAACGCTGAGGTGTTTTGGCGGGGAGAGGCCCCCTAAGCACAACTTTACACGCATCAACCGGGGTCTCACCTTCGAGAGGTCCACTAGTGTGTTGGCCTGATCGCTGAGCTTCCTCTGCTCCATTTTCACACTGCGTAATCTGCAAACATGGAAAATACACAGAGCTGAAAAACAATACACAGTGGTCAGCCTGCAGAGTTAATCCCCCAGGGTCACCTTGCCCCATTCGGCTTCATTTCCACCTGCGGCGTGTCGCTGGATTTGAATGAACAAACACAGCAGGCACACGGTGTGCTCTGAAACGCCAAATTATTGGACTGCTTCTTGTTTTAAAACTATTAAGATGGAAACAAAGAGGCCTTGACTTCTGGAATTAGTTGCAGCTAATGTAAAATCTTAAAAGGAACTAGCAAAATTGCAAAGTAGCAAAGATAATGCTAGTGTGAGTTTTTTGCGGAAAATAGTCGCTGAAGATGCTGAAGCTTTTTGCTTAAAATGGTGATGCAATTTACTTCAATTGTGAAAGGGATTTGCTAAAAAATGCAAATGGTATTTGCAAAATGTTAAATTAAAGACTAGGAATTTTGTTAAAGAATAATGAAAGAGCACTGAAGTTGATCTATATTTCTGAAAAATTTGTAAAATTGCTATAAAATCCCGAATACATGCCAATTTTTCAAAAATATTTAGGTTGTTGCTTAAATATGAGCTGAATTCCAAATAAGGCCAAAAGACCTTAGTAGACGACAAATTAGACGCAAAAGCTAGCTTGCTGTGTAAATTCCAGCTAAACTCCCAAATAGCCTAAAATTCCTCAGTAAACTTAATTAGTCAAAAACGTTAGCCTGTTACTAAAATAAAAACTAAACTCTAAATTGGCCTACAAAAACCTCAGTAGATAACAAAGTATACACAAATGTTAGCATGTT
>NC_050527.1:7885132-7900274 GCF_002922805.2 Oryzias melastigma
AGCTAAACTCCAAAATAGCCTAAAATTCCTCAGTAAACTAAATTAGTCAAAAATGTTAGCCTGTTGCTAAAATAGAAGCTAAACTCTAAATCAGCCGAAAACCCCACAGTAAATAACACATTTGCCAAAAACACTAGCATATTACTAACATATTGGCTAAACTTCAATATTTTTGAAAATGACTACAAAAGATTATAGCATAGCCCATGAATATATTTAAAGGTTTGTTGCTAATCTACTTAAAATGTTGACATTTGAAGACTTTCTCATTCATTTCCTATTGGGCATATTTTGCTCAATATTTCAAAAACTATAAAGTTTATGAATCCCAAAAATACAAGTAGTAATGTCCTGAACAAGTTGAATGTTTTGATAGCAAGATTACTGAAATACCTGAAAGTGTGATTGAGTTTTTATATGACAAAAAACATACAGAAACTAGCAGGAGAATCACTGAATGCTGTAAAACATTTACACAATGAAGTCCTCATGAAAAATAACTATAGGGAATGAAATTAAATAAATCATCTGACCTCGGCCCAATTAAAGGCAGGACCTGCATAACTCTAAAAACACAGTACAATAATTAGTGACTCACTCTATGTTTTCATCAACCCCAGTGCCCGCCCCCCCTTCCGTTATAATTACGTGAGAAGTGAATTTATCCGGCTGCCCCCAGATGAACTTGTCCAAGTTGCAGTGACAGGTTCAAACCTGAGAATGTACTTAATTTTATGCATTCACCCCAAAAGCAGATCACAGCTGCTTCTCTCACAGAGTTCTCCCCTCCCATCTGAAGTTCACATGTGTCAGGCTTAGCCTTTGTAGGCTATAATTAAAAGAGGATTGTGTCTCTCGACTCTGGCTTTTAAAAGGTACTTGTTCGTGCTTTCAAACTGTTAGGGATCAAAGCGGCAGGAAACTTTAAAGCAATACATCATTTTGGTGCAAGATAAAAACACCTTTTTTATAGCAAAACACAACTAGAACAATGGCAATTGGGCAAATAAAACGCCCTGCTGTGTGCAATTGTCAGCAGTCATTGTGACATAATGGTGAGAGTGCCTCTAATGTACACAAAGCAGTGGTCATCTAGTCCCACAGTGTGTCTGTAGAGTGAATTCACTCTTAAGTAGATAATGAACAATGGTGTGTGGGGGGATTAGTGCACTTCATCTGATTATCAGTGTGGATTCAAAATGTGGGCGGAAGATTTCCAGAGGTTTCATGGGTTCAGCTGTGTGGATGTGGAGGGGCGTGGCCTCACTGATGAATAGCCTGCAGGAACTTCCGCTGGTGTTTGCGGACCCTGGAGTGGTCGATCTTCTTCATCAGCTTGGTGTGCTTGTAGATGAGCCAGGTTTCCCTCAGCACATTTGCTGCTGCGTTCTTTATCTGTCTCCAAACAACAAAACACATGCAGACATTGTTAGCAACAAGTTGAAGACGGTAACAGGTGTGCCCACCCTGGCTCCTCTTTACTCCTCATTTTTCTGGTGTTTCAAAGAAAAAGGCATCTTTTTGTTGTTCTTGGATTTGCCCTGATTCTCTTTGTCTCATCTACACACGCTGACTTGCTTGCCAGTACTTTTCACTTCCTCAGCTTATATCCTGAGGGAGACTGGCACTGAAAACCAACAAGAACCTCCCCTCACACTCTCTTCTATTTTTTTCCCCCTCCTGCTAGGTCTACATTTTGCATCACTCACAATAATTTAAACCAACCACATTATCCTTGCTGGATAAAGTAATTCACCACAGCCTATTATATCCAGTGAACCTCCATTTAATTAAGGCACCAACAGAAGAAACAAATGTGGCTCAACCGAACTGTGGAGGAGACTTCTCATCTCGATAGAGGACCATTAAAGAAAACTCTAGATATAATAGTGGTCATATGGAAATCTAACAAAAAAAGCCTTTTTGTATTATAGTCTTTATCGCATTTAGCTTTAATGTAATAACTGAACAAAATATTCCCTGAAAATATAAGCTTTAAGTCTGTTCCTGTGGAAAAAGATCAGGCTTCCAGAAAAAAAGAAGTTGCTTTATTTGCCTCCGTAGATTACTATGCAATTACAAAAACAGCAAAAGGGGTAAATATCAGAGTAAAGACGGAAGTATAAGGACATAAAAACAAAAACAGGCTTTAAGGAGATGTTGCACAGTGAAGAAAGAACAATTATAACCCATTCTAGGGAGCACAAAAGACCCCGGCAGCTTGGCTAATCAGCACCCGTCCAGCGCAGTCAAGGACTGCTCACTCACAAGGACGCCCACACATAAACACATGCAGACTTTCCTACTGTATCGTACACAGACGGAGGGAAAGAAACGCTTTGCGTCTTGCAGATGTGGCTTTGAAAACAAAAAAGGAAATCAAACCAAAAAGAGAGGAATTCTGACAGTTGGTGTTTAAAGTTTTATTCACATTATTAAGTAATCCCAGAACAAATTATTCTAGTATCTGACAACTAAAGAAAAGAAATATGCACAAATTTAGTAATCATCAATGTTTAATCCCTTGACGCCTATTGCATTAAACCACTTTGGCTCTAAAATTACCTTAATTTAACATTGACTGCACTTGAAAGCAAAAATATAAGTCAATTTTTTCTTCATAGCTGGAAATAGTTTCCGGCTTCGAAGGGTTAAGTAAACAACTTTGGCCAATACAAAGTCCTCGGACGTAAGAAGCAAGGTGCAGATTTTTAACTTATTTTCTAAGAAAAGTGAGGATAAGATTTAGGCCAGGCATGTCCAAAGTCTGGCTAACTCCGGCCCACATTCAAATTGTCATCGGCCCGCTAGGTTCCTGTCATAAAATCAATAATATGAGAGAGTATAGGGATACACCTTCCCTCAAAAATGTTGACAGGTGCCCCGCCTTCTATTTCGACCAATCAAAATGTAACCAGACGTGCCGCTCACATCAAAACACGCCCCCAAATTGCTATCAATTTGATATCAAAGGGGCGGGTTGGGCGTGTGGTTTGATGGGGGCGGGACTTCCAGTTGCATTTTGATTGGTCAAAATAGGGGGCGGGTCACCTGTCAAAAATTTTGATGGAAGGTGTATCCATATACTCTCTAACCTGTGTCCCACAGCACTTTCAAAAAACTGAGTGTAGGATTTATTGATTGTGATTGGCTAAATTCTGTTATAAGCCACTGTAAACCTATCACAACACTGTCGCTGGACCCTTCCAGATCATTTCTACAATACAAACAGTATGAGAAATGAACAGATTTCTAATCAAAACCAGTGTTTTGTATTACTAAATAAAATATTTGTGTTACTTGTGTTTACAATTAGATATTTACAGTGACCATTTAGCAATAAATAATATGAAGATTTCATGTGAACCCAGATTTAATACTAATGAAACTTTTTTTTCCCCAGATGTATTTGGATGTATTTCTAGATATTTATTTATCTAATTTCTGGTCTTGGAACACAAAATTCACAGTAATTTGGTTAAAATGTATTTGATGTATTTCTGTTATATATAAAGAAATGCGAAGCATCCTATTGGAAAAAAGGAGTGATTAAATATATCATTTGCATTCCATTTTATCGTAAGGGTTCAAAGAATGCAAGCCGATTAGTTGGCCCTCACATTTTCACCTCACCAATTCTGGCCCTGTTTGCAAAAAGTTTAGACACCCCTGATTTAGATTGTTTTAGTGCTGCAAACAAGGGGCTAAATAATATGTTGTTGCTGTTAAATGGAGGGGAAAAAAATCACAAATAAGCCATAAAACAAGCAGAGATGAATTAGAGATTATTTCAGAAGCAGTAAATTAATAAAAAAATTTGAAAAGTATTGAAAATAAAACCTCATCATTAACATGCAGTACATCAAATTTTAATAGCAAAGAAAAGAAAACTGAAACAAACGTGGAAAAGTTGAAGCAGGATTTATGAAAAAGATTGTGAGAAATGTTGTGGACAAATGAAAGGAGAGCGACTCTTAAGGAGAGAAGAGCTTACATGAGCAGTTTTCACTAACGAAGGAGCTAATTGGATCTTTTCATGTTGGAGATGGGCTGAAAGCTGATGTGCACACTTATTTTCTTCCAAGTAGCAAGACATATTAACACATTTTTATCGGTCTACTTCACACAGAACAATCTTTCTTCTCAGCCTGGCTGAGCCACGTCCAAAAAGGCATGACTTTAGGTTTCCCAAAAATGTAGCAGGAAAAGGAGATAATGAACGTGGATCAGATACTGATCAGAAAGTCAGTAACGGAAGTAAATTAATGTAGTTATCGAACAGATAATTGTTTGATAGATTTAATGAACCTTTTATAAAACTATTAACGGAAGCCTGTTGACATTACAGAATATTACATCACTAATAGAATGAATCCAGATAAATGCAATATGTCCGATATCTGTGCATGGAGGAGGACATAATTAAATTAGGGAAAGAAATATGATTTATAGACATGACTCTACTCGTTTTTCATAGAGTTGTGTTGAAAGGACAGAAACTCCAGTGCTGATGTGCTGTCTCCTTACATCATCTTTGCATATTTCTGGGGCATCATAACAGAAGTTTACAACTGTTAACAAGCGACAGTAAAGAGTGAAATCCCTTTGAGCGTAAATACAAAACAGATGTTAATCTTAATAGTGAGTCGGGTTACTAAAAATCACATTTAGTGCTGCTCTTTTTCTTCTAAACTCAGGTGTCAAATCCGATTTATCAGCTGAGTGATCACTGCAGGGTTAGTGAAATATGATGAACGATGACATGCTCCGCGTGCGTGTAAGAGCAACTAATATCGCAGCACTGTTTCCATCTCCCAGATACCCCCTGCCGCCACCTCTGCCTCCGCTCCTCGCTCGGTTCTCGTCCCTCCTCCCGGGAGTGAATAAAGACGCCGCGTCAAGGATGGCAGCTTCATTTACGAAAATAAAAGACTCCACGTGAACTTGCTAAGGAAACCCTGCGAGATATCAAACGGCACCAGTAGCAATTCCTACGCCATATGGGCTGTGTTTGGGCAGTCGTGTTGCAGGCCATATGGTCAGTGTGGGTCAAAGAGCTGTTGTTGGTGCTCCCCTACCTGGCACACCTTATGGCAGGTACATGCGAAAGCTGTTAATCCAAGGAGTTCCCGATTCCCAGCATGCTAGACATCTAATTACAAATGGTGGAGCATGACTTCATAAGTCTGAATATCTCTTAAAATATCTATTTTAAAGAGATATTTGGACACCTGTACCATACTTTTTTCAAGCACATATACTTAAATTTGACATATCCTACTATGATAAATTTTACATTTAAAAAGCTTTGCCACTAAAGTGATCACGAGAACTCTTGATTTTCTTGAACCCTCAGAGGCTCTAATGGCTTCTGCAAGCAATTACCAATTAGCTAGTGTGGTGCTTTCTACGAGAGCAGGAAACATAAACAAACAGGCCAATTGCTGTGGAAACAGCCTTGTCCGTTGGGCCATGGGGACAAATTGGCCTTACCTGCTCTGAACTTCCCCTCATGGACATGCTGATAAAAGGGAGAGCCAGGTTTCAACAGCCTTTGGAAGTCAAAAGCAGTCTCATGTAAACGCAGACAAAATATCCCAGTTAGAGGAAAAATCCAAAAGGAGGGTTTAAAAAAAGGGAAATAAAAACGTTAAAAACCCAAAGGTGCATTTAGTGTAAGTACAATTTTAAAGGGGGAATGCACATCACTTGAAAAGGTAAAAGCTGGAGCCAATATTCAAATTTGTGAATTCTCAGAGCATCACAATGCACCTGTGTGACTAATGATCCATCTGGTTTGCAAGTGAAAAAAAGCTATTGAAAGAAGGGATGCTATTTGATGTGCAAGCAAGCTCGGGAGAAATCTTTAGGGGCTAGGCTGCTCCCGTTTGGCTCATTGTGCAAACATTGGAAGGCATTTCAGCACTTTCAGCGTTGACCAGAGCCCAGAATGTACAAGTCAGTAAGGGGGGAAATCCAAAAATGTCCCGGGGGGGATAAAAAGTGCTCTGATTTTAACAATGGGTCGTGCAAAAGTGAAGAACATTAATATATGTGTATGTGCAAGACCAAACATCAGCTCGGCCACAACATTTTAAGACCCACTACAATGAAAGTTGAGTTCTTGGTGTTTCTAGCATGTTCTTGTGGCATTTTTCAAATGAAGTAAGACATACAGTATATAAAGAAAACCTTAAAATTGCATTTATTAATTCACTCAAAGGTGAATTTCTGAAGAACTGCTCTGCTGCTCCACAGAAACTAAGTCTATGCAGATTGCATAATCGTGAATAAAAGACCACTGGGAAATAGGGCTGGCACGATTAGTCGATTTGTCACGACTGTGTCGACTATTAAAATAGTCAAAAACTAATTTCATAGTCGATTAGTCTATTTTTTTTTTTTAAATCTCAAAACAGCGTGCACTTTCTAATGCCAAACCATTAAGTCATCTAATCCGTGTCGGTAGTGATGTCACAGGAAGTTATAGGAAGACTCCAGAACCATAACAACACCCCAGCAGAGATTGAAAGTGGGAAACATAGAAAATGAAAAAGGGATAAATGCAATATCTACAAGCCAAAACTTGTGTTCCATGGCAGCATTACGGTGATGCATGAACACCAGAAGAAGAAGCACGTTATGACTGAGTCTGATAACCCAGAAGAGGGGTCGTCGTCTAGGTAAGCTAAGCTAACATTAGCGCAAACAGAGAGCAAACTTTTTTTGTTTGTTTTGGGGCGGCGGTGGTGCAGCTGTAGGGCGGTCGACTCCTAATTGGAAGATTGCTGGTTTGATTCCCACCTTGCCCGCCCATTTGTCGAAGTGTCCTTGGCCAAGACATTGAACCCACACTGCCTCTGGTGGAAGGTTGGCGCCAGTGTTCGGCTGCGGAGCCGCCACCAGTTTGTGAATGTGTGTGAATGAGTCTGTGACTGTAAAGCACTTTGGGCTTTCAAGGAAGGTAGTATATTCTCAACAACAATTATACGCCATTTAATAGCTAAATGTTTTCTGTGTATTCCTGCAACCTTTACCCCATTGGGGTGAAATGTCTCTGCTAAAGGGAACATCTGCCCTCAAAAGAAAACAGGTCAAAAGATGATTGGGATGAACAATCCCAATCAGATCAGATCAATTGGTTACTGGCTTACATGTCAAAAGGTGTTCTGTTAATTTTTTTTACAAAAGATCTGTGGATTTCCGGGATGATGCTCAGAACAGATGCATTTTTAGTGGTGCTCTGAAATAACCGGCGCTTTGGTCCTGAGGTACAAGAAACAGCTATAGGCTCAGTGCCAGGCTTTTAACCGCATCTTGAACACTCACCGACAAGAAAACTAGCCTCATCATCAAACATGAGCACTTCACACCTCACAGACTCGCAGACTGCATTAGCCCTTATTTAATTAACATTGTTTTAATCCTATCAAAGAGAATGACTTTGCTTCACAGAGCACTGAATGAAAATTAACCCTACACACTTGAGTTTGAATGGTGGATTATCCTTTCTGATCAGATTTCTGTAGTCCGTCCAGACAAGATTTTAGGATTTCCAATCAAACTAAAAATCAATGAAAGAAAAAAAGTCATATTTCAGACTCTATATTGTAGTGATTTATGATAAATGTCTAAGAAAAAGTCCCGGCTGGCTTGCTGCCATTTCAGTGCTGGTACACAACCACACCCAAGACTCATTACACAACAGCCATGTTCAGATCAGCTGAGCGCATCCGTCTTTGACATTTAAATGACATTCTTGTTAATCCTTCAAAGGAAACGAGGAGCTGTTTCATTGAACAGAAAGTCCCTGTGTGTGCTTTTCCATCTGAGCCTGTGTGTGTACATACATTCGATGATGGCAGGATGTAGAATATATTGTTGTATTATTCATTACAATACTCTAACTGATTGCGTTCTCTTTTAATGACGAATGGCCCCGGCCATGTTTAACAATGAGAGCGCAACAGCTTCATTCTCTGCCTTGTGAGTGATGGAAGGAGAGATAATTACAGCTGCACAGAAAGTAAACCTTTCGGTGGATCTTTCACCAAGGAGTGCACTGAACTGTGTTATATGAAACTGATGCGTGACATTTCACCGAATTAATGAGAAGCTTTGTTAAGATTGTGTGAAGAGCAGATTCTGTCTTTGTTTTATGACTAAACATTTTGTCAGGAGCCGCCTGGTTCAGAACATACAAGGGTTATTTGTCAAATAGAGGCTGTGCGGTTCGATCTCTGGCACCCTCCATCAATGCTGATCGTCAAAATGTGTTTGGTTGAAACCATAGACACAGCATGAAAACTTGAAAAGAAAAAATAAAGCCTGACTGGAGTTTACTTCTCTCAACTCAACAACAATCTAAAAATGAACATGTGGGCAGGACAAAATATAGTAAGACTGTTGAGTCTACCCACTGGTCCACCCACCTGCCAATCAAGAAGACATGCCCCTAATTATACAAAAATCTAAGCTCTAAAAGTTTCAAAACAGCTCATTGAGGAGAACATTTCATCAGTATTGAGAATAGAATATAAAACAAAAACCAGTAAAACCTTTAAAAAAGATATGTTTGGTGTTGTTATAAAATGAATGTTTTAAAGGCAATAGTGAAATGACTGTTCTATGAAACCAGCTTTAGGGTTCTTTAAGGAACTGCAACATTTAGTGTGTCTGATTTTGAAGCCAAATTTGAAGATGGTTAGGTTGAATGGTTAGGGAGTAAAAAAAACATGCTGGACACATTTCCTTTGCATAAACTGAACCACAGTTTTCTCCCCGATAATCCAGAACAAATTTTCAGTCTAAAAACACTCATACACACTTATCATTGTACCTTTTTAGTCGCAGTCAGTCAAAATCGCAAAACAGTTAGTCCGTTACCAATAAGCTTTAAGTCATTAAAACATGATATGGCCCGCTCTAATTCAATCTAATCACTCTGATTTAATTCAAATAATTTGATTAAACTTAATTTAATTTATTAAGTGAAATTAATTAAGCTTTATTGGATATAACCTGGACACACTTTAAACCATGTAAAATATTAAACTGAGTATTTCTAATTTTTCCATCTATTAAATCTACAATAAAATAAAATACAAAACTTAAAATAGCTACAAAATAAAAATATCTTTAGCTTAATAAATTAAGATGTGGTTAAAACGCTATTTATAAAATACTGATCAAGAACACTAAACTTTCTTTAACATGTGTGAATGTAAAGGTTACTGTATTCTTCTGGTTACTAAACAGGATGTGAAGTTGGTTTCCTCCAAAGAAATGACCACCAAAGTGATTAGCTGAAGTGCAATGTAATGTAAGTCTAATGTCCCTCCCTTCAGTCAAATATAATGACTTCTGTCGGATTTACATATATGTGATTGAGCGGCTCTGTTTCAAGCCTGAGAGGTAATACAGATTCTTCCAGCATTGATGAATGGCTGCTTAGAAAGAAGGAAATTCCATTTGCGATTTTAAAATCAGTAAACAGCCTGTATGTTAACTTTTGAGTATTTTTTGTTTGGGTCATTTTCAGCAGAAATGGTAGGAAGAAGCAACAAGAGTCAGGCTTCAAAGTGAGTTCAATTCCTTTGTCGATATTTTATGCGCACTCAAAATATTGATCACCCAACCCCACTCAGTCACCCAGATCACCCCGCTGCCATAATGTACCCTACATATTTGATATGGGAGCTATTTTTAAGACTTGGGTCTTTCAGCTGTATGAAAAATTGAAAAGGAGTGGAGGACGGAGGGAGTGAAAGATGGAGGAGGTGAGGCAGGGAGGGGGGGAAGAAAAGAAGAGGACAGAGGGAGGGGAGAGAAAAGGATTTACTGTAGGAGAGACAAATGTCAAAGGAAAAAGGGGAGGGTGGAGGGACGGCCATGTGGGAGGAAAAAGATCGGATATGGTAAGGAGAGAGATGGTAAGTGCAAGAAGAGTAAAGAAAAAGCTGGATAGAGATGACCTTTTATTGCCTCCACTCACTCAAATAATGTGGTACTTTGTCACAATAAAATGGAGAGGGGGGGTCGCTTCGCAGACAGTGGTCAAATAGACCACCTTCGGATAAATCCTGCAGTTGTGCAACACTCATCACATCAAAGACAGCCTACAAACCCTCTTGGTGAGCTGCGTGTCCATCATGAAGTTGTGCACATGCTTCTCAGCTTTGGTCAGCTCCAGCTTCCTGGCTACCACGGCAACCACCAGAGCTGTACAGCCGGCACCCTGGGACAGAGAAGAGAGGCAGAAAAACAGTCAGACAGAGCAGATGAAGGAAATCATTGGCTTTTGGATGTGGAATTTGCTCAGATGATTGAGCAAAGCAAAGGGGGGTAAAAAAAAAAAAAAAATTGAGGATGGGAGCGGAATGACAGAAGGAGATGTGAATGGGGAGACGAAAGGATTAGGAGGCACGGCTCTGTTCCAGATCCACATTTCTTCATATTTTGAGGGGAGCCAAGTCTATTTTCACTTACAATCCATCTGTTGTGAGATGCCTTCTGCATCACCTCTATATGCGGCTGAAAAAATATGCCCCTTCCCCCTTATAGATTTAAAGAAATCCAAAGATTGACACCAAATACTCTCATTTAATTACATGCTGTCAATCTGAATTACATGGTGTCAGTTTTCTCCTGTCACTGGAGGCTCGCGGCCCGCTGAAAATGTAAAAGTGTAGAACACGGACCAGTTTGTTTCCACTCCAGCTCAACCCACACGGGACACACGGCAAAATTCATTTGGGAGAGAGTGACAGCAGTCCCTCAACCAGAAAGACATGCTTGAGAGGAAAAGAGAAGCAGGAACACAAGGAGGCAGACAGACTTAATTAACTTTCAGATTAGACTGTTTTTGAACAGGGCTGCTGAGTGCTCACAGGTTCCTATGAAGGGGCAGGCACCGAGAGGAAAGAAAGGGAGAAGGGGAAGGGAAGATAAAGCCAGCGAAGAGCCATGAATACATATAAACAGGGAGGGAAGGAGGCAGAGCGATGAATGCAGGAGGCAAGGGGTGTGTGGATGCAAACAGGAGAGGAGAAAGATGAGGAAGAAGGCAATGTTAATGAGGTCACATATCTCCTGATAAGCAATAAATTAAGATTAAGAGTGTTTAATGAAAGTGCACAAGTGTTTTCCTTCCTGTGCATCCCCACAGAGGTAGAAAAACACATGGAGGATAAATAAAGAAGTCGGAGCTTGAGGGAACATGCAGCATTCCTGAAATGTGTAGGAAAGAGCCAGCAGTCCGGCGTGCACGCTCTTAAAAGGGAAGATGGACGTGCCAAAAATAAGTTTTGGCTGGGTTCAGTGAGATGCAACGTACAAACGGGCATTAGTGCCCACGTCTATACACTCATCCACTCTATTTGTGTTCATAAAAAATATGAATAAAACATGATGGGAGCCAAAGGGAAAACCCTCAGAGCATTCATACACGTCTGTGCTGGAGGAAAAAGAAGGCCTCAATGAAAGAGTAGTACAGTTTGTACAGAAGTGTGCACGGTCACTGTGTGCCTGTGTGGGTTTGAACAGCAGGGAGGCGTTTGGTTCGTCAGAACTGATTGTGTTTTAGATGTGCGCGCGTGCCGGTGTGTGTTTGACAGTTTTTTTATGCATGCATTTGATTGCAGCCAGGGTTGCCTGTTTCCACAGACTGACACAGTGGCTATGATTTGTTTTATATGCCTGCCTGGGAGTTTCCCCTGCCTCCTGACTACAGCGCAGTAGTCGTTCTAGCTGTCAGAGCAGTGGGGGAATCCTTCGTCTGTGAAGTATCTGTGCATTTCACTAAAAAATAAATAAATAAAATCGCAGATTTTTGCTTCAAGCCAAACAAGCTGAAGTAAACAGTTGCATAAACTGAAGCAGCACAGAAGCAGTGAATAATTCGCACAAATACAGCATCTTTTAACTGTCTCTTGTATTCTCTATTAAAATCTATCCTATCGTGGCTCTCGGTGAAGGCCTAGAAAATAAAAATGCTTATTTTCAAGTTTAAAGAGTTGTCAGAACGTGCTTTGATGTTTGTTGCATCTTTTATTGCAGTGGGCAGAGTTTGTTTTTACAATATGTGAAAATTGTTGTAAATTTCGTCTATTTAAATGATCAATTTATGATGGAATTGCTCCATAAAATAATATCCTGTAGAACTGGGTGGTATTAGAACCATAAGATAGTTAATACTAATAAGGATGGTTTTGGTGGAGGAAGACTGAAGGCTCAGCTCTGAAGGGCACAGGCCGCCACTGAACAAATCTAAAGTTACGCACAAATCAAGAACTACAATTGTACAAATTGTTGTGAGTCTATTTCTCGCCATAGCTAACGGAAAATTAGAGGAGCTAGCTTCTGGACCAACAGTCCAGTCCACAACCCAGATGATATTTCTGAAGAACTCCTACTGATCTGCAGAAAATACGTCTTAAGAAACGACAGAATTTATTTTTTTTGCTAAAAACAGCAAAATCATAATTAAAAGACCACTGGGAACAATTTTACAACAGATAAAAATGTGGTTGGAGTGGGACTTTAAGGCTGTGTGCTGTCTTCTTGACCCATGTCAGAGATGGAAGTCAAAGCAAACAACCTTTGATGGAAGGACCATCAAACACTCCAAAGCCACAGCTGACCCCACCAAGGGAAGAAAAGGGAGGAAGATGCTCAACTCAAAACGCAGCTCCACCATTAAGCATATACAGAATGTGAGCACTCACTGGCTGAAAGAGTACAAAAACCGTTAGAAATGCAATCGCTCTCTTCAACCTAATGAACTATAAAGAAGCTGTAGGAAATGGAAGGCAGGAAAAATACATCATGGTAGCATGATAGATTTGGGTCTCCGAACTATAGAAAATACTAAAATGCTTTCGACCTGCTATCCTACTAATAGCCAGCAGGAGGAGAGAAGGTAGCTGATGAAAAATGACCCCCTTTTGACACCTAATGTGTTTCCCTATTGAACATTTTACAGTGGGTTTTATGGTCACCATCACTACTCTTCATTGTGATATTGTAGTTCTGTGAATCATGGCTGTTGTAGGAGATACATGCTTTATGACATACGGTTACTTCAAGGCCCATCATGTTCACAGGTTTTTGCTGTTCTCACTCACCTGTTATAAAATATTTAACAAAATGATTAGTTTAAAAGTAGTTAGGCCCTATGAATGTAGTTTGCAGAATAAGATCATTCCAGGTAACTCAGAGGATTTATCACCTCAGCGTTTTTACGAGCGTTTTGAGTACAACCAGACAAAAATCCTGTGAAGGTATGTTGTCCTTTAGGGAGCTATCCAGCCTCCATAATCACCAGTGAGCCATTTAAGCAAGTGCCAGGGAGACGACCTTGCCGTTCGGAAGGATTACTGCTGCACATCTCCACTCCAGGCCGACTGCAGCTGTCCTGTTCATTCCAGCAACAAGCACATCAAGTTTTCACTTGTGTTTGAACACGAGAAGATGTCTCTTCTGACTGGAAAACGGAAGGATTTTATACACCAAAAATCATTTTCTTTTGCCTAAACTGCAATGTAATTCAAATAAATGAGTTGTACTTCTCTGTGCATCCACAACCTGCTCATGCAAAACAAAAAAACTAAAATGAAGGTCACATGTTGAGTTTTAGGGGCAAAAGAATTTCTAATGTTCCGATTGGAGACTTTATTTTCCTAAAACATCTATACTATACTGTACATTTGCATGGAGTTACATGAAAAAGAGCAAAGTACTGGCCCCAGTTCACAAACTAATTAGCGCGGTATTGATATGACGCAGCTCGACGTTCCACCACGATCTGCTCAGCTGTGATTCTTGTGCTGGAAACGAATCTGGAAGTGTTGAAAACACAGGAAATGCGCAAATGTGCATTGCTAGAAAACTAGTCAAAACCAACAACTTTTTTTCTCTCTCTCGAGTTTTTAGAAAGATCTCACGCTGTGCACAATCTGCAACATTTCAGTGACTACATTTACATGTATACCATTTTTGGAAAACACAGCCGATCTTAAAGAAAAAGCTCTTAGATGTTTTACAGAAGCAATATTTCTGCTCAAATTGACCACTGTGACCAGAATATCATCAATTCTTCCATTGCTTTTCCACAAATACTTGTTAACAGTAATTATATGATAGCATATTTATAATAGAGTCCACATATACAACCTGTTAATTCCTAATACTGATGATCTGCATCTTATTTATTTTTAATCATTCAAATGTTTATGTATAATTATAATTCCATTAGGATTTATGAAGCAAAAAGAACTCTAACTTGCATTTAAGTACACTATTTGTGATTAAATTAGGTTAAAACACAATAAAAGCATACAAAGTTATTAAGAAAATGTAGAAAATATACTATAAAAATACATATAAAATATTTAATTTTTTCACGTGAACAAATAAAAAAAGAAACTCGATTTGTGTTTTTCTAGTTATTAAATTAGTCATTTATAGTGTAGATTTGAAACATTTACAATAATCGAATCATAGCAGTGTTATGTTTCTATGACATTACTTTTGACAGAAGCACATACAAGTCCCTTTCAAATTAAAATACATCCTGTGTTAAATAAGATCTCGCTATAGTAGATTTGCAATTACATTTTAAGAACTCTGCAGAACAGAAACAAGACATAAAATAGCAAAACAAGTATTCTAATATAACATAAAACCTTTTACCATCATTTTGCTTGGTTATCTGACCTGTGCCAATTTTTCAGTAATGTTGAAGCTCCTAATTCGTCTTGATTTAATATAATGTCAGCAGTGGATAAAAAATTTAAAAAAGACAGTTTTTACTCATGTAAGATCACCTCAGTTTAAAAAAGTTGAAAATAAACAACAAAACTTAATTAACAAACCAAGTTTAAGCCATTATCATTTTTTTTTTCAAAGTGAGTGAGCCACAATGGAGCCTAATGTTGTAAATCCCTGCATTAGATGAATATAAATTACTTTGCTTGACTTCTCTTTTGTAGTTATTTATTTAAACTAATTTAGGAGGAGTTTCTTTATTTTACCCATTTAGACACTATGAATCAATGTTTCTTTCCTTTCAAAAATTCAAATTTGATTGTATATACATAAAAACAGGAACATTTTCAAACAAATGCCACTTTTTTGAGGAACT
>NC_050527.1:7900387-7901113 GCF_002922805.2 Oryzias melastigma
AAAATTCAAATTTGATTGTATATACATAAATCCCCTACAAAAACTGGAATCTTTTCAAACAAATGCCACTTTTTTGAGGAACTCCGGTTTGCTTTGAGTTTTCTCCGTCTGGAAAGACTCTGTACTCAAAGTGGAACAACTGGACCTAAATGGCCACCGTAGCCGTTCATAACTGGATGTAAACAGAGTAACGGAGCAACGATGAGACACAGCAACTCACTAAAATGTGGTCGGGTGAATGAAGTAAAAAGTGTTCTACTTGATGTTGATACAGACGTTCCAAATATAAAGTTTGAATAAGCAAACAATCCTGACAAAGATTGTAAATCGTAGGACTTCCATAATTCTTTCTCTAGTTGCTTCGCCCCGCCTTCTGATTTCCTGACCAATGACTGAAGAGATCTTGATCATCGTTGATTATCAACACTAGATTTTTGATTTTAGAGGCACAATGTACATCCCTTTCTTTAAAAAAAACTTTGCATCAATTTTTATATGTCCTTTTTATTTATGTATACACATAGTTCTGCTACAAAAATATAGGGATTTACTGATTATGACACTTAGGGTTTAGTATAAAAAGAAAAATACAACAATAGATAGAAACATGTTAAAACAAGTTGCTTGAATATGACAAATATAACATTGCAGTGAATGAATGTTAAATAAATGGCAGAAGCAGCCAATTTTATTCCAGTCTTATTATATTTATTAATACATATTCTC
>NC_050527.1:7901256-7924715 GCF_002922805.2 Oryzias melastigma
CTTGAAGATGACTAATATAACAAGCAGCCAATTTTATTCCAATCTTATTATATTTATTGGCAACTATTAATACATATTCTCCAATCAAAACAATCCTATTGCACAATCTTTAATAAACACAATCATAGGCTCCACTTTTGTAGATTTCATGTTTTGCTGATAACTGCATCAACACATTATCCACCGTGACTCAATTTTGGCTGGAGAGCTCTAAAGGATAAAAGCTGTGTTAACAGCATTTGATAGCACTCTACTATTCCACCATCCACCCATTGGCAACAATACACAACCACCCACACGCGCACAACAACACCTGAAACACCCCCAGTAGGCCTCGGGACAGTGGTATATTCCAAGATTGTTGGCCTTCACACGTTGTCATAGTAACATCAGTGAGGTATTCTTATACAGAAACTCATTACAGTAATTCTCAATGAAGCACAAAAAAAGTCACATCATGTTTTCTGCCTCAACCTGTCATCCTAGCGGCCCTCTTCTCGCTCCCCGAAGTCCCCTCCACGCTGTTTCCCACAAACTGCTGCATCTTGTCTCTCCCAGGTAGAATACGCATCTTTTACTGTCTACCCCTATGCCCACTAACTGCATGACGAGCAACAAAAAAATACATAAAAAAAAGAAAAAACCCTGACCACTCCGAGGAGAGTATGTTTGTGCGTGTGGCAGGAGAGGAGAGGGTGTGTGGGAGTCTTCACTGAGTGTGTGTCAAGTTCTGCAACGGTGTTGTGTGGGGGATGCAGTCTGTTGCAATGGGTTTGAGATAATCTGTATCCACCCCTTGCTTTATGTCTGTCTATGTGTGTGTTTGTGCGAGTGTGTGTGAGTGTGTGTGTGAGGACTTAACAGGAAGAGTTGTGCTCCGTCTTGAACTTCCATTGGGTGATTCAACAGGTGAGTAACAGGCTGTGTGTCTTTGATTCCTACACATTCTCACTCTCAAATGATCATATATGAATGTATGGTTCTGGCTCCCTCCGCACCACTTTTTAGTATTTTGGGTGTCCCCAACTCGTTGATTTTGGACTTGCTGGCTTTTCCCCCTAAATCACTGGTCCCCAACCCTCGGGACGTGGTACCGGACGCAGAACCAGTACTGGGTTAGGGTACCAGTTCCAGTCCGGTCTGTGTCCCAGTACCGGCCCGCGTCCTGAGGGTTGGGGACAACACCCAAATGGAATCTGAAATCTCTCCCGCTCCCCAAGAAGGAAGTGGGAAAGAGGGGACAACACATGAATTGCACTGCACCAAACGTGTGGTCTTCTAGTTGTGCTGTTTTTAGCCAATATCCAAAAACCTGTGTCGTTTTTGAGGACATAGTTTCTGCAGAGCAACAGAAGTTCAGTGAATATCTGCCTCTGAGATGCGTAAGCCTGCCCCCACTTCCCATCATCACCTTGTTTACACTCTCTCCCTCTATCTTACAGCCTCTAACAAGCTTGAGGCTTGCTGTTGTTGGTTCTGCATCACAACTACCAGCTTTTTCCAAATTGCATTTTTTCATCTGCTCCTGATCAAAAACTATATGAATAAAGAAACACTTAGAAATCCAATTTTAAGTTTAATCATCCTTAAATATCCAGAAAGAAGGCCATTGTAATGAATAATCCTTCACATTCTCACTCCAAACTCAGTATATATATATAAAGTATATATAAAGTCAGGCCCCCTCCACAAAAACTTTTTGATATTTTGGGACTTCCCATCTCATCATTTTTTGACGTGCTGGCTGTTCCCATTAAATATGCGGTCCCCAACCCTCGAGGCACAGTAGTGCTGTAACGGACCTGTAACTGGTACCAGGTTAGGGTAATTGTACCGGCTCTCGTACTGGTACGGGTTCACGGCCCGGAAGTTGGGGACCCCTGATTTAATGGAAACAGCCAGCATGTCAAAAAATGACAAGTTGGGGACGCCCAAAATGTCAAAAAGGGACGTGGAGGGGGCCTGAACAAGACATCTATATGTGAGGAGTTGGGAGTGAGAATGTGTTTGCTATTGCCCACATTTATGGGCCCACACAATGAGGAAGGCAGGTGAGGTGCCAGAGAGGCTGGACGGTGAGATGGATATAGGATTGGAAATACAAATGAAACAGCTCTCGCACATAAAAAGGACAAAAAAAAGAAATAAATAGAGAAATAAAAACGCTTCAGGCATTTTTTTCTATTTTAATCAAATAATTAAATTGCTTCTTCAAAGAATTTGTGCCTTGTGTTTTAGACATTTTCTTGTAGCATTTTTCTGATAATAGAGGGCATATATAAAGAAATTTAAGCTTAAAATTGTATTTCTGAGTTTTCTTTTTAATGAAAATCGTTGTGAATCAGAAGCAGACAAAAAAATGCCAGTGGAAAAAGCTTGTAGATGTGACGTAAATAATTAAATATCGTCACATCAACATTTTAAATCAGTATCGCCAAACGAAATATCGCGATATATTACCAAATCTATTTCCACTATACAACCCCAAGTGTAAACAGATTGATGACGGGAAATGAGGGCGGGCTTACTTCGCGGGAACAGTCCTGCTCACAACTCGGAGGCGATCTTTTAATGAACTACTGCCGCTCTGCAGAAAGTATGTTCCAAAAATGACACAGGTCAAAAGAACATTGGAGTGGAACTTATTTAGCGTAATTTTTGTTCACATAAACTTAAACTTGGAACAAGACTAGGTTTTTTTTTAAGTTTTGCAATTACAGCAAAGTAAAAAAAAAGTCAATTTCATTTATCTTTTTTTCCATATTTATCTTAAAAAGTAATTTCTGAGGGCTTAACAAATGTAAAACTGAATCCTATTTCTGTAGTAATAGATCTCAACCCCTCACCAATTTGTGCCGCAGTGACCTCTACCCTCAGTTTGATTACATTGCTTCAAGAGGTGCTGAAAAGATGTTTTAAAGAAACGCCACGCTGAGGACAGCAGCTGAACGACCCTATTAAAGAGGAATTATGTGACGAGAATGGCAGAAAAATGCAGAGATGGCATTATCAGTTCGCACCTTTCTGTGCAGAGTTTAGCAGAGCTGAAGGAATGACTTGAGTTAGTCATTTAGTCGGTGCACAGACCTTACCACGACTCGCTGAAGGAGGACAATCAATTTATTGGCTGTGCCACACACACAGGTGATGATACAACACCCGATCAGCTAACAAACAAACATATGACCTGTGGCAAATTGTTATGTCCAGACGTGGAGCTGACAACCTTCTGCCTTTTTGGACTTGAGCCATTTTTTCACGTGTACAGCATGTTTGAATTCTGTTTATTCTTTCTGCTGAAGGCTTCTCTGACCTAGATTGATCTAGAACTGTGCAGCATGCAAAACATGCCGTGGCCAGTGGAGCTTACCCTGAACAGAATTAATAAATGATTAGGCGATTTGACTCGTAACCACATTAGTGGTTATGAGGCTGACCGTAATCATACAAAGTTCATTTTTCATGTTTACTAGCATCCGTAGTGATTTAGTGTTAAAACAGGAAAAGTATTTTCGGTTTTAATATTAATCATAACGTGTCTCAACACATTATGTAAATCAAAGAACACACCACCTTACTATAGCTGAGCAGCACATGTATATTTTAAAAAATGTATAACATTTTTTTTATTTTATCTGGTATTTTATTTAAGTACTAAAGAGTAACATCTTCATTTTTTGCAATATGTGATTCATTTTTAGTACAGTTTTTTTTAAATGTATTTATTTTTGTACTTCCTGCTTCTCATTATGATGTCTTTTGTATTTTATTTTTCTCAAATGGCCTTATGCATGTACAGTTTCTTATTGTTATTACTGTTAATTTTTTATTTTGTTACTTTTATTTTATGTTTTAGTTTTTTCCTTATTACTCTCTTTTTTTTTACTTATTATTGCCCTGTGCGTTGCTGCTGGTAGACCACAACAATCAAACTGCTGCTGATAGTTATGATAAAAAAGTATTTTTGAATCTTATGCAATTTTAAGTTGAAAAAAAAGAAAAAAGTTAAAGCAGATTTTTGTAAAGAACAATTCTAAACTTGAATCAAATGTCTAAAAATATTTTTAATTTCAATATAATTAGACAAAAACACTAAAAGATGTGAAATACATTTTATAGAGGGAATCTATGTGTGAAGAGTTGGAGACATAAATGAGACATTTCCAGAGCACTAATGTGCAATCTATCTGTAAATTTAGTTTCTGAATCTGCACATATGCAGGCAACATTACAATAGTGTGCTTGAACGCTTACGTAAGTTCTTATATTTTTCTGAATAAATTAAAGGAATATTTGGCAAAATTATATATATAAAGTGTATATGCATTTATACATATTTGTTAATTTAAGAAAATTACTAGACAACATGTTTCATCCTCTACATAAATGCATGCTGTTTAGTTTCTTTAAACATAAAATTTACAGGACTGATGTTAAATCAATGGTTGCTAAGGCAACAGTCTAAAAGGATGAGCGACTGTATTTCTTTTTAACTCCCTTTATTTGACTTCGTTTATAAAAAGTCACCTTTATCCAAAAAAAGTAAATTGTTATTTTGCAGGGAATGAGAAACTCAGTTGTTAAATTGAAATGCATACAATGAAAATAAAGTCAACATCGCACTACTTTCACAGAGGCAAACGTTCTTATCTCTTATATCGTTTAATCTTCTCACTTTCATCCCTTTTGGCGTCTTCACACATGAACCACATTGAGTCTTGTGAGACTGGGATTCCCACACAACATGACATTTTAGAGCTTTAATTTTTCCATTCTGGGCTTTACTGTGGTGCAGCGTTTAGCACTCTCACCTCACAGCGAGAAAGCCCTGGTTCAAATCCCGACTGGGATCTGTCCGTGGAGTTTTCATTTTTTCCCCGTTTTCTCCCACAGTCCAGAAACATGCTTCATACCAGGAGTAGGCTATTTCCTTGTGGAAAAAGCTAACGACGAATTAAAAGAACTGGTTTGAACATGGATTACTTAGCAAAGCCGGAAAGGTGCGCATCTCCAGGAATTTGATCTGTATGAAAGCAAAGACGATTTTTGATAGTAATCCAACATCTATCTGTTTAAAAGCTCTCTCGCTAACTTATAACTCCACACAAACCCAACCTAACATTACCAGTGTAACAAAAATGGCGAGCAACATCTGAGCAGAGCACGGCGCTCGTGACCTCTCCCTGTATTTTTTGCGTCACACATTTTTTAGACGGCAGATTTTCTTGTAATTCTCAATGATTTGAATAAACAAATACTCAAAAATGCAACTTTAAGCTTAATTTCCTATATATTTGTCCTCCATCATCAGAAAAAGGCCACAAGAACATCTTAAAACACAATTTCCATTGGAGTGGTTTCCTAAAAGATTTTTTAAAAGGCTGAATGAATGAAAAAAAAGGTTATGGGAACACAGATATAAAATACATTAAAAGCAGAGATGAAAAAAAAGTGTTAGGGAAGGAGAGAACCCCCTGCAATGTGAAGCAAACAGAGAAAAAGTCGGCGGCTTAAACACTCACACTAGCAGATGGATGGTGGATAGAAATAAATGCGTGGCCTCAGGGAAAGGGGAGACAGACAGAGAGAAGGAAAGGATGGAGGAATAGAAAGAATTTGATAAAATGTGAGAGTTAGATAGGAAAGAAGGAAAATAAAGGACCGACAAAGTGAGAAAGCGAGAGTGGGAGGACATGGCACATTGAAAGGTAGGACCTTCATTATGCAACGAGGACAGACGAGGGAATAACACACAGAAATACTCTCAGAGCCCTAACATGCTCTTGTTTGCACGCCTACGTACCCAAAACACACAAGCACAGATGTAGGCTAATTCAGAGAGGATTGCCCACGTTACACAAGGCAGATTTTTTTTTCCCCTCTCGCTCACAAATGACAGCATCCACTCTAATCTGTTGACCTTTGAACAGAACAAGGACACCGCCTCAGGGAGGGTGAAATGAAGGCAGATAGAGGAAGGAAAGGAAATGTACTGACCATGATGCCTGTTAGCAAACACACTCCTTTGCCACAGTAGGTATGTGGAACCATGTCTCCATATCCAATAGATAGAAAAGTGATTGAGATAAGCCACATGGCTCCCAGGAAGTTGCTGGTCACATCCTGTGCATCGTGATACCTGGGGGAGAAGCGGATAAAGTCAGCCAACAGAAAACGATTTCATAATAAGGGGAAAACATGGCCGCCTCGCTGGGTTTGCCTGGAAATAAGGGTGTCATCACTAAAAGATGAGTCCTGCAATTTTTTTGTCTGATATGGAACGTAATCCATCACGATTTCTCCACCGTTTCTGGCTCACATACAACAGTTGCCCTGGCAATCAAACCTGCTGCAGCTTTCTCAACAATAATGTTTGCAGCAGATCCATCCAATGCAGCCTTTATACTCCGTCACTAAACTTCAGATCTTTTTATTTATTTATTTATTTTTTTAAGCCTTGCTTGGAGCTCTTTCATCTTTTCTCATGATAATTTGAAAAAATCTGGTTTGGAAAGTAAAAGAAATGCTTTTCAACAGCTTTTTTTCCTCTCCCATCTCCAAAATAATATTCACATCACATCACATAAAAAAGATTAAGTAACTTTAAAAATGAATGATCAGTCTTTGAATATAAAACACAAGAAATAATTACTCAGTTTCAGTGTTTCAATATTTATCTTAAAACTGTTTCAGTGCCTTCATCGGACAAATCCTGTGGCTGCTGTGACAGCTGAAGTCGTAATGTAACATATTACAAGCTTTTTTAAGAGTCAGCCTAGTTATGAGTTGAGAAGGAGTGAGGAGAAGAGCACAGCAGGTGTGTGTCCGTCTGTGTGTGAATGGGTCCAGACAGTCTGAGGAAGTGTGTGCAATGGGCAGACTGTGAGCCAACAAAAATCAAAACTTCCAGGCAAATCCAGCATCTTAAAGGGATTCAATTAAACAAAAATAAATCACTTTGAGAAACCTGACAGCTGCATATTGTAGCAAAGCATTTAATTCCTTTTAGCATTAAAATGTACGTGCAAACAACAATTACTGACTACTATAGTATCAAATTGAGAAATACAAATACATTTTATCAACAAATTTCTGATAAAATGTAAAAAATTCTGGAGATGTTTACAGTTTTCTAGGTTACTTTTATTTCTATATTAGAAAATAATACAAACAAATGATAGAAATTAGAATGTATTACTTAAATAAGTATTTTTCCACATTAGTTCTTAATTCTAACACCACTTCCTCTTCACTCAAGAGCCGTGAGGAGCAATAAGCAAATCTGTATACAAAACTGTACTATGATTTTCTATAAACTCTAAAGGTACGTTCACACCATCCTAAATCACATGCATTCAAGCCACCGCTTTCAATAACGTCTATGTGAACGCACAAAGCGCGTTTTGAGCTTCTGCGTTCAAAACTTTTACATCTACGCATCTCTACACAAGTTTCTTTGACCAATTGGGGAGTCGGATTTGGTAGCTATGAATGGAAGTACGAACCGTTTGAAAATTGATCATGGAGGAGAAGTTGATAATTGTGGTTTGTGTCCAGCTGGAATTATATGACACCATATTGGAAAAGAGCTGTGAAGGAAAAAACTTGGAGCCAAATTTGCGATATTTGCATCTTCCTTGGGCCGAATCCAAATTATTTCCCTACGGGTTCTCCCTATACCTTTAATTGTAGTGGAATTTGACGGGGTAAGAGTGTCCCAGATTTTTTAAGGGCTAACCCTCGCCGCGGAGGGCTCCGCATCTCTCCGCGGTGAGGGGGTTCAGCGTCCTGCTGCGGCTCGGAGGAGAAGCGCATTTCTCCACGTGGTGGCGCTCTGAAGCACATTAGTTTACATTACATTAGTTTACATTTACTGTTTTAGGTTATAAAACTAATGTTTTTATGTATTTCCAAGTACTAGCAGCTCCACAGTAATGTAGCTGACTGATGACGTCATCAAGTAAGAGCGACGTTCGAATTTGAAGACACATAATTCTTGGATTGGAGGGCTAAATCTAGGGGTAGGGAGAAGCCGTAGAGGTCGGGGAATAATTTGGATTTGGCCCAACTGTAGGTGGCGGACGTGCACCAGGAAAAGAAAAACATGAAGACGCCGCTTCCTGCTGAATGACCGTCACAGGCCCAGAGCGAACGTAGCATAACTTGGGAAATTATCTCACTTTCTTAGGATCTACTAGATTTGTTAAACTCAAAGACAGAACTTACTCCTCCACCCTCCCCTGATTAACAAGATTTTCTCAAATATGCAGAAAAAATAAAGAAATAAAAAAATAGAATCAGATAGCAAAAACTGTTCATTTTATTTAAGAAAGTTGACCTTTCAGTGTGGGAATCAGTTGGATTTTGCTTCCCTTCAGAAACCAGCCTCTAGAGGTTATTTGAGGAACTACAATATTTGGTCTTTGAAGGTTTATATAGGCTCTGTTTGCCTTTTAAGGAATTTATATTTTATTTTTTTTGCAAATCTCTAAATTTCAATTTCTAGACTTGACATTTATAATGTACAAAGATGAATAAAAATACAGTTTTTATGTCTAGATAATAGCAATTGTGATTACACTTTTCTTATTTGTGTCACATATTTTTGCTTATATAAAATTAAATGTAAAATTAAAGTTTTAGTCCAGATTTTTCATTTCGGATGTACATCTGAAACATTTTTCCTCACTAAATTCAAAGCCTGCCTTCCCCCTTTTAGCTGAAAGCTCTGGAATGGATTATCTTATGCACTGACCTCTCACACACACGTACGGTCCAGGCAGCAATAATCCAAAGAGAGATGCTGAATACCAGCAGCACCGTTCCGGGGCAAATGGTCATGAGGGTTTTCATTACAAACCGCGTGTTAAAATGGACCTGAAACAGAGACACACATGGAAGCAAAAATGTCATTTAAGATGATAAATAACACTAAATTTTGAGTATGTTGTTGAATAACTTTGAATAAGTTTGAGTTTGTCATTCTTTGTTTGGATTGATTTACATCATTTTATCTGTAATTTGTAGCTTATTTTGGCTCACATGAGCAAAGCTTAGTTCCTGTTTGAAATAATACAAAACCTAATAAGAAAAAAGGTCCAGCAAAAAAAAAAACAAAACATTTTTGGTGCTGAACAACTTCACAGTAATTGAAACAAATTGCCGGAGGTAAAGTTTATGCTTGTGAGACATTTTCTTTTTCTTTCGGGTCATATTGACTAGAAAATCCACACCTCCCCTGAAGTCTGCATACAAATATTCTAAAATATTTTCATTTACTCTTTTACCTTTTTAAATGTTTGAGAGCTTCTCCATGGAAACTGTACATAGCAGGTTTTGTCGTGTTAACTTAAGAAATCAAGAAAACTACTATTTTATAAGTACGGTGGCCCTGAAGAACAAATCACATCAACAAATCCCTCAATGCAAAAACATACTCAAGATTATACAAAAAACCAACAACATTATATTTTAGAAGTCAAAACAAAATTCCAGAAACAAAAAAATAATAATGAAACACTAGCTTGCAAAAAAACAAGATTTAATGTAAAAAAAACTGAACAAAGTTTGAAAACTGTCTTAGGACAACAGTTTAAGTTTAGCTGTTGTGCTAATTCTGTCATTTTAATGTTTAAGCTAAGTTTAATCATCACTGATTGGATGATGGTGTTTGAGTTTTGAAGAAGAGAGAAAGCAGAAAGAAACCAAACTTTACAGTGGCTGTAGTCAGAAGCCTAAAAAATACTGTCTGTTAAAAGATTCCCCACGTCAAATAACTTGTGTTTGAAAAGGTAAACAACCAAACGTTGTCATCCAATCAGTGACGTCCCATAATACCTACCTTTTCCAGTAACTTATTTTTATTTTTTAACATTTCATTTAGATTTTCTGTTTTTCAGAATGTTTCCCTTTTTTGGAATTTCCTTTTTGTTCCTGGATTTTTTTTAACTTGTTGTTGCTTTTTTATTATTAGTTTTTGTTTTTTAAATGTCATTATGATCTTTAATATGTTTTTTCAGTGAGTTATTTGTTGATGTGATTTGCACTTCAGGGACATGTAAGAGTTAAACTTGATTATTAAACAACAAAAAAACTTTAACAAATTACTTTACTTCCATGGAAGATGATAAAAGTCCTAACAGTTCATCCTTATAATTCCTTTTGAGCCCTCAGAGATTCTCACTACAGTCAATATTAGATCTTGACCTCTGACTCAGATTAACTTATGCAGTGTCTTCGACTAATTAGCTTATTTCACAGTGGCTGTTACTCATAACTCATATGTCACAAAGAGGCAGAGCATCAGGTCCTAGCACATGGATCATTTGGTGGTTGAGCCCTGGAAGGGTAAACCAGATGATAAATGAGTTGTCATTTTAGAGCAGCACTTCAGTGGCAGCTTCACCTCCTCTTCCTGTCACTTGGAGCCTGAGGGTCAGAGGAATGCCATCGCTGATACACTTCCCAACTGCTAAATCCCTCATCTGAAGTCTGCCCCATCTGCGGTGCTGCTCAGCTCCTTTTCCCAGCGTTAGCATATTTACACGGCATCCTGATTGTACAAAAATGTTAATTGTTTAACATCATCATTCGCTACTCGAATATTCCAATTCTGCCCCAATTTTACGCTCCCATTGCATGTCATATGATCATTGCCACAACTTCCGTCTTTGCTCTTTAACAAGAAATACATGGTGGGATTTAAAGTAGTGGATGAGGAGTAACAGTGACTACCAAGAGTAAAAATATATATATTTTCAAAGATATAAATGGACAGAAGGCAGGCTCCTTGACTTTAATACCTTTACAGCACTCATTTTGCTCCAGCTAAGCCTTTAACTGGTGAATGCACGCTTTACAGACGCCTCGCTGACCTTATTTAGGGCACCTATACTCCGAGAGGAGGCGTCGGTGAAGAGTTTGCTGTGCAGAAGCATGACCCTGGCAATGAGGTAAAGGCGCAGGAACATGGGCACACTCAGCACCATGTCCAGGTCCGCCTCGGCCTGCGAAGGCGCGTACGAGAAGGCCAGCCGTGCCCGCCACTGAAACTTAAAGTCCCCCGGCACCGGATGCACCGCGGACACCAGCAGCTCCAGAGCAATCAGCAGAACCCTCTCCATCGTCATGGCGATTCGCCAGTCGTCCGCGCCGTTGTCGATGACGAAAAGCTGCAAGGACAAGAAGGACATACGCAGAGTAAATAAATCAGTGACACGTTTTATCAGCGGTGATTGAAGAAAACAGCATCAAAAAACGCTCCTCCTTAAATGTAAAATGAACTTGTTCAACCAGCAGTTCAGCCTCTGTTCACTCCTCTCTGGCTCATTTCCATATAAATTTGCAGAGCTTGTTTTGCTAATTCTAAACCAGAGTTGCTGAGTCATTGGAACGATGAAGGTTTCTAATGACTAAAACCGCATCATTTATTCCCTTAAAAGAAGGTCCCTGATCTACTAGCTCTTCCGCTCTAATGGGTACAAGCCTTCCCTTCATTAGCAAAAGTTAAGGTCGAGTCGCGGGTGGAATCGCATGAGTTCCTCCCATTATTATTAAATGTTAGACGCACAAAATACATTTGTAATGCTGTGATAACATGCACTGAAGGAATCTGAGATGATCACTGCTGCAAAATGATGGTCTAAAGACCCACTCAATGAAAATGGGGTTTTTAGCATTTTTCTCATGATTGAGGATTTTTATAAAATAAGACTAAAATTGTATTTCTTAATAGTGTGAATGCTTCAAAGAATTCACACTATAGTGATTCTTCTGTGCCTTTCCATTTGGTTTTTGGCACGTACAATTTCAGGAATCTTGGTATCAAAACGTTCAGCTCGTTCAGGACATTACTGCTTGTACTTTTGATATTCATAAACTTTATCGTTTTTGAAATATTGAGCAAAATATGAACCTTGGAAACTGAATAAAAAATTGCTCAAATCCTTCAAAAACTTTGTGAACTTCTGTATGTACTTACAGCTATAGAGGAACCATTCACACTTTAAAATGTTCAGCAACTTCTGGGTTTTTAGAGTAATTTAGAATTTAGTTTTTATTTTAGCAACATGCTAGCTGTTTTTTGGCTCATTTAGACATTTTCCCCATTTGTTCAGGCTAATTTGGACCTAATATGTTGTTTCCAGTTTTTCAGGCTATTTGGAGTTTAGCTAATATTTAACAATATGCTAGCTGTTTTAGCAAAATAAGACATTTTTTTTCAAATTTTTTAAAGAATAATTTGAAGTTTAGCCAATGTTTTACCATTATGCTAGCTGTTTTGACTAATTTAGACATTTTTTTGTGGCTAATTTGGCATTTAACTAATATTTTAGCAAGCTTCCAGTTTCAGGATTTTCAGCTATCAGCATCAGTGTTTTTAGCTAGCTATAGTTTCAGCATTTTCGGCTATTAACTCGTGCATCTTTAACCACATTCATCTTACAGTATTCACACTAGCATTATTGCAGGTAATGCCATATATCTTGTTCTAATTGAATTAGGAGTTAATGAGAAAAATGCAGTTGGAGAAGCTCCGCTCCACTTTGTTGCATCCACTAGCAGACAAATAGATCCATCTTTGTTTTCCTCATCCGAGTTGGCATCTTGCCTTAAAACTGTACGACTGGACGGCTCCGATATGGGTCGCCATTTTTGTTACACCCCTAATGTGAGGGGCTGTAAGCTAGAGGGAGAGAGTGTAAACAAAGGGATGATGGGAAGTAAGGGCAGGTTCACTCAGCACCAACAGTCCCACCTACAACTCAGAGGCGTATTTATGATGAACACCTGCCGCTCTGCAAAAATTAGGTCCTAGAAAACGACACGTTTATTGATTTTGACTAAAAACGGTGTAATTACAATTAAAAGACCACCGGGGACAGTTTTAAAATAGATCAAAAGATGCTCGGAGTGGGACTTTACACGGTAAACCAACCTTGAACACAAAGTCACACATCAAATGTCCTTCAACACTAAATAAGAAATATACAAATAACAACCAGACTTGTATTTTGCTTTCAGACACTTGAAGCATGTCACAACAATCACATTTTAACCAACATCTGTGCATTAGAGATTAGAAAGTGAAAGGTTTTACAGCATTTTTGAAGCGAGCGCTGATCAACACGACTTCCTCCCTGAGCACTCGGTGTTGCTCGCATTCTAATGTGTTGTAGGTTGCTGTATCAGATGAATCAGCCTGTTCTTTACAGCAGTTCGGAGATAAACATTGCTTTTGTTCAGCTTCTCAGTTTGACCCTGAGCACTTTGTAAGTAGTGGAGATAGCATTGATCACATTACTGAGGATGTGCACCGAGATGAAAATCTGAGAAGTGCAGGGTAGAGCGAGGATGGAGACTGTGCCTGTAGCTGCTCGGGGACCTCTTCCTGCTGCAATCTGATAGAAACTTGTTGACACAAGAGGTGCCGGCTTCTGCGGAGGCTATTAATACAGAACGATAACTTCAAAGATTCCTAAAAAACAAAGAAGTTAAAATTCAAACTTTTCTTTATGATGTTTTCTGGTTGAGTGAATTTTTGACAATTCTGGTTTAAATGACTTTTGATCCAATTAGAAAGAGTTCTTCAGTGATCTTTTAATTATAATTATGTCATTTTTAGCCAAAATTTAAAAACCTGTCTTGTTTTCTTGGACATATTTGCTGCAGAGTGGTAGGAGTTTATTAGAAATTTGCCTCTGAGTTGTGGATGGCACAGAGTAAGTCTTCCCTCACTTCCCATCATTCATCTGTTCACACAATTTTCATTGGAGTGGTGGTTCTTTAGCCCAAAAAAGGAGCGTCATTACCAAATAAAAATCAATTAAACAGGACGATTAGGCTAGAATTTAATTAGAAATATAGTCAAATGACAGCATAACACCAAATCTTAGTTTGTTTTTAATAACCACAAGTGAAACAAATAAATACAAGATACAGAGCTTGGCAAGAATTCGCTCTAAAGTCAGAAGTAAATGATTTGTTGACAATAATATTTGCTCAATTCAATAAGAAAAATCTGTTGTTTTCTCCATCATATGCACTGATGGTGTTGCCTCCTTTTCCAAGCTGTCATTCTAATCATCGTTTCTCTTATTGCTTTAACATGGTCTGCATTTATTTTTCACACCCAATCAATGTCTCTCTTTGAATTTATGATTTCTCTCTTTTTCTTTTTAGTCCGTTATGCAAACCCTCTTCTTCTGCACATTCTACCCCAGAGAAAAATTATCAGGTTCAGCTGACCACCATCAGCATCTGACTCTGGGGTCTCTCCACCTGCTGGTTCTGCTTCGGTTTCACAGTTTTCGAGAGTTTAATTGCTCTTTTATGTTTCTCATTATCTGTCTACCCACAGTCAGAGTGTTCTGAATTCCTTTTGGGGTCACGGTGTTGCTGGAGCCAACCCAGTTACTGTCGGGCAAAGGCGGGGAACACCCTGGACAGGTCCTCATGGCCACATATACACCCAATGACAGTTTAGAGTTAACTTATGAATCCTGCTTTGGGACTTTGGGAGGAAGCCAGATTGATTCGGGAGTTGAATCAGGGCCTTTACTGACCAAGAGCTAACCACTGCAGGACTGTACAACCCTCAAAAAATAAAATAAAATCACTACTCATGGTCCTCTAAGGTTTCTGCTTATCATCATTACGTTATGACATATTTTTTATGATTTCAAATAAAAACTCAAAGTTGTGAACTCTTGTTTCCTTTTGGCTTCCTTCAGAAAAACTCAGCTGTTCGGGGTGGTCAGCTGATCAGTCCAAAATAGCTGTTCATTCACTGCAGCTCAGACCTCAGGCACCATACCAAAAAAAGTTTTCCAGTACTGTAATCAAATCAAGATGAAAAAGTTTCACATGCTTTTTATAAAGCTGACACTGGAAGCTTTTACATGGATCTTTTACACTCTCCAAACCAGGCATGCCTTAGAGAAAACGGCTCCCCTGGCACCCTTTCTGAGTAAGCCACACTTGTGGAGTTTTAATTACCCTGTCATGAACACTAACATTTAGCAGAAGGGTCTGTGGAGTCTAAAATGCTTATTGAGCATTGAATATTCTCAGTTTTTTTTGTGAAATCTTTGGTGTGTACTCTCATGTAAGCTAGCTAAGAGGTCAGTTAGGATTTATTTTGGTAAAAAAAAACAGAAAAATCACAAATTGGACATCAGAATACGACATGTTGACATTCAATTCTGCGTTAAATTAGTAGTCCTCAACATTATCAATCCAGATTTGTGGACTCCTAGTTATTTGTAACATGTCCTGAAAGCAGCGGCCCTTACTGTCAACTTTTCTTTTTATTTTGTTTGTGTCAAGCTGCAGTCAATTTGTGTAAAAGTTCCCTTTATTTCCTGTAAAATACCTGCATGTATCATTAACCGATACGGATAGCATGAAAATTCATTCAAAACACAGACAAAACCCTTACACCTCTTAATATAAAACTGTCTAAAATGACTGGTTATTTCCTTCATTTACGACAGAACTATTCTCGGTGTTACCTGCGGTAACTGCCCTGGAGAAAACCTTTGGTTTATTGCTTATCTTCACCCTTGAGTACCACTGAATATCCGCCCCTGGTACCAGTGTTACTTTAATTGCAGTTTTCCCTCATTATCTGTGTTTGTCTTGTGTTGGTAATTGCTGTTGTTACTCTTTATTCTGTCACCGGAGCCGCAGCTATAAGAAAGTAGTAAGAGCAGGTTTCATTGCAGGGGCCCTCCTCCAGATGATCCTAACGGGAGCTGAGGGAGAAGGAGGGGGTGGCGGTGGGGCTGATGAAAAACGAAAGGACCACGCAGAGACAGATGAAGAGCGGTAAAGAGATAAACATGAGGAAACGTCGCTGATCTCTCATAGATCTCGAGACTTGAGAGGAGTTTCACTCCTACAATACATCAGAGGGATTCAGATCTTGTGTGGAGCTGGCATGGAATTCTGCAGCAGTTTTATTTTTTTTTCTTTTTTAAAGAACTCGAATTGAAAAACTACTTTGTCTTTAAAAACATGTCTGTTTTTATCATGTTCTTGTGGCATTTTTCCTGTGAAGGAGGGCATACATATTAAGTCAGCGTGTCACCAACAAAAAACAACAAACAAATTCTTTAAATGTTGATGTAAATACTGTGTAGCCTGGATGTTTATCCTCAAAATTTTGCACAGACAGGATGGTGATGGCTAATGGGTTCAATTTGTGGTGAAATTTGGTCGATACATGCAGTCAACAACACCAGATGAACATTTTTAGGATTTATTGAAATGATGCGAACATTATTCTGACTAGAACTGGCTGTGAATGCTTCCTTTCTCTATGAAGCATCATCAATCTCCGTATCAAAAATCTTTTTTGAGTGCACCATTCTGCTGTTTCTCAATAATCCTTCATCAAACCAGTTTTCCCAGTCTGCTCGCTTTCTTCACCTGGAAACAGTCTGCTCCCTTTGTCCACCAGGAAATAGTCTGGTCCCTTTGTCCACCAGGAAATAGTCTGCTCCCTTTCTCCACCAGGAAATAGTCTGGTCCCTTTCTCCACCAGGAAATAGTCTGCTCCCTTTCTCCACCTAGAAATAGTCTGCTCCCTTTCTCCACCAGGAAATAATCTGCTCTCTTTATAAACCAGGAAATAGTCTGCTCCCTTTCTCCACCTAGAAATAGTCTGCTCCCCGTCTCCACCAGGAAATAATCTGCTCTCTTTCTCCACCTAGAAATAGTCTGCTCCCTTTCTCCACCAGGAAGTAATCTGCTCCCTTTATAAACCAGGAAATAATCTGCTCCCTTTCTCCACCTAGAAATAGTCTGCTCCCTGTCTCCACCAGGAAATAATCTGCTCCCTTTCTCCACTAGGAAATAGTCTGCTCCCTTCTTCCCAATATTCCTGTCTGCTTGTGCCATTCTCGGATACGTTCAGGATCCATCCCAGCATGTCGTGCAGATTTCTCTCCAGAAATTTCTTCATGAAGCCTGAACACTAGATCGAATGAGTTTCTTGGCCATTGCTAAACCGGATCACAATACAGACAACCGGTGTCTGCACAACAGCCAGGGGTGGGGGGCTCGTGAAGCTAGCTCATCACTGATGTGTAGAAAGTGTTTGTGTTAGCCTGGGGGTAGAGCAGACTCTTCCTGGAGGGGCGGTTCTCACCTTGTGATGTAAGAATGTGAGAACTCGCTCATTTTCATGGGTATTGGAGAGAGTGCAGGTTTTTAGAGGATTACTCAGAAATGTGTGAACGGATCAAAAAAACGCTTAATCATAATTAAGAGACCACTTTTACAATGGGTCAACAGGTGATCAGTGGGATTTCAAAAGTGGTAAAAACGACTGGAGTGTGAGAGCACAGAGCAAACAGAAAGGTCGGGCCACAATCAGAGAAATGAGGAACTCCCTTGCTGCAGATCAGCTGAGCTTAGCAGATGGTGCTCTGGACAAGAGCCAGTCATCCAACAATTGCTACTTACCTCATGATCAATCTGAAGAGCTTTTAGCTCAGCAAACATTTATTTAGGAAAACAAAATCCCCAGCAGCAAGTCAAGCACGGAGACTTAGCATGTATGACAGCTGCAGACCAACAGATTTCTTTGGCGAGGATGCCGGATTGAAGCTCAACCACCTGTGGATCTGCTCACTGAAGAATTCATCATTATCTATATCTTGCATGGCGGGGTGTTTCTTCTTTTGTTGTTTCTTGGGCGTGCATGCAGCGATGACAAGGATGAGCACGCACGTTCGGCCCACTCGCACAACTAAGTCATTGTGTAAGCTGCCATTTGAACCGCGGGTCAAACACCGCCTTTATTCTATAATGATTTCAGAAACATGCATTTGCATGCGAGTGTGTGTACTGTACTCGTGTGTTTGCATGTGCCTGAGTGAGTTTGAGAGAGAGTGTGCAGACCCAGCCTCGTCATGGTGACTGTTGCCAAGGCGACAACATCAAAGAGCAGCCAAGCCTAATTAGGATCCCCAGTGAGAGAGAAAGGGAGTCAAAAAGAGGGAATTGCAAGGAGATCCGTAGAATCGAGGGAGAATAAGGAGGCACAAGAAAACACCTTTCGCCCGTGGTTAGATTTATGAATGGTTAGAGATCTACTAGAGTGGATTCCAGCTGAAGTCTTCATTCTAAGTTTTGCAACGCCCTTCAGTGCACAAACACGTTTCTGTGCACGCTTCGCTGAGCAGCAAATTCTCCGAGTCATGTACCCTCTTCTTTTCCCTGTCCGTCTCTCTGTTTTCCCTCCTTCTAACATCCTTCACTCCAGTTCAAAGTCTTCCAAGATGACATTTCTCCAAATCAAAACAGAGATGATTCAGTTTCCAGCACCACTGGAGGAAATGAGAGCTTCTCTCTTCCTTTTCCCTTTAACCCCCCCTCTCCTGTGCTGTCCTCCCGCAAACTCCTGCTGCTGGTCTTTTCCTGGCTAAATCGCCACAAGGAAGGGATACATAATTAAATTCCATTAGGAGAGTAATCTGTCAATGGGGGCGAGTGAGTGCCATTGCCCCAACATGAAGAGGACAGAGGCAAGACGGAGGGATATGATGAGAAATAAGACATAAACAAATCTGCAATCTGTAAATAAAAAACATCAACATTCAAAAAATATTTATATAAAAAGTGATTTAAATATAGAGAAAGAAAGTTTTATAAAAAAAAAAAATCTGTAGTAATTTTTTTTTCCTGGTTTTCACTCCCATCCATATGGACAGATTACATAAACACATGATGCATTTAAATACCGTTGGAAAACTGGGACATCTTTGCCAGCCTTGAATTTAACAAACATGCAAAAACACTTAAACGTTTGTATAAAATAAACATAATTTTAGAATTCCATAAATATTTCACTATTCTGTGATTATAAAGAGATCATTTAAGATTATCGTGTAAGTATATTCCATTTTTGTTGGGAAAAAAATGTAACATAAGCAAAACATGCACATTTTTCTAGGTAGCTACAAAGCTAAACTTTGTGGTTCAAATTACAAAACATATGGAATGATGGTTAACTTTATTTCTTACACTGGATTTACAGCAAAAAATATTTTTAAGAATATCTTTTAAAAAAACAAACATTCAAACAATAAAGTAGAAAATCAAGACAATAACAAGTAGGAACAAATATTAAAAAAGTGGAGGTAAACTGAGTAAAAAAACCTTTCCTTGTTAAGATTGAACTTGCAATAAAGTTGTGTTAGGAAGTTTAATTCTGAAGATTTACTTTTATTATTTTGCTTGAAGACCCTAAATAATGTTTTTGTATTTTTAACATGTTCTTGTGATAGGAAAATTAAGCTCAAAACTGCATTTCTGAGTATTTCTTTATTCTAATTGTTGTGAATCTGAAGTAGTAAAAAAATGCCATTTAAAAAAGCAGACAAATAGATCGTAAATCGGAAAATTATAATTCATTTAAGGGAAATGGTAAGGTTGAGCCAGGTGGGATTTCATAAGTTCACTTCCTCCCACTCTCTTTCAAGCAATCTTTCATTTGATGCATTCTTGCTTGATTACTTGAAATAAATCAATTCAATTCAATCTAGCTCAAAGCTGTACATCGCTCGCCATTTTTATTGCACCAATAATGTAAGGTTGGGGTTGCGAGGGGCTTACAATACAGAAGAGAGTGTAAATAGATGGATGATGGGAAGTGGGGGTGGGCTTATTCTGCACTGTTCAAAACTTTGTGTGTGTGGGAGGGGGAGGGGGTGTAAAATGGCAAAATAATCATTAAAAGAGCACTGGGAATGATTTTAAAATAAATCAAAAGATGATCAGAGTGGGACTTTAAAACGAAAGAATATGAATGAAATTCATAGTAAGATTTACATGAAGACACAAAAGTTTGTCATGTTCATAAGTTTTAGTGTGGATTTTAAAGTCAAAAAGTCTGCTGAAGCTTTTAATCAAATGTGTAAACAATTGCTATCAGATGATAAAGAGAAACAAATGTCGGGACAAAGTTAAATCAACTTTGACGTGAAGAACAAGCCCACGGGGAGGGATGAACAAGTTCGTGAAGAAAAAGTGTCTTATGTTATGGTCTTAACAAAGTGTGACATCACGGGGCAGAGGGCTAGAGACGAGGAAAACAGACAGGACAGAAGGAGGTCAAAGTGAGTGAGACAGACCGGCAGGAGAGAGGGATGCAAAACGAAAAGGAAAAATGTGTGAAAATCGTCACGTTAAAAGATAGGTGGAGTCTGTCTGTGATGGACCAGCTACCAGTTCAGAAGATCCTGCACAAAACAAAACGGGAATAAAAGATGGATGGATGGATGACTGGTGGAGATGATTACACATGCTATAATCTGCCGGTTTACGACCCCAAATCCTTCCCTTTTTTTGCTTTCCAACCAAGTCCATAAACCTCTCCTGGTTCCACGGTATCTCCGCCGTCATGCTGAGCTGCTAATTGCTCATGTCTTGTATCATGAAGCCAGATGCAGAGCTGGCTACTCACAGTCAAGTGAGACATGCAGCGACAGTTTGCACATGATATCACACACGGGCACTGACCTACCCTCCAAGACTCCTAAAAGGTAAATCTGGGCAAATCAGCCTCAAGTTTCCATTTCTAACGACAGAAAGAAGACTAAACTTGAGTTTGGAAAAAAAAAAAAAAAGACCCTTGAAAAGATGGCTGAAGGAGAAAGAGCATGAAAAGCATTCACACATACTTTTACAGACATAATCACAACTCTAGGGAATGTCTGGATCTCGCACAACGAAAAAGCCTTGAAGAGGAAGGGAATTAAGTGGGGCGAGCCAATCGCGCACACACAAGCATGGATTCACACACACCCCGGCGACGTATGTGGATATTCAGACAGGATAGCATACATTTCTTGACTGTAATTGCAGCTCAGAGGAAACACCTCTGTGGCTGTTTCTACTCATAGGAAAGAGGAAGGGGTAAATGAAGTGCAAAGGCAGTGTTGCAGAGAGTGAGAGAAGAGCCGGGCTTCACGGCTGGGACGTTTGCATGTGTTATGCAGCCTAGTTTGCTTCAAGGAAGTCTAAAAACGGTAACTAGGAGAGTTTAAGGAGAGGTTTCCACTAGTGGTGTCTGGAGACGAGGAATTTCCTCCAGTCAGAGCAAATACGAAAGAAGCGTGTTACTAAATATGGCAATAGGCTAGTGAGACACAAATGGCATGTGCATTATGAACATTTCTAGGAAAGGAGATGACGTAAGGATTTTTTTTAAGTCTAAAGCAGAAGTTGCAGCTCTTATCTGGTTTTGTATTATGTGGGATATTGCCAACATTCTGCAAAATCTGCAGAGCCTGACATCATTTTATGGCCATCCGACTGGAGTACACTTTAAATGAGAAAAGACACGCCTCTTGAAGGGCTACAGCTCACTTTATATTCCTAATGCCGTCTTCTATGCTCTGAGTAGCTTTGAGTGCCAAGCCGGTGTCTTCTTGATCAATAGAATGCCTCTAAAACTCTGCAAAAAGAAACTGAATAACATAGGTCACTAATGCTTGAAGTGCTCTAATGGACAAGAGGAACATCCCTTTCTCACACACTCCCACACTATTTTCATTTGATTAATTTTAACAGCAATTTAATTTTTTGGCTTTCAAGTGAGGATTTGTCTCAGGTGTGTTTCTAGATGAACAGGTTGCGTAGGTTTGAGAGAAATCCAGAGTCAGTTCAAAGGAACACCTCAGAAATCTGTGGGTGTTGGACAAAACTCTTTAAATAAGGTGAACTGTTTTTCCCCATCACCCCATTTGTGACAGACAGGGGTAACTTTAGCTCAGTGACTGCCTACCACTCATTACATAGGGGAGGGTTTACCTCTCAAGCTTAGCTGCCACTGTGTCCTAAAACAAAACCCCCACCATGCCATCTAATGGAAGAAATAAGAGGATCTGCTAAATGCTAAACCCTGCAATTGTTACTTTAGAGTCTTAGAATCTTTTCTTTTTTTGCAGATGACACGGCTCTTCTGGCTTCATCAGGCCATGACCTTCAGCTCATGCTGCTGCAGCTTAAAGCTGCTGGTTCTCACTCAGGAAAATATCAAGAGCTTTCTCCGAGATATTATAAATGAGTCACTCACTCAAGTACACCAGTTTAAGCATCTCGGCGTTCTGTTTGAAAGCGAGTGATTGACAGAGCAGAAGACAACAGATGGGTGCCGGATCTGTGCTAATGCTGACAGAGTGCTGGGCTATCGAGGAAAACGATGAGGATGTCGTGGTTCCACCCTCACCTGTGGTCTGTGGACATTTTGAAAATGGATATAGTGGGTGGAAATGAGCTTTCTTCTCTTGGTGGCTGAGGTCTCCCTTAAGAGAAAAGGGTTTTGAAGCCATGAGTAAGGAACTAGGAGGAAAGCCAAGAGAAGCCAGCTGAAGGGGTTCAGACATGTTGGAACCTAGACGTCTCTTTGATGAGCCAAGTCCCGCCAGGACTCTGAGGGTGTATTCAGACTGGACACATTTGGTTCACTTAAAGAGGACCAGAGTTTGTTTCCCCCAATACACCTAAGTAAACCCTGGCCAAACCCTGGTTCAGGATCAGGAACCACTTTCGGGTCCATTTCTTGAGGTGGTTTTGGTTTGTTCCCCATCGTACTGAGCTCCAGTTTGCTCTGAGTATCGTCGGTCTGAATACGCTCTATGCTCAAAGCTGAAAAACACTGAACCAAAACAGCCATCGTAGCCGAGCATTAAACAGAGAACAGTCATGGTTGCGACTCCTCTAAACCATCACGACTGTTCATAGACACCGACTCCACTTCCGTACGCATTGCTCAGCATATGAATATGCACAAACTTAAACCAGACACACAGATAAGAACACAACAAAAAGTAATGTTCAGAGATTTCCTGTCAAGAAGAGCCAACCTTGAAACTCTACATTTTTATTTCAATATCTCAGTCAGACAGTAAATAAAACAGATAGTCTTCTCCGAAATGAACATGTTGAGCTTTTCCAAGATGTAGCAGCTAATGATTTGTCACGTTGCCGTTGCCATGGTAACCTGTGATAGCCCTTTTTGTTGCTGCACAAATGTAAATTAATCCAGAAATCATCATAAATAATGATAGAGCATTTCAAAAATTACCATGAAAGATCACATAACTCCGGAGTCAAATCTTTGGGCCACTAATGGAACAATATGCTGCAATTTTCTCTTCCCTTTTAAAAGTGACGTCTTGTCATCGTGCACCATTTCAAGAACAGACACTTAAATACAGATGTTGACATGAAAAGCTATGAAAATGAGAGAAAATGATTAATATTTCATGTGAAAATAACTCTAGGTTTGTGCATTTTTAAAGAAAATAAGAAAACTCCAGAAAAGTGGAAAAGGTTAAAATAACTTTGATAACATGGTACAGTGTGTGTAACCCTTCCGCTCTCCTTAGTTTGTTTACATTAAAAGTGGGGCCACTGGACCCCCCAAGACAGTGCGCTGAATTTTT
>NC_050527.1:7924827-7952422 GCF_002922805.2 Oryzias melastigma
TCCTCCCTTTTAAAATTGACGTCTTGTCATCGTGCACCATTTCAAGAACAGACACTTGAGTACAGATGTTGACATGACAAGCTATGAAAATGAGAGAAAATGATTAATATTTCATGTAAAAGTAACTCTAGGTTTGTGCATTTTTAAAGAAAATAAGAAAACTCCAGAAAAGTGGAAAAGGTTAAAATAACTTTGATAACATGGTACAGTGTGTGTAACCCTTCCGCTCTCCTTAGTTTGTTTACATTAAAAGTGGGGCCACTGGACCCCCCAAGACAGTGCGCTGAATTTTTTTTTATCTTTGATTTTTGAGTTTCACTAATGTCCATGACAGACATAAAATCCTGTCCACCTTTGTCATGGAAGAAATCACATATCAATATGTGGTTGGAGTCATCTGGACCCCAAAGAGAGCGGAAGGGTTAAAATCTCTTAAACCACCTAAAAAAAACCCTAAATTGGCAAGGAAGCTTACGAAACACTTGACTAACTATACATTCAGGTGTGCTGGAACTATACTTTTTCACAGCTCAGAAACAATTTTGTAACTTTTTCAAGCATCCAGAGTCAGCAGGGTCTGACCGCCACTCGCAGTTCAATCTTGTGCTTTTATGCAAATCATAGAGCAGGGCTGGAAATACCAGAATTGACACACAAACAAGCATCTGCACAAGCACTTAGCCACTGTATACATTTTCAAAGGGATTATTTGGACAGAAAGAGGACAGCAGCGAACAAATACGCTGATTTATTCCCATATATATGCAAAACTGTTGTCCTCCACTACGAATGCTTTGTGTCAGATATTGCAGCGTCTTGCCTTGCTATTACTTACGGAGATTTACTCCTGGTTACGTCTGACTCCCTCGTCTTAATGGTGACTTCTATTTGTTCGGCAAAAGTCTATTTCAGATTTTTGAATTTTCTTGCTGAGATAACTCAATACTGTCTGTTGGCGAGGGAATCTACCTCATAGCTCTTCTAAATTTGAAAGTTTGCCCAAAGACAAGGATTAAATAAGAAAAATAGGAACAAAGGAATTTTACAAATTTGCCTTAAAAATCAAGTAAGTCAGAACTGTATGGAGTATTAGGCCTGGGGCCATTCTGTGCTCTGAATCGATTCTATTAATTTTTTAAAGTTCAAGATTTAATTCAAAAGGTAAATACTTATATAGCGCCTTCCTACCTTCTTACTAGGCCTAAAGTGGTTTCAGTCAAAGTCCCATTCACCCATACATACACATCCACACACTATGCTGCCGAACACTGGCGCCAACCTATAACCATCAGGAGCAATGTGGGATTTAGTGTCTTACCCAAGGACACTTCAAGACATGGGCGGCCGGGCGAGACCCATACCTGCGATCTTCCTATCACTCCATCTCTTTATCATTTCAAGCTTTCACAGATTGATTAATTTCTCAAATATTTATTCCAATTTTCTTTTGGTATGTCAATCAGGCAGCCTTGGAGGAGCCCATGTGGGGAAACAACACTTCAAATGGCCTAAATTGGAGCAAGATACTAAGTAGGTCATCTCTGCCTGTCTTGACCTCAATCAACATAAGTTATCTTATCAACCACCTTCGGGTCAGTTGTTACCACTTCCTAAACCCATCAGACCTCAGTCTCATGTTCTATAGACTGCTATTGGGCTAGTTAATTCATAAGATAATATTACAGTTCTAATGTTGTTCAGGAGTTCTCCAAGAAGGTTCAGCTGTCTAAGCTTCACTCAACTAAAAAAAACATGCAACTGCACTACTAAAACAAGTTTTTGGGATTCATAGAATACCAAGAGACAACAGTTCTGACCCGTGTCCATCATTTAATGCCCAACGCTTGGAATTTCTATCCTTCTGTTCCACGATTTTCATGCTCAATCAGATAAATTTCTTTAACCAACAATTGGAAGCCTGCTTACAAATCTTGTGCAGTCAGTAGCACTCCTCATGTGGTCTAGGCACCCTATGGCCACAGCTTTCTTATTGTCTGTCACAGGTCTCCGACCTTTTTAAGTGGTTTATGGTTATAAATCATCTCTTTTTGACCACAAAAGTGCTCCTTCTGCTAATTCCTGTCTAATGCTGCCATAAAGCTTGAGGGAAAGGCCAGACAGCTGCTCTTGACATCTCTTGGTTTGTAAGAAGAAGGCTGACAAGAGACATTTGGTAGCCCTAAAGAAAACTGCGGGTCAACAGCTTAGGTTTGGTTGTTTAAACCAGATTTCCACCAGTTTGCTTCTTGAATTGTAGGGCCATTTTAGAGGCTGTAGCTGTGAGATTTTAACTTTTCAAACTGCATTCTATGTTTCACCTGTCAGGGATCTGTGTTTTCCGCAGGCTCCCCGTCTCCTGTGCGGTTCATGGATGGGTGTTTTGCCTCTGCATGTCCCCTTATAGGTCCCTGGGGGAAGGTTATGGTCTTGGATTCCTGCTTGCTTCATCTTGGATCTCATTTCTGCCTTCCATCGCAACTATCTCCATCACTCTGGTGGATCGTCTGGTGCCGATTGTATAGTGGGAGAATTGTCTGGACTCTGCCTCACTTTCGTCCACACTTGCTGGTCCCTGTGTTGGTTTCCGTCTTTGCCAGGAAATTGTCTTAATCTGGAACCTTTGGCATAGATTTGGCATAGTTGTACCTTAGGATCCCCTCTTTCAGAAAATCCAAGATTTTAATTTATATATAATAAAAAAAAATTTAAAAAAAATAATAGTATTCTGTAGGTAGCCCTCACGTTTGAACACTTTCCTTTGTGCATTAACAGCTCATATTGTTGAGTTTGGGGCAAATAGACATTGAATATTTTGGGCAACAAATGAGTGTATCGCCAGCATCTTTACAAAGGACCACCATTGAGGATTTTCTCATGGCTAACATGCTTTTCTGAAAGAGGAGATCCTTCGGTACATCCATGAAAAAATGTGGTGCTTGTACCACAAAATACATGATTTGTCTAAAATCTAAACATAACCGGCTCTTCTTTGGCTGGATTTGCAAGACGTTCTATAAAGAAATATGGATTTATGAATGGGTGTTTATGAGTAAAGAGGAGTTAGTGTTTCTGAACTTCAAGAGGAAGGTTTACACTATCTGGTTAAAGGCAACAAGAGACTCATCAACCACCAACCAGTTCTGAGGCAGCACTATGAAAACTCTGGATCTGTCTATTGAACTAATACAGAGAGTGAATTGCAGTCATTAAGATCTTCTTTGAAAAACTGGTTTGCTTTTGTTAACTTGTCACTCTCATTCTAGTACTGGTTTGTCAGTCTGTTACAGCTCCTCTTTCTGAACCAATAAACTGCTCATTTGAGTTAAGGTCCAACGTTAGGTATACAAACTAGCTTCAAAGCTGCACGAAAACAAGAAAAACTGTATTTATCGTTGATGTAATGTGATGGACTGGTGTCCTGTTGTGTCACACGTGAAGCGGAACAGGAGGAAGAAGCTGCAGTAAATGTATGTATGGATGCAATCTGTAATTACCACTCAACTCATTATTCCATGTTTATCCTCTCTCCTGACAGCTTGAACTAGACAACAAAGAAAATGAGGAAGGCAGAAAAAAGAGAAGATTTTAAAAGGAGATGACGGATGACACTACAGCAGAGAGAGACGAGGTAAAAACAGGAGAAGGTTGAATCGGAAAGAAGTTTGGTGAGGCAGAACCACCAGAGAGTCTGGTAGAAAGCATGAGAGGCTCAACAACAAAAACTGAAATGTCACACAACAGGGGGAAAAGATATTTATGTGAAAAAGTATTTTTACCACAGTTAAAGAAGCAAAAACCAGACATATGTTTTGGTGGTGCCCGAGAAGCTCTCTACCAAAAAATATAAATCTCCAGGAAAGAAAATTATAAAGACAACAGAAAATGAATCAGATTTAATTATAGAAAAATTCAAGAAAATAGTCACAAATGTTGACCAAAACATGATCAAATTTGAACAAACTGCACTTAAAATTGCAGTCCACATGGTGTGTGTGAACTATCTTCTTTCATTTCAGACAGATTGCTCGGGTGAGAACATTTTTTACACCATTTCGTTTTTCAAGGTGCATATGTTTGTATTTCAGCCGTCCACCATCAATGAATAGGGACACTAATGTTATTCATAGACATTAGTAAGGCGTGGTGACAGCAGCCTGCAGTTAAATGATCAACATGCATGAAAAATGCATGGATTTACATACACATGTAAAACTATTTGTTTAACTCACTGTCAAAACAGCAGATCTGGGATATATAAGGTTTGAGAAGGTCTCAAGTATGTAGTTTGTATGCATACATTTTAAATACTTTTTGTTCAATTTTACAAATATTTGTTTAGATCTATTTCTTTTACAATACTCTTCTGCATTTTTGTTTAAATTTCATCGTCCAGCTCTTTAAAGCACTTTCACGAACCCCTTCCATCCATCCGACATCTCTCCCAGCTTTGTCCTAATTAGGGTCACAAGGGTAACTGGAGAACATCCCAGCTGACGATGGGTGAAGGCATCTTTACCAAACTCTTCAGAGGGAGTAGTCACAGTAGGAGGAGCACACATCAAACGCTTCTTCATCCCTGCTGCCCTAATCTGATCATCAACCATAGCATAGTTCTCTACACACACAAACAAGAGCCTCACATTCTGCTGCAACTTTCCCCAAATGTTTGCAGTAAAAACATGTGCAAATCTTTAATATGTGTTGACAGATGCTGATGAAAACATCAGATTGTATCCACTGGTTTTTGAGAAGAAAATGTGCCCCGTCTCACACACAATAACCACTGATCAATGAGTGACTCCTCATCAAACGCAGAAAGCTGAAAATAGACACGAGTGACACGTCAGTCAATGTCAAAATAAGTCAAAGTCGCATCTTTGAAGTGAACGATCAAAGCCGGCTTCGGTCTAAAAACCACAACTTCTGTTGTTTTTTTGTTGTGGTCAGCTGCAATCTGTAGGTGCAGAAGTTGCGTCTGTGTTCCTGCAACATTTACGCAAAGCAGAAGCGGTTTGGGAACTGTTGCAGCATCTGACCTCTGACAGAATCCTTTCATAAAGACGAAGACAATCAGACAAAAGAGAATGGCTCAGTGTTTTGGAGATTTTTCTTTGCATGACATTCTTACTTATTATTTTTGGTTATGTTCATGTTTACATTATTATTTGAGAACAGTTGAAAATTAAAAAAAAAATAGTTTTCACTTTTTATATCTAAATTTACAGTAAAGGACAATTTTAAAACCTTGTAATGTTTTGCAGTTAGTATATCATATTCATAATTTATCTTACACAATTTTAAAAACATTTTGTTTTTTCTTTGTAAATCAGAAAAGTTACATCAGTAATAATTAATTAAAAAAAGATTCATATTTTATTTATTTGACAACAACTGCCTTGGAGTAAAAGAATATTAAAAAATGTGGTTGTAGATTTATTAAAAAATCATCTAGTCATGCATTATGTACACTAAAATGTAGTTGGTTATAGTGACTGCAAGTTTATAACAAAGGGAAATGTTGTTACATATCCACATCAAACTAAAAATCTTTTTGTCTTCACTTAATTTGCCTAAAAAAAAAAAATAAACATACAATAAAGATTTCTGACTAGGACTGTCCACACAAACAACATATCACAGCAGTAAAGGCCTGAACAATAAAGAATTGAGTGGCTGGACCCAAAAAAGTTTAAAGAAGTTTAAATTTAAAATAGTTCTGAAAGTTCAGCACCTGCCTTTTAGCACTGAAAAAAATGCTACAGTAACATTAATCCAGTAAAAACTGCCTTCACAATGATTTAAGTGGCAATATCTTTTTCAAATACAGTAGATATGTTAAAATATTAATGCTATGAATTATTCTATCCATGTGTCATCTGCTGCAGAAATGTAAAAATTAAAAATCACACATCATCACCTTCCTTTATGAAGCTGTCATTGAAAGTGACTTTGGCTGAACTGCAACATTGCACCGCCCCCAGACAGCTGGGATTCCCACCATACCTTGACAGCATCATCCTCGAACTCCTAACTTCATTTAATCAAACGGAATTATTTTTCAGGTAGATTAGCGGCGGGCTCGTTTTATCTCTCACCGTCAGCCTCACATGCTCTCAATCTCCGGTCGGAATTAGCGCTCACGTGTGTCAGCAACCGTGCGAGTGGGCGGATGACTGACTCTGGACGTGAATGTGACATCAAACTTGATGAGCAGCGATGAGAGCACCTTATCAATGAATTTTAAACCATTTATGCAAATATGCCCTCGCATGTGCACGCTGAAATGGCTCCTTTTTTGAGTTATAAACCTTAACGCTCCTGTGAAAGAAGAACTCGTTGATGGAAACAAACAAAACCGTAAACTAGTGCTTGGTTAGACAGATGAGTGTGGTTCAGTGTTTTGGTTGGTGGGAGTGCTCATCAGATCAGGCAAGGCTCCCATAAATAGTCAACGTTCATCGGGTGCAAATGACTCCAGAGGAGAACGAATGCAGCACAGTTGCATTAGTCAAATGACAAACGGCAAAACATATAATGAAGCTTGAAAGGAGTCCTGATTGATTCTTTCAGCCTTACAAACGATCCAGTGCGTGTGTGATTACAGGTTTAGGTGTGCCTCATGTGCATCTTCTGAATGACAGCTTTATTATGTCCAAACTCTTTAACATTCACTGTGCATTTGTTGCCAAGCCATATAGACTGCTTTGTCAGTCCCATTAAGGCCTTCATCATTGTCATTAATTGGGTTGAGCTGGCACACCTGGGGCCCTGACTTTATCGGACGAGTCTGAAGGACGACAGCAGGAGCTCAGATGGACCTCAGACGGGGCTGGATTCAAAATAAATAGCTAAACATGAATAGAAAAAACAGTATAGGGAAAATTTGTTTAGCAAATTGAAGCAAAAAGGTCGTTTAAGAAGCTTGACACAACTTTCAGAGTTGTATCAAGCTTAGAAAAATTAGAGATTCTATTTTTTTAAACCATACAAAAAACTTTAGCAAAAAAGTCAAAATTAACAGGTGAATTTTGAATAGGCACCTCTTAAAAGAACAAAAAAAAAAACAGAAAATGAATAAATATTACCAAAATTTCATTTTTTTCTCTCTTTTTTTCAGATTTTAAAATATTTTTTAAATAAAGTCCCATTCCAACTATATTTTTATATATTCTAAAAGCATTCCCAGAGGTATTTTGATTATGATTGTGCTGTTTTCATCCAAAATGAAAAAGTCTGTGCCGTTATTTTAAAACACATCTCCAGTAGAGATCCAGGAGTTAATCAGAAATTTCCTCCGCGAAGTTAGCTCCACCACTAATTTCCCGTCATCCCTTTTTTATACTCTTTCCCGTTAGCTAATGGCACTTCACAACCCTAAGCTAACAATAGCGTAGAAAAGAAAAAAAAAACAGTGGCTATGTCCGAATTCCAACCCTAATCCTTAACTACTAAAACATATGTAGTGCAGGACTATCTAGTGCCCTGGATTTGTAAAACAATATGGCCACCATGCTCACCCCTTTTTTGTTTTTTCTAAATTTTGGATATTATCTCACCGATTTCACAAAATAAAAATTTAATCAATACCAACATTTAACAACGTCTATTTATAAATCCACTGTGTTCTGATGATAAAAATGTGAATGGTTAGTCAAAAAATATATTGAAAGACCTTTTTTTTTTTTTTTTTTTTACTTGTTTGACTGCAAGGCATTGTGGGCTATATTTAACGGAGAGAGCAATGTAACCTAAGCATTTTTCACAGAGACTTTTGGGAAATTTCTATGGCACTCAATTTTGAAATTGTAGATTTAGACAGCACTACAAAATGGCGAACGCAAAATAAAGAACTGTTACAGTGCAGGGAAAGTTTGCTCCACCCATGTTAATTTCTGCATCAAGTTTTTTCAAACTGCAGGTTTTCATCTGCTCCTCATCTATCACGATTTGAAGAAAAACATACTCAGAAAAGCAGTTTTAATCTTAATTTATGTCTTCATGTCCTTCATTATGAGAAAAATGCTACAATAAGATGTTAAAAACATTGGAGTGAGTCTTTAAACATTTAGAATTATTTTCACTGTCTTGAACTTTAACAACAGTACTAGTACAAAATTACTTCATCTTATAACCCCAGTCTTGTATTGCAACTTCAATATTAAGACCCAGATTCAAACTTACATTATATAGGAACGTTTTGTAAATTTCAAGTGGAATAGAAAGGAAAACATGAGTTTCTCTAGCCTGATCTATGATTTCTTCGTCCACAACATGTCTGCAGAAAATGTCGACGCAGGCATTTTGATTTGGGCTAAAAACTGCATAATCAAAACTAAAAGATCACTGAAAAAGTTGTAGTGGGGCTTTAAACTTAAGAAAGCTGGAAGTTCACCTCATGCAGATCAGTCACTTCTCTTTATATTTAACAGCTCCAAGTCAGCAGGGTCATGCTCCAACAACCATCTGCGTTCACGAGAGAATGTTGTGCTGTGAGTAAATCATTTGGCCCTGCCACAGTAGATCTGCTTGTTTTGCTACGGTACACTCATTTGCTCCGCGCTTGATAGATTGCGCAGGTCATTATTGGAAAGATCTAATTACATCTGTGTTCCTAGATGAGAGAAACATTAAAGCCCACCACTAAACTGCAACTACACTAATCTAGCAAGGTTTAATAAATCTGGGATGTCCGTGATGTCGGAAAAGCCGGCAAACGTGTTTTACCTGAACCTCTCGCGCGTGGTAGGCTATGATGAGTCCCAGTAAGATGACTGTGGAGAGGCTGATCAAACACTTGAGGGCCAGAGAATACATGGAGCTCTGTTGAGAGAAAGCAAACAGACGTTGTAAGGCTTCATGTTTCAAATCAACTTTGCTGTTAGGAGATGGAAATAAAAAGCTACAGAATCCTTTAAAATGATGTGTCTAATCCAGGAGTCTGAAACTTGCAGCTCCAGATCCACATGTGGCTCTTTTATGTCTCCATGGTGGCCAAACATAAAATAAGACTGCTGACCCAACCATGTTGACTGTAGAGGTCAGCAGCTCCGCCTAACCAAAACTACCTAAAGAAAACAAATAAATAAAGCCTGTAAACTAAGACTACCAAGATCCAACCCCAAACTAAAATAACAAAACCCAGCAGTGTAAGACTACCGAGGACAAAGAAAAAAAAAAGAAAAATAAAATAGCAATTTTTTAAAGTAAGTTTTAATTAATTAGTATTTATTTAATTTAGATTAGTTAAATGCATAAATTGATGGCTGAAGTGCACATTAGTCTGGTCTAATTTTCCACAATCTGCACCCGCCGCCGCCTTTGTTACTGCTCCGCTCTAATTACACAAGTAACTGCACAACCCCGGCAAAGGAAAAGCAAACTGACATTTACAAAAACAGTTTAAACCGGTGAGCAGAAGTGGGAGTGCGTTTCACCCGTCAATATCTGTCTGGAGTGGAGCTTTAAATCCTTTGCTTGCCTGGTTTGATGGAGCTTATAATCAATGTGCTGGGGGAACTTCCAATCAATGCAGCTCATAGCACTCCAGTGGATGTTTTAACCCTTCACCCTCTCGGATACACTTGCATAAGTCACATATGTGCACAGAGCAATAACAAGATTTAAATATTTATTTATGAGTAGTTTCCTCAATGAACATACATAGTAATGCAATCCTGTTTGAATGAGTGAATGAATCCAGATTAGAAACAAGAAACTTCTGTTACAGGAAATGATACTCGTGGGCTTTTTTTTTGTTTTTTTTTTATTCTGGAAGGGTAGACAGATGTTCATTAAAAAGCCAATTACAATTCTTGTTCATGCTTTATTGTCTGTTTCAAATCAGTGCCAACGCAATATTAAACTCTGCAGCTAAATGATGCCGAAGGTTTCCCCGGTTTTCGATCATTTCATCTCATGGGAAATGTGCAAACCTTTTTAGGATTTTTTTTCCTAATGTTTTTGTCATTTGAAACTAGTTTCAACAGGAAATGTTTTGGGGGAAAGTCATGCCACTCCGCTTCACCTCTGTCCCTCTGCTCGAGTCATTCATTTTCGTCATGCATCAGAAAGTCTGGAAATGTCCTTGAGGCATTTGGTTCCTGAAGTCATGTTGCCTGTCAATCTGTCTGTCTGTCTGCTGGTTCCACACAGTAACAATTCCACTGCTGTGCCAGAAGACAGGAATAACTCAGACCAATGTCTTTTTTTCCTTAAACTTTTTCTTATAAATACAACAAAAAAAATTACTAACTAAGTCTTTGAAAATAAATAAATGATTGGTAACATATTTTATTATTCTACAACTAACAGATTTAGCTTGATTTTTGGGAACAAAAAATATTTTTTTAAGCCTTTTAACTTGTCTTGGTGAATGTGACGCCATGTAGCTTTAAAGTCCATTAACAAACCTAATCTGCTCTTACATTTTTGTTTTATTTTGATTTTTTATGACTTGACAAAAAGTGCTTTCATGCTTTGTGTTGTGGCAGGAAAATGGAAACAGCTAAAATATATTTTTATGAAAAGTACAATTTTGGTGAAAGTCAGAAATTGTCTAAGAGTCGTATATGGATGAGTTCATATTTCTTCATATTATGCATTAGTGTATCAAATAAAACATTTTAGTTCCTTTTAAATATTCTAAAAAAATACCAAAATGGAACAAAATGACACAAAAACACCAATAACAAACTAACAAGCAGAATCTTTCTTTCAATTTAGCCTAAATTAATATTATAGTATTTAAAGTTTTACATTAAATAATGAATGAGAAGTGAGGCAGGTGTACTAAATATTTATAAAAAAAAATATTACATCAAAATATTTTAGCATTGGATTAGGTTTTTTATTTTAAACTATTTTTTTTCAAGTTTAAAACAAAATTCAAATCCTTATCATGAACTTTGACACAAACTTAGATACACAATCATTATTTGACTTTTTTTTGTAGGAGCTAAATAGCGCACATATATATTGTATCGTTATTGTGGGATTTGATATGTTGAATAGATTCAATCTGTAATCAAATCAGAGGTTTGTCTTTGTGAGCTATCCAGTCGTAAAGTTTTGAGCTAGATACTAGTTCGGACGAGGAAAATGAAGATGTTAATGTATTTATTTGTCTATTAGTTGGATGCATGAGAGTGTTACGGAGCAGGGAGATTTTGACACGCCCATTTCAGTTGTTGCAGCATACCTGAGAGCTTTTTCAAACGGCACTTTTTACTTTATCTGGTCCGGATCTATCACAATTTGAATAACGAAATACCCAGAAATGAAGTTTTCATCTTAGAAAAATCAACTTATTGCTGCAAGAACCTGTTAAAAACACTATTTTCATCGGATTTAAAATGTATCCATGACTTTTCATAAAAACACAAAGAAATAGGGAATTGCAAACCGGAAATCTTTGGCCTTTTGACAGCTCTTTAGATTTTATACTTAAAATTATAAAAAAAACAACAAAACAACAGAAAACAAAGCTGGTTGCTTTCCATATTTTGGCTTTTTCTCAGAGTTGATGTGAAACCAAGTCGTTTGTCCACATCAACTCAAGGGCGATGGTTTGAATTACAAAGTACAGAAGCACACACACAAACTGTAGCATATGTATGCAAAAAATTCAAGGTAGATTTATTTTGGCAGCCGGCAAGGTCTCACGATGAGCACAGCTGTCCAGGCTCCACCTCAGGAAAAGAGCGGAGACTCCTCCAGTCTCCTGCATTGGAGATCAGATATGTCTGCAGTTAAGCAGCAAGTTGTTAAGCATTCATCAGAGAACACTCCCATAACCCGAGTCTGCACTCTGATCTCAGACTCATATTACTCAAGTTCTCATTCACCGTCACACGGAGTAGAATCTACTTAAATTTAGGAATTAATAATGTACAGAGCAAGTTATCTGGAGCAAATGTATTACAGAGGAAATTCATAGACTGAGCAACATTTGGGCTTTATAGGCTTAGAAATCGATTATTCAAGCATCAAAAAGTCTGATTTGTGGAAATCTATAATGTTCTACATCTAAAAAAAATAAAACTCTGCCCACAATCACATTTGTGACGTGTTTATGTGTGGCTGTGGGCCACTGCACAGCAAAAATACCATCTAGCTTTGGCTCGTACTCATTTCTGGTTTGCTCTGATCTGTTTAAGGTTATCGTGTCTCAATCTCGCTCCCTCTGCTCAAATGTCATTTGCAGTCACCAAAGGACACCATGTGCAAAAGGAAGTCAGCTCATAAAAACATGTAGGTTTTGGTTTTTTACCTCTAAACACACTAAGCAGATATGATTATAGTTTATTTTTAACACCTTTTTTTGCCAACACAATGGGACAAACATTTTCCTTATTTTATTCTGAAAATTCATTAAATATCAGCCGATATACTGTTCATTCTCACTTTTAAACAACTTGATTGGTCATTATTGTCCAACAGTAAACCCATAATAATGCATCAGGATTAAAATCTTATTATTTGATGTAATGCAGACATCTGCAGACAAATTAAATGTAAACAAGCCTAAGCATGTATCCCAAAAAAACAAAACAAAATGCGGACTGCAGCAGTAGAAACTAATAATTCTACAGCTAGATGAGCCTTTACACAAACCAAAAGAGTTTCATTTTTCGTTTGCTCTACTGGCAGAACAGGTGAGTAGGTTACCACTAAAGTGAGAGCATAGGGGGGAAGCAGCTGTTCTCCTCTGTGTAAAGTTCAAAACGCTGTCATCTACCAGCACCTCTGAAGTCCCCTAATTGATGACAGCTTGTGGTTTTTGCAGGAAATTCCTTTAAACATCAAGTGTATACCTTGAGACTGCAACCCAGAGATTTAAATGTTTATTATTATTTTATGAAGTTTCCTTTAATAAAGTTCTATATCTCAAAAATGGCTAAAAGTCATTATAAAGTTACACGAGCAGAAGCAGGATTTTAAAAGAAAGTAAAAAGCTAAAAGATGAATTAATTTGGAATTTATGTTCGGTAAAGTCAAAATCAAGTCATTTTTTAATCAATTGAGTGTCTCCAGTGTTTTTTTTTTTAATTAATTAAGCTGTTCTAAGCTAAAATCATAAAACTTGTGTTGTTTTCTAAGACATAGCTTCTGCAGGGCGACAGGAGTTCATTAGAAACTGTTGTAGTGGAGTAAGCCTGCCCTCATTTCCTATCATGTTGGCATTCTCTCCTGCTAGCTTACAGCCCTCACAAACCCAACCTTAACATTACCGGGGCAACAAAAATGGATCCGAGCTATCCAGCTGTACAGTCTCAGACGAGAAAAACGAGGACGTACATGGATCTACAATATTTGTCTACAAATAGATGCATCAGAATGGAGCTCCTTGCACCTGCATCACAGCTACAGACTGTTTCCATTCACTTGTATTGTCTTCTCACAACAATTTGAATGAATAAATACTCAGAAATTCAGTTTCATATATGTCCTCCATCATCAGAAAAATGCCACAAGAACATGTTAAAAACACCATTTTCATCGGAGTGGGTCTTTAAAAACAACATTAAAGGCTAATGCAACAGGCTGGACTCAAAAATGATTGAAAATATTTTGAACATAGTGATTATTAAAAGAAGATGTACTCTCTGATTATCATCACATGCGCTCACAAAGCTGTAATCAGTCAGGTTGCTTATAAAGGGTGACAATCACGGTGCTGTTTGGTGAGATGGTGTGCATCACACAGAAAGTGAAGGAGAGAGTTTTATTAGGGGATCAGAGGGAAAAGTAAAGACTTTAAGACCATCACGGAGAAGCTTGATGTTATTGTGACTACAGTGTTACTCAGAAGCTCAGCAGGACTGTCTGACCTGCGAGAGGAAAGCTGATGAATAGTTGGATAAATTGACTAAAAGCCAAAAAGATCAACCTAAAACAGAATTAAAGATAAACTTCAAGGTCAATGTTATCACTGTTCAAACCTGTAAGTGGTGTTTTTAGAGAAAGAACAATAAATAAAAAAAACCCTCCTCTCTCGCAGCAGCTGGCATACGCTTCTTTTTTTTAATTCTCAGTTACAAACCAAATGTCACAGAGATGTCCCATGGGGCAAAGCGAAAGGGATAATTAATGACAGACAAGCCAGATCACACAGTCAATAAAAATTCTATTTTTGTATTTCAGCTGTGATAAGTGGATGGGATTTACTCTTCATACGATGACTCACAGGTTAAACTGTTGCCCAGAAAAAAAAAAAAAAAAAAAAATCACATAAATAAAATTCATACAGGAAATACAATTAATAAAAATGTTGGGTTTACACAGTTTACACATTTAGACACTTTTGTTTAGAAATGCATTCATAATTTACTATATGTATCTATATTAATCCGATACAGTAAAATGTATTAGTGAAATAATAAGATTGTTAATATCATACAGGAGAACCTACAACAAAAATTAACATTGTAAACATTGTTCTGCTTCTCCTGGAGGGCGTGTCAGTTTGGCCACTAGGTGGAGCTCACTCTATAGCAGTTTTTATAAGAAGAAGAAAGTATGAGCAAAAAACGGTGCTTTGGATCTCAAATAGTTAACTTAAAAATGTTTCCTTATAAGAGTTTAGAAAGTTCACATCTGTGAGTGTATAAAGATGTTTATTTAGTCAGCAGTGGATGTTTACATTGACAGAACCTTAGTATTAGCCATCCTATGGGGAATCCCATTATAGGTTAGCATGAAGCTAGCAGACTTTAGCTTCATGTGCTAAATCTATCTATTTTTTTATGGATCGATTATTGATTTGTTAAGCTTATATCGATTCAAATCAATCAATTTTAATAACCCAGACCTACTTTTATTTCCTTTTTTTAAATCCCTCAATCGTTTATTTGTTCTTTTTTTCTTAGTTAAAAGTAATATACAAAATATTAAAATAATAAAAATAATAAAACAATTCTGTCACAAATGCAAAAGCAGTTTATATTTATAAAAATGATCAAAAAAATCATTTGAAAATGAAAAATGTCATTTCTGGATATGAATTTATAGGAGTTCAAATTTGGAAATGCTGAGTCAGAACTAAGCGGTGTTCCTGCTGAACACACACTCGTGCAGGATCAGCTTTCTGCATAACAAGAAACATAAAAATTCAGGGGATTTTTCCAGATGAACAAACTGAGCCGTATTTGTGTCTCAGTGCGGTTGCCGAGCAACCAGCAGAGTACAAGCACAGGTGTTATTCATAAAATACATGATAAATGGCTGAAATTGATTTAGTCGCTTCAGCTTCAAGGTCTTGTTTTCCCAGAATCACACTCATGCTGTCACAATGGGCCAGCAGAATGCAGAGAAATCTTTGGTAATGATATTAGTGACATGTGTTTGAGTGTCTGCGGCGAGAACGGAACGTCAGGAGGATGACATGATCATCATCCAGGTACCTGCACTCTCTCCAACCTTGGAAATTGCGGTCCTAACCTTTACTGGTTGAATGTGGATTAAAGAGGCAAAATTAACTTTGGCACAACCTTGCAGCATATACCCCTGCTATCCGTTACAGCTGTGCAAAAACAAAGCTACACTTCTTTAGATTGGATCGATGTGAAGCATTTTAAGGTAGAATCTTCCCAGCGGGATCAATCAATGCAGACAGCAATCACTGCAAAGTACAAAAATTCAGACAATGAAGCATTTTAACAGCTCGCTTTACCTTAGATTACAGGTAAAGCTTCAACACCGGCTTTTAATCCAAAGTGATTTATAGGTAACAGCAAACGCTTGAGCTTTAGAAATAAGAAAACCTTGCAAGTGCATGACTGTGTGGGTGGAACACGAAGAAAAAGCCTGGATGAAAGTGGGTTAGACCTGTTTTAGGGTTAGGTGACAAGGAAAGAGGCGTTCTTTAAAGGGCATCATTGTAGCTGCTGCTCTCTCAAACACCTCGTTCACCGCTGTGAAAGAGCGAGCAGCACATGTTTTATCAGGGAATGCCCTTCTTGTACAGAAGGCCCAAGCTTAACCCCTGCGGTTAAAAAGAAGCACAAACTTAACTGACTGACTTTAGTCGGATTTGTCTGGAGCCACTCTGAAAGCAACAGCAGTGGATTGGGTTAGATTTGGACCGCAGCATGTAGAAAATCAGTCAGCAACGGAAAAACATTTCCCACATTATTTATAGTTTACTGCAGGAAAAAAAAATTGTTGAAAACAACAAAAATGTACTCATGAAAATAACCTTAAATTAAAACTTTTCTCAAAAACTATTCATCCTTAATCCTAACCATGTATATCAAATAAATGTGCATTTCTAAAATGTTTCACCCTTAAATCCTCAGGTTTTATGAGAATGACTTCATGCAAACTATATCAAATTTATAGCTTAAATATTGCAGTGTGGCATACAGTATGTGAACTAGGACTGCCACGATTAGTCGACTATTGACTATTAAAATATTCGACGACTACTTTATATTATATGGAGTGTAGTAAAGTTGAACAAAGTTATGAGCGTTCAGCACCAAATAATGTACTTCAGTGAGAGCAAAACTTTATCTTTAGTGAAAAATAGCTCCTTGTTTAAGATGCCGACCTCATTTCATTTAATCTTGTTTTAATGCCAGAAACTAATGAAGGGCAGAGGCTGCACCATTTATTAAAAGTTGAATGAACTATCATTTTAATTTTCTTTATTTTTAGTTAGTTTAAAGCTAATGATGGTCAAGATGTGTGTTTTACATCCATTTTGTGCGTGAACCGATTAGTAACTAATCGGAAAAAATGAATCGGTGACAAATTGACTAATATAATAACGGTTTGTGGCAGCCCTAATGTGAACAAATAGAAGTAACATTTTGTATGGAAGGACTGACCTGTACGGGTGGTGTGTGTTTTGGGTTGACCAAAAAAATTTAGTGTACTATAATGCTCATTCCTCACAATAAACAACCCCAAAGCTGAATTTTGATCCATTCATACATTTCTGAGTAGTCCTCTAAAAACCTGTGCTCTAATCACCAGCTCCTCCCAGCCCAAAAAACACGAGCTGGTGTCACAAGGAGAGAACAGCCCCTTCCAGGAAGAGTCTGCTCCGCCCCCCAGGCTAACATAAACAAACACTTTCTCTGTGGAGCTAACGGTGTTCAGCAAAACACTATCATTTTAAATGCAGAATACCGTACATCTTACAATTGTGTCTTATCTCGTTCAAATATTTCACAAGTGCACGTTACCTCACAGATCAAGTCGTCTTACTTCCAGGTAGTGCTGGGCGATATGAAAAAAATGCATATCACGATATAAAATATTTTATATCACGATACGATATATATCACAATATACGACAATAAAGTATATTTTCAGCTATTCTCTGAAAACATGTCTGATCTTGCAGCAGCTTTTGTGAAAAGTTGCGACAAAAGTTGCGATGTTTTTAATACAGTGTTGTTTGAAAAGCGCCTAAAAAATGTTAATTATGAAATAAACTTCACATTCTCATATTCAAACTATTTTTATTGTGACAGATGCTCTAGGAAAATACTTCATAACTATATACAGTGTTACTGTGCTTTCATTTAACTTGACTAGAACTGTGAAACACAAAATTAACTTTTGGTCCTCGCTGCTCATAATATTTGTGTGTTGATTTAAACATACTTTAATTAAATTAGCTTAGAAACGATATAAACTAGACACTTTTCTATCGCCCACACAATACATATCGTCATATCGGTCTAAACATTTTTTGCCTATTGGCTCACTGAGCTGTCTATAAACTTGATATTTGTGTGCTTTGTCCATATTTTGCCATCAGACAGTCCGTATCCACCCATAAGGACAGTTGTGACCAACCCTGCACTTCCACGGATAGGGTAACGGCTCCGATGTGAGTGATGCAGTCTTTACGTAACTTTTAAAACACGAGAGGAAATCCCACTACAGACGATCAAATCTGCAAATCTGTTTCGCTGTACTTCCTATATAAATGGCGGGTTATCGTGTGAACCTACGCGAGTTCAAAGTTTCACGAAGTCGACAGTAGAGGCTGTGGCTGCAGCGATTCAGTAGCCAATATGAGCCGTCTGCTGTGGCTAGAGCGCTGCAGCATCACACCTGCCGTGTAAGCTTAGGGTTAGCCATTGAGAATGACCAAAAAAAACCCTACTTCTAAAAAGGTTTAACCTATTTTTACTTTTTTATTTAGTCCATTTAAATAAGATCAAAGGGGCATATTTATAATGTAAATTTAGTTTAATTAAATATTGTATTAGTGAGTGATCTTAGCTCAGTTTGTAGTTCTCTTTTATGAAAAAAACTGTTGCATACAATTGCATCATGTCTGCAAACTCTACAGCAAACACTCGAGTCAAAATCATGTCTGCTTTTTCAGGTTCAGAAGAACGACCAATAAATGCCAGAAAAAGAAAGAAGAAACAAACCTCACAAAGGAAATACACGGCCTTCAAGATTGAAAACATGTATTTGTGCCCTGCTGGAACCCAAGAGACAAAATTTACAACTTTTGTTCCTGACCTGTAGTGGGACTTAGTGACATTCCAGACTGTTCCAACCATGAGGAATTCCTCCTGCACCCTCTCTTTAAAAGGAGTTTTTTTAGTCAAAGTCCACATAACCTGTATGACGACTATTTTCTCACCCAAAGTCCTTGTTTTTCACTGCATGTCCCCTGATCTGTTCATATTTGTTTGCTTTTCTTGCATTGTAAAACATAACAGGCCATTTATGGATATAGCAATAAAACTGCTTTAATCTGCAGTGCTTTGTGGAGGTTTCACTGAGTACTTTTCCCAACTGAATTATGTTTCTTTTTAATGTGCTTAAAGCCTCACAATCCGCTCATTAATTCATCATGAATTCACTTTTCAGCTTTTTCTCTCCAAATTTGGCAGCGGTCACGCTGGTAGGTGGAAACTCAGGATTAGGGAGAAACATGAACAACAAGCTGACATCAAATTAAACCAGGAAGCCGTCCAGGTGGCATTCTCTCCACATTTCCAAACCATCTCACCTGGCTGTGCTCCATGTGGAGGAGATGCAGATCCTCTAGCCACCTGTATCCGTAATCTTAACCGTTATCCAACAGCTCGTGGACAAAGGTGACGGCGGGAATGTAGATATGCTGTTATGTCTCCTCACTGAAATCTCTTTTAACCACAACCAGCTGGAGGAAACGCTGCTCTACTGCAGACCCTGCACTGACCTGTCAGTCAATGTCACGCTTCATCTTTCCCCTCACTTCAAAGTTGCACACCAAAATACTCCAACTTCCCCCCGCCTGGGAAAATGAATCCTTCCTAACCTGGATGGGACTTTCTACCTTTATCCGACAGAGAACCTTGGCCTTAAACTTGGAGGTGCTAACTCTCACCCCAGCTGCTTCACACTGCACTGTAAAGCGCTTTAGTGAAGGCTGGAGGTCATGGCTTGAAGAAGCCAAAAGGACCACCTTATCTGCAAACAGCAGAGATGGGATTCGGAGTCTCCCAAAGCCAAACCCTTTGGGCTTTTGGCTGCACAGAGAAATCCCGTCCATAAAACTCCAATTCAGAAACAAAAAGACAAACCTTATATGGATAGTTAGTTTCATTGCTGTTCATGGTGATGATTCCATATTTTAGGAACACATTTTTTACATTTCTGAAAACACATTTGCATCAGTTGGGCCGTTTTTCTCCAATTAACTTGTGCACTTATATAAAAGTCAGGATTAATCAACACATTCTCACTCCCAACTCGTCATATATGGACATATGGTTAAAGCCCCCCCTTCGCTTCACTTTTTGGGTGTCACCAACTCTTTTTTTTTTTTTTTTTTTTTTTTTTNNNTTCCCATTACATCGGGGGTCCCAAACCCCTGTGCTGCGAACCAGTGCCGGTACAAGGGTTGCTTGGTACCAGGCTACAGATAGGAAAAAAATGCATACTCTAATCCTCAACCCTTGGGCCATGGGCAGGTACTGGTACCCCAACCCAGTTCTGTGCCTATTACCGCGTCCCAAGGGTTGGGGACCCATGATTTAATGGGAACAGCTAGCACGTCAAAAAGCAATGAGTTAAGGGACATCCAAAACCTCAAAAAGTGGCGTGAAGGGGGCCCGAACCATACGTCCATATGTGATGAGTTGAGAATGGTAATGTGTAGGACTATTCACTGCAATGCCCTTCTTTCTGGTCTTTAAGACCCACTCCGATAAATATTGTGTTTTTAACATGTTCTTGTGTCATTTTTCTCATGATCAGGGACATATTTAAGGAAAATTACGTTTCTTTATTCATAAAGTTGTAAATCAGGAGAAGACAAAAAGTGCAATTGGAAAAATCTTGTAGTTGTAATACAATACCAACAACGGCAAGCCACAATCTAGTTAGTGTCCTGTGAGAGGCTGTATGATAGAGGGAGAAGGTGTAAATGAAGGGATGATGGGAAGTGGGGGCAGGCTTACACATCTCAGAGGCAGATTTTTAAAGAAATCCTGCTAGTAAAACGGCATACTCACAATTAAAAGACCACTGGGAACACTTTCAAATGGCTAAAAAGATGATCAGTGCGGGGCTTTAATAAAAAGAGAAAACTAACTCGTGCAGAAATAAGCAGCCTGCCTTTTGAGCAGGACCAGACAGAAGAAGCACATCACCCCACTTTTAAACTCCACACTGGCTCCCATGCAGCTATAGGAGCAATTCTCAGATTCTTTTATTGGATTATAAATGTTTTAATGGTTTTTGGCCGTCTCTCATAATTGAATTGCTTTTACCATATGAGCCTGAATACAGGCCCAAAAGTCAGAGCAAAAACCTCACAAGGCCTGCTTCCAAAACTACAAGCATCACCAGAGGGAAATCTTCCAGAAGATGAGAGGAATTCAACTCCTGTGGAGAACTTCAATCCCGTATTTTATTTCAATTTGACATTTTCTTAAGTTTTATTCATTTATTTTGTGCATTGATTTGTACATTTTTAGTAGTTTTATGCTTTTGTTGGAAAATGTTACATAAAAGTATCATCTTTTTTTAGAATGATTGCATAAATTAGTTAATTAATTTGCATGTGCAGGTCACAGAGGAGACTGCAGCCCATCCCAGCTACCGTAGGGCAAAGGCAGGGTACACCCTGGACAGTTCATCATTTAGCTCATTTATTTATACTTTGCTATTTACATAAACAGTTTTAATTTAATAAAATGTCCTACTTTTTTAACTCCCTGCTTTCTCCAGTTATTTATTATAGTAGTTGTGATGCAAAATGTTTTTTTTGGGACATGTACGTTGCTTTTTTTTCTCCATCCTTTATTGTTGTGCTGCTCTTAAGTGTAGTGTGCATTGATCAGAGACTGCTTAAACAGCATGCAGAGATAATGAGCTTTTTTAGCTTTCTTAGTTCAGTTGGAAGGCAGCCACTCACCCACCTACACAGAGACGAAAAAAAAAAAAAAAACACCCACTTTCAAAATACACACACTCAGGTAGTAACTTGAGGGCTTTCCCCAGCTGCAACCACCTCACTGACACAGATGTAAAGACAAAAACATGTTGATTATCAAAAACTCCCGCAGTTATGTCTCTGGCAGTGCGTTTTAAACAAATATAAATAAATAAAAACGTGTGTGTGTGTGTGTGAATGAGTGTCTTCTAATGACTTAGCCTTGGAATTTTCTCCTGTCAAAGTGAAGCCTTTTTGCAATCAGTCTCCAGGGAAACAGGCAGTAGGCAGAGAAGCGATTTCACCTTACCAGGATAAACACACACGTACACACACACCCCACTTCACACTGGCACACACCATTACAGTCACACACACTCAATTAAATCCAGACAAAGAGAGATGTGAACACATGCATTATCAGGTGCATTCATGGGCTTTGACAGACTGGAATGGCAGAAAGTCACACACTCTACACGTGTGTGCAACATGAAGGCGGCGTGCACTCAGCGACACGAAGGCTTCTGTTGTCGCTGCATGATGCAAGTTCGGAAACATCCATGGGTACCGACAGACTCGCTAACAAAAGGTAGCTTTGTTACGCAGAAGACTAAAACAAGCATATTTGTAGCTGTCACCGAAAAGGCTCCACAAGGAGGGAGTGATGAGGAGCAAGCGACTGGGAGGAATGAGAAAGGTGGAGGAGGAAGTTGTGAGATGGCTGATTGCTCCTGTAGAGAATATGGAGGCAGCTGGAGAGGTTTAAGTCCCTGATCATCATCGTGCACCTTCTAAAAAGCAGCATGATGCCAGTGTAAGATCGCAGCTTCAGATGGATGCTTTTCATTTGCCATTAAAAGAAAAAAAAAGGATCACTGACAGCGTCGCGAAGCCTTTTGCATTCATTTGAGTTGGCATGTCAAAATGCAGAAGGGAGCTCAAATTTGTGCAAATGATGCTAGAGAGTGCAGCACAATGAGACGGCATTCTACAAGTGGGTACTCTTTGGTACTCAATGGTGCGTGTGATGCACTGGTTCTGCTTTTTCAAGGTTCTGCTTGAAAAATGGAGGAAAAGCAATCCTTTAATGCCTTGGCCCTTCCCAGCACTATCACTTCACTCTCCCCCCTGCAGCACTAGAAAAACATCACAACTCGCAAAAGAAGAGCGGTCACGTAAATAAGTGGTGGAGCAGAAAAAAGGTCCAGAAAGGTCCGCCAGTAAATGTCTGAGAAAAATGTCATAGATAGAGGAGACAAGGAGAGAGTGGGCATGTTTGAGGAAATGGAGATATATTTTAAGGCTCTCTGTGGGGAGGGACATCAGGACACAAACTCTAAGCGAGAGGAAAAAGAAGACGAGAACAGACAACTACTCCTCATAAGTTAAAGATCAGAACCTAACATCAAAAAAAGTTCTGTCCCAAAATTTCTCTCCATTTTCTACTCAAATAGCAGCTCAACCAACACACACCATTGATTTCCCATAAAAAGCCTAATTGTTACAAAAATGATAAAAGTACTACCAAAAAAGCAGAGCAATATAGAACTGTATTACAAAGAAGCAAGAAAACATTAAGATTTCAATGCAATGTTTAAAAATTGGCTTGCATGGGTTCTAGTTTACAAACATACGAGGACAAAATCAGTGTTGACAGTTATAACTACTTACATCTTCACATTGGATAATATGAATACATTTATTATCAAATACACAGCAAATAAGCGGCATTTCATGCAAATACCTTCATAATTAGACACACACGACACAGAGAAGCCATTCACAATGGCCAAATCCCTACTCCTCTGGCTACTACCTATTGCACCAATTGCAAGGGCTTTTGAAGCTCTAGTGCTATCCAAAAGTGTTTTTGTAAGAAGGGGCTGTGCTCGTGGCGCCGAGGAGAAACCTATTTCTTCACGTGGGTGTGCTCTGAATCACAGAAGTTTACATATATAAATATAAAGCTTTGTCCGAATTCCTTCCCTATAGTGCGTTTGCCATTTTCTAGTGATGTCCAAATCTACAATTCCAAAGTCAAGCGCCCTAGAAATTTCCCAGAAGTCTTTGTGACTAACTAGCGTCCCTTAATGTTCACTACATTAGTAAATATAGACCACAATGTATTACGGTCGGACAATTTTTGCAAAAAAAAAAAAAGTTTAAATGTTATTTTTTTAATAAACATCCACATTTTTATCATTAAAACACAGTGGAGTCACAAATAAACTTTGTGAAATGTTGATTAGATTTCATTTCGTGAAATCAAGATGACATATCCGGCGTTTATGATAAAAACAGAAAAATAAAGAGCATGGTGTCCGAAATGCTTTTAACCCTTGTGCTATCCTAAGTATGTTGACATTGGAAGTGGGGTCATCTGGACCTCGCAAGAGAGCACAAGAGTTAAAATCCAGGGCACTATATTGTCCTGCATTGTATAGTTTTTTAGTAGTCAGAGATTGGGATGGGAATTCGGACATAGCCTAAGTTTTTGTTTTTCACGACTTCTTCAACCTATAAAATCAATGTTGTGATATATTCTAGACGTGCTGACAGCTACACGCTAACGTAGATGACTGGCAACTATTGAGCAGTAAGGAAGCAATTTGGATTTGGCCAATGTCACATGATTAGGGGGAGAGTTAGTCCGTCTGTTCAACGGCAGGTTTTTGGGAGTTTTTTTGTGGTGGTTTGTGTATTGAGAGGGCAGGCAGGTCCTGGTATTTTTGTCGACCACTTCATTTAACGCGTTCACCTGGAATGATTTTGGAAACCCTGAAAATTAGCAGTAAAATTGGCAGGAATAAACACAAGAACTTTGTTGGTCTTAGCATCTCTAGCGCCCGGTCAAGCTGTAAAGTTGCTACTGGTAGCACGTAAAGTGCATCCTTCACATGCAAATATTTATGGAACAAGATTTCTTTGGCATGCGAAGAAAGAAAGTAACCACAGCACAGATTTTTAGCGCTTTAACAGAAACAGACTTTCTCTAACCTGGATCCACACTCTCCCTCTGCGTTTGACAAACGACTGTGTCCCCGCAGAATATCCAACAATTTCCATCCATCTTTTGTGATGGTTTCTGCACTTAACTGCCCTGTCATCAGTTTGAAAGCTTGGCTCAGCCACACAGATGGTGATGAGTTCTGCTTTCAGGGCCCACGTTTGTGTACATCGATGCAATAATGTCACAGTCAAAACACAATAACTAACACCTGTAAGGACTGGATGGGGAAACCTTACAAAGCTGTCAGACAGAACCAGAACCAAACGTTGGGTGAGTTGTTTTGTGCTTGTTTCATTGTACTTAGATTCGTGCAGTAAGCATTACAAAAACACTTCTCTATACAAACAGTCAGTCTCATTTCTGCTTCCATGTGTCGCAAACAGCAGCATAATCCCACTTCTGACACCAGAGGAATTTTCAGTCGGGGAAACATTATCTTCTTGACAAAGATAGCTGTGACAATTAATAGATCTAAGCAGACAATCTTATTTGGTTTATATAAATGCACATATATACACACACACACATATATACATATGTAACTACACACATACATAAATACAAGAATTTAACAAAGTCTCCTTCTCTTTTTCAATCATTCTGAGCTTTTTGAGAGTCACTTGATTATCGACAGCCAGGCAGACTAGAAATACAAGTCTCTCATCAGCAACGCTCATGGATACACCTTGTTTACAGTGCTGACATCAGTAATTTTAAGGGAAAAAATGTGTTGTGGGAGATCAAAAACTGAAAAGAAGCAACAAAGTCCTCTGAAAAGGTTAGTTTTGCATAAAAACAAATCCCCTTCATTTATTTTTTATAGCAGCTTGTTCCTGTTCAAGTCACGGGTTGCTGGAACCTACCCAGCAACTGTTCGCTGAATGCGGGGAACACCCTGGACAGCTCAGCAGTCAATTGCTGGGCCACACAGAAACAGACAACCACACACACAGACACGCTCACATTCACACCTAAGGGACAATTTTAGAAACACCAATTAACCTATGAAGCATGTCTTTGGACTGTGGGAGGAAGCCTGAGCGTCTGGAGAAAACCCACACATGCACGGGGAAAACATGCAAACTCCACGCAGAAAGGACCCCGCTGGGATTTGAATCAGGGCCTTCTCACTGTGAGGTGAGAGTGTTAACCACTATGCAACCCATTTTCTTTATCAGAAAGAGAAAAAAGAAGTGAAATGTGTTTATTTTTTGCCATAAAATTAACCACTATCATAAGTAATTTGGTGTCTAAAAAATTGTCTCTGTAGCTCTTGCACTTATTGACTGGCAGCTTGGACTAGTAAAACAAAGATATACTGGTAAATGGACATACATGGAGCTAGGGGCATTTTGCCTGTCCAGTGTGGGGCTGCATGATATTAGAAAAACTTGCAATATTGGTTACCGTATTTTTCGGACTATAAGTCGCACCGGAGTATAAGTCGCAGGGGCCAAAAAATGCATAATGAAGAAGAAAAAACCATACATAAGTCGCACCGGATTATAAGTCGCATTTTTTTCAAGTAATTTATTTTACAAACTGGTTGAAAAAAACGATATTACATCATCCTGGAAGGTAAGTTATAACATTCATAAGTGAATAGAAAACAGGCTGAATATGTGTCAACACATATTCACATATTAGCATCATGAAAAAAACGAAAAGGTGAAGCATTTATATAACACAACAGTTTTATTTAACTATAGCCTCAAGAACTCATCAACTTTGTATCTTTACTGTAATTAATTGCACGCAATCTCACTCCATATCACTAAATCCCTTAAATTCTTCGTCCTCTGTGTCACGTCTGAATAACTACAGTAAATAAAGTAATTGCAAAGATCACCATAAGAGGGCACTCTAGACTTACGGTCCATATCTCATCATTAAAAATTCGTATATAAGTCGCACTGGAGTATAAGTCGCAGGGACATTCAATCTATGAAAAAAAACGCGACTTATAGTCCGGAAAATACGGTACTAATATTGCAAATTTTTCTAATATGACGATGTGACTTCCGATACATGACCAAATAACTAATACACCATTTCCATTTCACGGTAACAGTTTTATTTAAATAAATTAAAAGAACTTAAACAAGAAAAGTTGCATTACCTGCAATAATGCTAGTGTGAATCCTTTTTAGTGAAAGTAGTCGCTGAAGATGTTATAACTTTTTGCTGAAAATGGTTACGCAATTTACTTCAATTACTGAAGGGATTTGCCTAAAATGCAAAAACTATTTGCAAAATGTAAAATTTGCTAAAAGACTGGAAATTTTGTTAAATAACTATGAAAGAGCGCTGAAGTTGGCCACATTTCTAAAAAAAAAATTGTACTAAAATTGCTTAGAAATCCCCAATACATGCCAATTTGGCAAAAAATATTGTGTGTTGCTAAAATATGAGCTAAACTCAAAATTAGTCCAAAAAAAACCTTTGAAGATTCTAAATTAGCCCAAAAAAGCTAGCTTGTTGCTTAAATACTAGCTAAACTCCAAAATAGCCTAAAATTCCTCAGTAAAATACATTAGCCAAAAACATTAGCCTGTTGCTAAAATAGAAGCTAAACTCAAAATAAGCATAAAAAACCTCATTAGATAACAAATTAGCCAAAAACGTTAGCATGTTGCTAAAATATTAGGGAAACTCTAAGTTTTTTTTAAATTACTATAATATATTAAAACATAGCCCATGAATATATTTATATATTTATATTTGGAATACCAAAAATACAAGCAGCAATGTCCTGAACAATCTGAACGTTTTGATGCCAAGATTGCTGAAATTGCTGAACGTGTGATTGAGTTTTTACATGCCGAAAAATGTACAGAAAGGAGCAGGAGAATCACTGTAGTGTGAATTCTTAAGCATTCACACAATTATCCCCCAAATGACAGACCTCTATATAGGAGGCGAGTATCTAATCTGAAAGTATGTCAGTATGAACAGGCTACAACAGCGTTTTGGATGCGCGGTTTGGACGCGATAAAACTCTGCTGTTTACACCCGTCTTGGCACAACAGACTATAATAGTCCTGACTGAACATCCATTTTCTGACCATAATTATCACAGTTCTAGGAGTCAGTGAATCCCCCAGGACCCTCTTCGATTTTGATTGGTCCTTCGTGTTAGCCCCACCCCAACGCACCACAAGGGGGCCAAAATTTTTGAAACTGAAATT
>NC_050527.1:7952537-7962723 GCF_002922805.2 Oryzias melastigma
CAGAGTTTTATTTTATTTTATAATAGCAACATGTTTGGGGAATTTATTTATTTTTTTGTCCAAACATCAATATTTTTTTTTCAAAATGTTTTATTTGGGTTTCAAACATTTATGGCCCCAAAATAGCTCCATATAAAAGAGGTCCATCCAATTGGTCAAATGTGAAAAAAACTCTATTTAATTTGTTAAATATGCCAAGCTTGCATGTGTTAACATTTATGGTAACCATTTATTGCAGTTCAAGCTGTCTTTTTCTTTTTTGCATGGGCTGATGCAATAACAATACATTTTCGGTGTATTGTGCAAGCCTAGTCCAGTGTATTTTCTCTTTTTCAAGCTGCATTTTTTTGCATCTGCTCCTGATTCACAATAATTTAAATAAAGAAATACTCAGAAATGCATTTTTAATCTCAATTTTCTTTATATATGCCTTCCATCATCAGAAAAATGCCACAAGAACATTTTAAAAACACAATTTTTCATTGGAGTGGGTCTTAAAAAGGTTACAGACTAATGGCCAACAGCCCATTCAGACTCAAGTTTCTATAGAGAAACATTTTTAGTAACAGGCAATCAACAACCACTTTTAACCTAATGTTCATAAAATTACTCTGCTTCTTTACTTTTTTGACATTTTTAGACGCCATGAAAATTTAGCTCGATTTTTTAAAAAAGTTAGGGACAGACAGCTGCTTTAGTGCACACTCATATTTGATACCCCATCCTTCTGCATTACACATGTGTCAGCTTCATGTCAGGTGAATTTGACAGCAGCTGTGCATTCCCTCAGAACAGCTGCGTTGAGTCACAGGCCTAAAATATGGCATGGAGCACGGCCCCAGGGAGTCGCAAAGGCCTCTGTGAAACGATCCACTCATCTGACATTGACAGGCCACATGCTAAGGTCCCATGTGTCAAAGAACCTCTAGTTATTCTCAGTCAGGGAGGCACATCAACACCGGCCGCTTGACAAAAGGAGCTGCTGTTACACTGCTGTTTAACAGTGATAAGGAGGAGTAACAAAACATGTCAAAACACCTTAAACTCCAAACATATACAGCAAATGGGAGGATTTATAGAAGTTTTACAAGCTAGAGTTAAGTGAAAAATCCTTAATCTGCCTTAGAGCAAACTATTTTGGTTGTTATTAATAAATGATTTAATTAAGAAATACCCATTTTGCATAATTTAACGATTTCCAGTTAAGGGATTACCAGGCAGAATGTTTTTTATCAAATTTTAAAATTTAATCACACCGTTAACAGATCTTAACCTGGACTTTACAGCAACAGGGGTTGGCAAAGTCAAGTTTGGGAATTCCCAGCTTTGGGTTGGAGCCGTGTTCCTGCACATCCGTCTGCATGCTCAGTACAACAGAGTCACGAACACTATGTCCTCCTGTGCTAACCTCTCTCCCTCGAAGCATCCCAACACAACAAAACAAAAGTAGCCTTCACACAAACCAACCCACCCCGTCCACTTCCATTGCTATTCTGCATCTCTATTTTTGGGAACTAGATTGAGCAGCTGGACCTCCTTGAAGGAGCTTTGGTAGAGACACACACAGAGGCAGAAAGCTTTCTGCAACATACTTTACAGATATTGTCTAAATTAATTGTTATATTGTAGGTTTTAAAGACTAGCTCCCTTAAAAATTGTGTTTTTGCTGTTTTTGATGAGTTCTTTTCTCTTGATAGAGGACATAGAAATAAAGGAAATTAAGCTTAAAACTGCATTTCTGAGTACGTCTTCAAAGCTGACTGAACTTTTAACACAAGCTGGTTCTCGGGAGATCTTGTTGTTTTGGTCGTGATGTAGAGCTGCTCAAAGAGGCTCAGTGTGCTGTGCTGCCAACTAGTGGTCGGGGGTTCTAAAACTAAAGTAAGACACTGAAAGGAATATCATAAATAATTAAATATCATATTGTCAGCATTTTAAATCAATACAAGTATCGTCAAATGAAACCTTGCGATATCTCGCCAAATCGATCTTTCTCTTCACTAAAAATTATTATGCAAAATAGTAGAAGTCATGGGCTGTAAGATTTTGGGAGATGGGAAATGAGTGCAGGCTTACTCCTCCTGGCAATGGTCCCACCCACAACTCAGAGGCAAATTTCTGATGAGCCACTCTGTAGAAACTAGGTTGAAAATGACAAGTTTTTATATTTAGGCTAAAACTGCATAAATAGAATTAAAAGACCACTGGGAACACTTTTACAATACATCAAAAGATGATCAGAGCGAGACCTTAATAATAAAAGTGGTTTTCATTCATTTGATTTTGCGATCCACGCAGAATGAAGCTTCTGAAAATGTAAAAATAAAATCATTGCACATTTTCATTGTTGCTACAGTTGTTTTTGGGCGTGCAGAGGTTGACGGCACATTTGTGGGCGAGTGATTATCAGTAATCAATAGAAGAAATCAGTCAGAGCCTCCTCTTCTACACTCGTTTAATCCGCCACCGCTTGAAACTCTACCTTTCCCAGAGCTGTCCTCCCATTCATCTCTCCTTCCGACCTCTCTTTTATCTGCATGATCTCTATCCGTTTCATAACAGCAACCAGTGAGCTTCTCTCCTCCTCAGTTATCAAAGGGAGGGTTCCAGCACTCTGAAGGGTCTTCAGCCCCTCCTGGGCTTCACGTTTACAGCAGTTGTTGAATCACGTTTACCTCCTTGGATCGTCTATTTTTAAATCTCTGAAATGTTTATCCAGTTTGTTATTCTCATACACTGCATTAGGTTCTTACCTACAAAAGACAACCACCGGTAATTGCCTCCTTCTGCGAATTAAAAATTTGTTTTGATAGGCAAAGCAGTCCGTTTTATACGACTGCAACTGAACGTAACTTGAGGACCTAAATCAGGCTTTTCATTATCGCCTTTAGATTCTTCTCTCCTTCCACAGACTTTCATTCTCGCCCAGTCGCTTCTCTCTTCCGATCACACTCCCCCAGTTTTACGCCCACTGCAAGAGCAGAGGAGCTGAGGGAGTGATAAAGGGAAGGAGAAATTAATGAAAGGAAGACAGGAATAAAAAAGGCCGGATAAAAAGGAAGGCAGACACAGAGTTAAAATGAAAAAAATAAAAAAGGAGCGGACAGAAAAGGAGAACTTAAAAGTGTCGGCCATCTCCTTCAAGGAGGAGAATAGGCCAATAGAGGAGCGAATAAAACAGGCAAGGGGGAACTAAAAGAGAAATTCAGACCATTTTCATTAATATTAAACTGCTTCTGAAAGAGGTTTTCATAAAGTGCCTGGTGGGAGAGGCTGGCAGCACTGTGCCAGCCAATTCCTGCAGCAAAGACAGTAGAAAGTGCACATTTCCGGGGAAACCTGTACATTTGTGCACTCGCATAAAACCCATGTGCTCAATGACAAGTGAGCAGCTGCTGAATGGAGGAAAGCAAACCCAGACTCTGTCTCTGTCTGGATGAGGACAGGAGAACCTTTGCATCCAGGAGGTGAGAACAAGGATGCCTAAGGGTCTCCAGTTCACACACATACACACCCAAAATAAACACAATATCAGCCAGGGGCCAGATCTGCTTATTACACTGCCCATTACAAAGACAAATGAGATCCTGGCCTCCTGCTGATAATCTGTCCCCCCACACCCCCCAATGTCCTCTGCATCGTTGCATTACATCACCCGGAAGCAACAACTGTCAAGCTTGGTCATTACATTACCCCCCTCCCCTCCCAACAACACGTTGGTCACAACTGGCAAACATGGTCCCAAACACGACCAGATGAGCTAAAAATGGGGTGTGGGCTGAGGGCTCAACAAAATAAACAGTTCAGGTCTGGCTGGTGACCTTTGTTACAAGTCCTCCATTCAACATTTCTTGTCACCTGGCTGGCCACCGGCAGCATATAGGAACCAAGAGGAGCAAAAGTGAGGTAAAGTTAACGAGGCAGATTGCAGCAACGGAGCGCCGAGCAGCAACCGCGGTTTGACAGCCAGGTGTGACATTCGTGAACTTGGCTGTCACATTAAAGAAGCTTCTCTGCAGTTCAGTATTATTCCTCCAGAAGGCTTGAAGGCATGTGAGAGACAGATTAAAGGAAAGAACAACAGAACAGACAGAAAGCCGGTCGAAATCAATGCCGCAGGAGGAAACACATACCGACTTTTAGTCTTTGCACACAGGGCTATTTTGTCAGAGCAATTTCATTGTCTGAAAATGTTTCTTTTTTTTTTTCTTTTCAAAGCACTTTGTTGTAATTGAACAATTTCCCATCGAGAGTGAATGCAAGAGTGCAAAAACCATCATCAGTTTTATCTGTGCATTGTTGAAATGTCTAAGATTTCTCAGAGTTTCAGGATCAACTTCTGTAGAAGTCAGAACTAAAGTATTTCTACATAACTCTTTACAAGAGAAAATTGGAAAAAAAGAATGATCAAGGACGGTCTTTTCACACTTGTCAAAGTTGCAAAATTTTGTGCAGTTGTGGTTTATTTGCCTCAGCTTCTGTGCAAAAACCACTTATGTTCTGTTTTAGTGCACTCTACTTCATTTTCCACACTCAGATGCTTCCTAGGAACCAGATTTGCTCACCAAGTCTAAGTTGATAAAGGGTGCATTCAGATCGGAAAAGTCCATTGGTTTGGACCGAGTCCTGGACCTTGCATTTGGTCTGTTTTCAGACATCTGTCAAACGGGTACTTCTGTTTCTAACAAAGCTTGTAATCAAAACCATATGACTAAAGATCTCTTCGGTCATTGGCCAGGAAATACGAGGGTTGGGCAAAGCAACAATAGAAAGAGTAATGGAAGTCCTAAGCTTTGCAATCCTTGTCAGGATAGTTCACGGATTCAAACTTCACTGACCAATTTTCAACATCTGTATCAAAGTCAGATACAAAACTTTTTATTGTTTTAGCAATGCAGAGACGAACTGCAAGGCGGTTACAGCTATGAAGGTACACTGATACGTTTTTGTGACATAGATTGATGGGACACAGCGTGAGCAGCAATGTGTATCACTTAAAAATTGTTTTCATCCCCGGCTACGGTGGCTGTTTTGGTTCAGTTGTTACGCTCAGTCTAAAGTAACTCAGAGCAAATCGGAGCTCAGTCCGATTGGAAATTAACCAAGACCACCTCAAAAAATGGTTCCTGGTTCTGGACCAGGGTCCGCTTGGGTGCATTCAGACGGAAAATTGTTTTGGATTATCAGGGAAAAAAACTGTAGTTCCCAAACGTGACCAGTCTGAATACACTCAGATTCTTAGTAAAACTTAGAAAATGTAGTTCCAAGCGTAGCAGGTAAACCTCACCTTACTGTACACGCCCCAGGACAGCTCTGTCTCAATCACCATGACGACGATCCCAAACATCCCAAAGATGAGAGCGTAGTCGCTCAGCCTCTTCCTCTTCTCGAACAGCGCCCTGCGATGTCCCAGCTTGTAGCCAATGTTTTGGTTCTTTCGTTTGGGAGCCTTGGATGTGCTCCCCCGGGCTCCGGTGCTCGCCGCCCCAACCCCTGCCTGCCTGCTGCCCCGTCCAGGCTGCCCCCGCCTGCTTTCCACCAGAGCGTGGTTCTGGTGATAGATGGACATTTGGTTGGATGAGGAGTCAGTGATGTCATACCCTCCTCTGGGGTATGTCGAGTCTTCTTTGGATGAAATTACAATTTCTGGGGGGCTTTGAATTAGGGGTTGGTTGGTCGAGGACTGGGTCACTGAGCAGGCAGAAGGTGCGTCTCTCTGTCTGTCGTGTCCTCCGGCGGCAGACAACCCAGCCACGGCTGAAACGGCGCCCTCTTTGGTTTCGCTGCTGCTTTCCGATTCGATAAGATTTCTGCGGGAGGCACTCAGGCGGCTCAGGGGCTTCATGACCCCGCCCGTGTACTTACAGGAGCTCATGGCGATCTCTGTGAAGGGGTTACTGTCTCTGCGGTGAACCAGAGGGCTGGCCTGTCTGTGTTTGCTCCCCCTGTCTCTGTCTCTGTCACGCTCTCTGTCCTTCTCCCGCTCCATGGAGGGCGAGTGGGAGGAGTAAAACAGGGCGTTGTAAACTGGGGAGTTCTCCCCACTCAGGCTGTGCTGCGAGCCCAGGCAGGAGGACAGCGGGGTGCTGGTGGGGTGCAGGGCGTTGGGGATGGGCGTGGGAGGATGGGTTCCAGAGGAGGATAGGGGCAGCTTGGGGAGGGACGCTGGAGGCAAGCTGGGCGTGGCGGGGGACGGCGTTGGGGTGCTGCCATTTAGGCGGTCGAGGCTGGAACCTCCCATGTGGTTGGAGTGGTTTGATCCTGGCTGGTTGCCGGCGGTGGAGGGATGGGATATGCCTCCTAGGGGAAGAAGGAAGCGCTGATCCTCATCCTCACTGCCTCCCAGCAGAGCCAAGCTCAGAGATGGGGGAGGCTCCATGGTCAGCACCTGTCTACAAATAAACACAAAAAAAGGAGACAAACTGTGAGGAGTGACAAAAACAAAGACACTTTTTCTCATCGGGGAAGCCAGGGGGAGCATGCGGAGCAACAGAGGCATCACAGCTGGGGAGTATGCTCCTCCTTGAGTCACATTTGAGTCAGATGTGACTCCTTCCTCTCCGTTTCCCAGTATCTTCCTGTTCTCTCACATCCCACAGCGCTTCAGGGAATATCTTCCGTAAAATGTCATCTGTGTTAGTCTTGATAGCCAAGAGGAGGGTGACCATCTCCATGAGGATGCCATTCCTCATGGAGACTCAAGGAGAATCACTCTTTCACTTGTGTCAGTGTGCATTATGGCCTCCATCATTCATAGGATGATTGATCCAAACCTAGTTTAGGTATGATATAACCACACTCCTCCCTTCCAGCTCCTCATACCTACCTCCGACCTTCTCTCTCTGGTTCTGTCCCCAGGTTAATAGTCTTCAGTCACGGGCTGGTTGGAAACAGACCTCCACACTTTTTCTTTCTCATGTCTCCACATCCATCCCATTATCTTCTCGCCTCGCCTCCTTTTAGGTCCTCCACAGGTCCTCCTCCTCCTCCTCGAATTGGCGCGTCGCTGTCCACAGACGCCGCTCACACTCCCACCGATCAGTCCGTGTCTCCCTCAATCATCGTAGTTCGGGTCGATGGGGGGTTCGATCCGGTCAGGGGCGATCGGCACCAGACGGGGAGGAAGCGTAATCCATGGTGGCTGGATTAGATCAGCCAACCTGTGGCTGCGCGCTCCAGAAAATGTGCAGCGGCATTAACGGCAGATTCACAAATCAAACCAAAATGATGAGCCTTCCGGTGCGCGCGCGCGCGCGGTCTCAACAAACAGCAGGGAGGAGGGGTAAGAAAAAAAAGTCTGTAAAAATAAAACTAAAAAATAGACATGACTACATCAACTAGCGCTGAATGTGCGCGTGTGTCTCTCCAAATCCGCGTCTCACTCTCTCCTCCAACTTCTCTGCCTCTTTCCCCGCCTTCAAACCTGCCGGCTGCTCCCATTGGACGGATCCAAATCAGATCCCAAAACAGGTGGCAGGATTCGCGCGAGACACAGCCGCCAAAACGGGGATGTGTCAGTTATTGTGCCCCGGGTTATTTCTATTTTTTTTTTTTTTAATGTGCTGTTGCCACAGGAAGTGAGTAATTTATAAGCCAAAAACCTCTAAATCAAAGCATGCTGTCTGAGGTCACTGCACGTGCAGAGGTCAAACCTATAATCCAGCATCAAACTAATCTACCTGGTTTAATCAGGTTTTTTCACGATTTTCTGCAAGCTTTGATCAAAAAACAACAACATATGTGAGATTATTTTAACTTTTTGAGCATTTTTTAAACTACTTTACAATTTGTTTGACTCCTATAGATGCAAATGTGCTTTAAACCACTTCTACTCCTAAACTATCTTAATTTAGCTTCTATTTGAAAGCAAAAACGCAAGTGAACATTTTTTTTCAGACTGAAATAAATTCAGATATTAAGGGGTTAAATCGGTTTTTGTTCCATTTCTTAAAATCCAACAAATTCAGCTTTATTTTGAAGTTTTTTATAGATATTTTTAACATATTATCCAATAATTCCACTATGAACTTTAACCTGTTTAAAAAGTCAATTTCCATTTGTAAATTTAGTCGTTTTGCAAATTCACAAAAAAATGAAATAAAACCGTATTTACTTTTCATAGCAAAGATTAAACCAAAATAAAATAAAATAATTTGTCTTTTTGTGTTTGTTTGAAGCCAAAAAAATCATTTAAAACCTTCACATTAAAATTTTGAATGAAAACTTTATTAATTGTCGTTGCAAACACTTACTGTCTGATGAGTGCAGATCTATCAGTCCAATGTGCCAAAACTCCTAAAGAAGAACAAACTGTGATTATTTAGTGTTTTAATTATGGTTAAATGTTATCAAGTTACAGTTCAGAAATGTAAAATATGTTAAACACTTTCTGATCTCACTTTTACTGTTTATATAACCCAAAAAACAAAATAACAGAAAACATCAAATGTGCTAAAATAAAATGCCTTACTGAATTATGTAAAAACATAACCTTTATTGTTCTTTTGGCTCCACAAACAGTTTTTAGTCATGACAACAAACCACAAAAAGCAATAGAGTTTGATAACCCAATGAAGCAGAGCCAATGGAAAAGTGCCAGAAGCTCAGAAAAGCAGATTAAAGTGATAGAAAATAGGAGCGATTTCAGGTCATTTTGTGTGTTTTTCCTAATATTGCCGACAGAGGTTAAAGTGATCCCTGAGGGAAAACAAAGATTTAAGGTAAAGAAGCATAAAAAAAACAACAACTCCTTATTAAAGCTAAACCGTTTTGTGTATGTCAGGTGGAAGACGGAAGCCAAAGAATGATGAGAAAGAGAAAAGTGAATAACAGAATACAAAGAGGAATAATGAAGTGGGTTGACAGTTGCTATGCCGACCCAATAGTATACAGATGAGCTCTGCTTCCATCTGATCTATCTGTCTTTCTGATCTCCCTGTGAATTTAAAGCTGCATCAAAGCCTACAGGAAATGACACTGTATAAATCACATAAAGTTCTTTGTGACACAGCGGGCAGGTGGGTGGGAGAGAAAATGAAGGAAGAGAGCATCAGGGAGGGAAAAGGAGGCTGTTGAGGAAATGTGGGATTCTGGTCAAGGCAGAAGTGATTACAAGAGGATTACATTTAGATCACAAAAACAACAATCGCGCGCATTTGCAGAACTCCCATTTGCATTTAATGCCGTCTAGCTCCATTCCTATTTTTCTCCACCACTTCTTCTGAGCTGTGACTTTTCATCAAAGGCAAAAGGAAGACATTCTGTGCTTAAAAGGAATCCCTAGATGGGATTGAAAAATAAAATCGATACCACTCCAGACTCTTAGAAGTAAATGTGAAACTTTACTTGCACGGGGCAAAAGAAGCAGAAAAACAGCCAATAAGCGCTAAAAGGAAACTTAATTTGCTCATAAGTGCTGCAGAAACTGAGGTATTAGATGCTATACTCTGGATTTTTAGGAGCTGAAACTCTTGTTTGGGCGTTTGAAGCAACTGTTCACTGAGTGAAAAATCCCAATGAAACAAGACAAATTCAATTTGGGGGAGAAGGTCCTTTAGGCTTGGAGGAAACATTTCTTTTAAAGCAAAAACCAGGATTCTTTCTGCAAAATCAAAATTCAGTAAATGTGTTAATTGGGGGAAAAATCATTGGATATTTGAATTTTTGGCTTATTTATTTGATTTAAAGCATAAGAATTGTATAATATGACAACAAGTTTATTATTAAACAACTATATCTCAATATTATATGTTAAAGCGGTTTTATTTATTTCAAGAGAAAGTACATGAACCCTTTGAGTACATATATTTTTGAACGAAATGGACACATGATTTTTTTTGTCTTAATCTAAATCACAATGATGTAGAAAAACATTGCCTGCTAAAATCACATGTTATGTCGTCATGTTTTTATTGAAAACAACCGTGTGTCCAGTTTATCCATAAAGCCAAGTAATTCCAAAGGGTTTCTGTGTATTTTCTTTCAGTTGTATATAAAGCAAACTTAATCTATTTTTCAGTAAACTCTACAGTAATGGATCTAATAAATAAAAAAGTCACAACTGGAGAAGAAAAATTAAATACATTGAAATATGTGTTAACATTTAATAAGTGTTTTTGTGTAGATATAGAAACATAGTATATAAAAACATAATGTTATATCATGTAATATATGAAATCTAAAAGAA
>NC_050527.1:7962744-8016211 GCF_002922805.2 Oryzias melastigma
AATGTGAGCAGTTCTCATAAAATGTTGTTGCCTCTGATTCTTTGAAATTCACAGATCATATGGGCAAAAATATCATTTTAATGACCTACTCTGATGAAAATTGTGTTTTTAACATGGCGTTCATGAAGCTTAGAAATGCATTTCTGAATATTTTTTTTTACATAAATTGTTGAGAATCAGGAGTAGACACAAAAATGTCATTAGAAAAAAGTTTGTAGCTTTGAAGCTACTACGGCAAGCCACAAGCTCCATGCTCTGCTCCATTCTGATAGCTCCAATATTACTCATCATTTTTGTATAAGCTAGCAAAAGAAAGTATAAACAGATGGATGATGGGAAGTAGGGGCGGGCCCACGACTCATAGGTTAATTTCTAATGAACTCCCAAAAATTATGTCCCAGAAAAGGTATAGGTGGAGCCAAATAGATCCACGTACGTCTTTGTTTTCTTGAAGACACGTCATAATCATCGTTAAAAGACCACTGGGAATGCTTCTACAAGATAAAAACACATAGTTAGAGTGGGACTTCAATAAACATTACCGGTAAAAAGGTGAAATGTAAATGAAAGTTCTAACAGGTAAAAGGTTAAAATCATAGTGTGCTGCTTGATTGTACATTTTAGAGCAGGTCTCACCAGAACTGTTTTGCATTTTTGTCCGACTAAAGAAAACTTTGTCGTCCGTGATTGTTTTAAATATCCAGGAGCATTTGGACAAGATCATTCTTTTTAATTAGTTTTGGGGAAAAAAAAAACTAATTTAAGCTGCAATAGAAATAAGATGTAAGATCTAATTAGGACAGAAGTGGTGTGATGTGACTTCTCTTTTTGTTTCCTGACACAGCTCTGCTGCTGGGATCTGGACCAGATCATGGAGAAAGCTGCTCCACTATTGTGCAAAGCCACAGTAATCCAAGCAGCATATAAAAGCAGGGATGATTTTTATTTTTTTTTTTCAGAGTTGGTAGATTGAGTTTGGACTTAACTTTTGACCACCGATGAGTCTCCTATAGGGAATATGGATGTTCCCAAAAAAAGAAAAACAATCTTCCAGTTTGATTCTTGTTGAGTGGGCAGAAAGTTTCTCACCATCCAGAACATACAAATACAGCATCAAAGTGGCTTACAGTTGCCATGTGTGATATTTAGAAACCTCAAATACAGAAAAGTAGATGGAGAGCGAAAAGATCTGCTCTTCAGCGAGTGTGTTTCTGAAAAGTGTCAGAGAAGTGATGAGTGAGTCCAGCGGCCCGTCTCCATCGAACGCGCTGTAATTGTTGCCCCGCCTGCCCGTCTTGCATCCTGCTGGCTCAGATTGCACTCAGGGAAAGGGGGGGGGGTCTGGGAAGCGCCTTAAAAACCCACCACCGTACATGCAGATGGATTTCGCAGCACTCAGGTTCTATACTGCCTGAGAGAGACTAATCAAATCCAGAGAGCGGGGGACTGCAGGGGGTGAAAGGTACAAGAGAGGAGGAGGAGGTGGAGGAGGTGCAGGGTGGTGGTGGTGGTGGTGGGGGGAGTTAATGGTGGAGTTTGCAGAAAGCTGTGGGTAATGTGTCTGCTCTCCCATTTAAGTGGTGAGCAATCAGTGCAGAACACCTCGCCTCCAAACAACTGTGCCCTTTTAATGAAAAGACCGACACACACACACACACACACACACATCCAGTATATTGATACAGCTTTATTACACTGTCTGGCAGAAATTCTGTTAAGCAGCAAACTAAATACTTGTTGTATCAGGGGTTTTAAGACACCAAACTGTGATATTACATGTTGCACCCCTGAATCTCTCAAGTTTGTGCAGCTGTCATGTTAATAATGTCTGAGAATAGATGGAGCTTTCCAGAGGAAGAGTGAGTTCTGCGGCGGCGCTGATGGGCCGGGTGCGGTTCTGTGTCAGCTGTCTGGGAGGAAAACACTCGTCAGCAGACTTGGGACTTTCACACACACACACTGTTCCTGACATTTTCACACACAAGAGAAACCCCCCCTGATGATGAATTGTCCGTCTCACTCATTTTTTTTTTTTTTTTTATATTTATGATATGAAATGCTTCAGCCAGGTGATCCGATTTTCTAATTATTCAGCTGTGGGAGGATTTCATACATTTTCAACAACCTTTTGCCGCCACAGAATCACAGTCTCTGCGACTGTTTCCACACTGTTTGCATGAATGAAGAAGTGTGAAGAAGTCTGTTGTAATGACTGAGTGTGCTGCTTCCTCGGGCTTTCCTCCTCCCTCACTTATTTTCATAAAAGAAAACCAACAAAAACATTCATTTATCCGAGTGTTTCTCTATGAGGTTACTGTGAATTGCAGCTTTTTATAGATGGATTTTAATTGTCATCATTACCGTAATGAACATTTGATTGAACTTGGGTAAATAAATCAAACTGAGACGTCAAACAACAGATTAGACGTCAAATTAGGACAGTGGAGGAAGAGAAGAAAGAGATGCAAAAAGTCTGGAGGAAGTAGACACAAAACAAAAACACACAAAAAATATAAAGATAAAAAAATAGCAACAAAAACAATATAAATTCTATATAATCTTTTTTGCATAATAAATTTACCTTCAAGCAATTGGACGAATGCAAAAGCTAAATTTAGCTAGTTTGGAATATATTTGCATGCATTTCTGTATAAAAAGCATCCAAACAAACATGGAACTCAACATGTATCAGTTGGAAAATGAATCAAGCATAACAAAATGAATAAATATTCATTTCTTTTCTCTGCGGATGATGAGAATACATTTCATCTATCCATCCATCCATCTTGAGAAGCCACTGAATCCTTTTCAGGATTGCCGTATCCAAACCAGCAACTGTTGGGTGAAGGTGGGGTACACCCTGAAGAGGTCACCAGCCTCAGAATACATTTCATTTTTAACTATTTCAGTAAAAAAACGTATTTAATACGTGTATAAACACAATAATGATAAATAAAGATACAGTAATATAAGCTATTCAACATGTGATTCAAAGAGGGCTGAGACACAGGGACAGAGACGGATCGGAGCCATATTGAGTAAAAATGTATGGCAGGTTGGATTTTCGGTCTTTTTGAACAGAGTCTTCTCAACAGCCCATCTGTGCCATCCGCACCTTCTCGGACATCCAGCTGTCCCTCTGCCAGCGCCCACAGAAGCTGCATCCAAGCGACTTCTGCAGATGCAGAGGAATCACAGACATCTCTGAAGGGTTCTGATTTATTTTTTAAGGATGATCTTAATTAGGATGCCATGACAAGTGGCGGACTTCAAAGTTTAGGGGCTAACAATATGATGGTGCTCTTGCAGTGGTTGATTTAATCTTATTTTATTATCATTTTCCAGGGTAAAACAACTGTTAAAAATGTGATTTTTTTTTAAAGTTGTCAGACAAGTGGTACAAAAATACTTGACTGATGGTACAAAACAATCCCCTGTGGAGTAGTATCAACAACCAAAAAAAACTTTTAACCCTCAAAATTTACATTTTCGGACCCACCTTTTGCCTTTCTTTTTTTTCCCTCGTCTCATTCCTGACTTTCTTTTTGAGTTCTATTCTAATTTGTCTTTTTTTGTTGTTGTCTTGTTGTTGGCGGAATTTTCCACTGCTGCAGATTCACGGGGAGGATAAAATACTTTCACAAGTAATCTTTTGGCTTCTCTGTGATTATTTTTCTTTTTTTTGCGAAAGACTCAAATAATGAGTTGAATTGAAAATTATTTTAAAAATATTTTTTTCTTCTGTTCGGGATCCCAGAAGAGTCAGGGGCCCCAGGCAGTCGCCTACCTTTGCCTAATAGTGAGTCTGTCCCTGGCCTTCACCAAATAAACTTAAAATAGAGACATTTTTGGTGAGGAAATTGACACAGAATTCTACTGATTTCTATACAAATCAGGAAAGGAGAAGCTGAAATTAGCATTTTTTTGGCAATATGATGACATTAAAAGGGAGAAAGATTTACCAGTAAACCCTAAAAAGGGCTTTAAAGACTGGATTAAACTTAATTTTATGGGGGTTCCTGGTTTTCTGGGGCATTTCCTGACACAGAGGCAGGATATACCCGAGTCCATCACAGGGAAACACAACACAGTCACTCCTGAGGGAAATCTAGAATTGCCAATCAATCCAAAGAGCACATGTTGGCGCTGTGGGGAAGCAGAGAAATCGCACTGGGGGACGACTTCTTACAGCCTTCAGAACCAAAACACGAACTGTTTGAGGTTCGAAGTCAAATACAAACAGCAAAAACCTTAAACGGTGTTCAGAAAATGAAGATGTTCATTTAAAACCAGTAAATCTGTCCAGTTCAGTCACTTTGTTAGCACTGAAATTATTGTACTGTCTTATATGCAAATCAATTCAGTTGATTTACGAATTCTCAATTCACAAGGTTGGATCATGAAAACACAAAAAGTGTCAAAAATAGCTTTAATAAGATGAGTCCAATAAAGACAGATTAATAACTGTATAACAGCGGCTCATTTAAGTGACCAACAGATTGTTTTTTTTTTTTTTGAAGGAATCCCTGTACAGAAAACAGCGAGCGCACAGCTGTCTGCTTTCAACTGTTTTAAAATACACAAAAAGGACAGAAGCCACAATTTTATCATGTCAGCAGGATGATTGAGTTTGTGCGGTTGTTGCTTGTGTTACTGTTTTTATTTCCGAAGTCCGCCTGAGTCAGCAGTTTATCCCTCTGTGATGCTACACAGTCAGATTCTCGCCATGTCTTTTTGAGTTGCCATCATCTCCTCATACCTCCACACAGAATGCACAAAAACACAATTTGTGTACTAAAGTAGACAAAAACAACAATTTAAAAGTAAATCACATCAATACAGTTTATAAATTTATGAAAAACTTTATATAAAAAAGAAAAGTTACTCTTTTTGCCACTTTTATTCTTATTACCAAACTTTTCTTTCTGCCTTTCTGACTTCAGGCTCCACAGGAGCCACTTTTCTTGCCGCACAACTTGAAAAAGGAGCAAATTTGTCTCCAAGAAGCAACTTTAATGATTCTCAGCTTACCTATATGGATGTTTTTTTTCTTCTGTTTGCATCAAGTCATCTCTCTCACAGACCCTGTGAGGAAACGGCCAAAACGTTCTTCACCTGGAAGTCCAAACCATGGATCAGTGTCCTCATTAACAGGCTGAGATCTTTCAGAGTTACAGATATTCGATGCACCTGTGATTACATAAATAACAAGAAGCTTTTTTTCATTACTTTGTGACACCGCAGGTCCTTCTGCTCTGCGAGAATGCCATTAAATAGCAAGATGTGAGCTGTAAAAGTCAATAAAAGTATTTTAAATGCTGCTATAAGCTTGTTCACTCTCTCATATATGAAGGTTTTCCACTTTAAAACTCTGTTTATGTTAAAGTCCTCAATAAAAGCCAATGAGATGTTCCCCAGTTGTGAGATTTGTAACATCAACTTTAATTACTTTGTCCAGAAGATCAGATATCTTTTTTAATCACACACCCAGGAAGGATTTAATGAATTCTACACAACAGATTTACTTTCCTGAATCACCAATATAAATGTTTTCATTTTTAGATATTCGGTGTTCTTTTATTATCTAAAAAAATTAAACCATTTGAGTCCACTGATGCTTGAACCTGCTGATGTTTATAACAGTGGATGCTCAGAGGACTCTTTTTATATATCTAAGCACCCCTCCCCACTCAGACTTCACATATTCCCTTCTTCCCAACTCTCATTTATTTCCATTGGAGAGCATCGATTGGCTCATTTGAAGCCTTGGGTCTGGACTAATATTTCACTTCATGCAGCCTCACTCCATTCGTCCATCCTTCCCTCAATCGTGCCCCGCTCCTCGCCCGCTCTCATTAGTCCTGCCCTCCCACCCTCCGAATAATTGACTGCAGAGACAGTATGAGTTCAGCATGATGGGTGGAGGTCTTCGCTGGAACAAGCCCTCAAACACACGAAGGGAACGTTTTCAGATTCAAAGAAGCTTCATGAGTGAGGTCACAGATTGATGCACATTTTTTTTTACGTATTTACAAGTTTTAAGGAATATTACAAACTGGATACAGAAGTTATAAATAAAAAAAACAACATTTTATTAGTTTTTTCAATTTATTGTATTTGCAGCTTTACAGTTTGAACATGTTTTATTAAAATGCATCACAGCCATCCTCCTTTCAGTATTCCCATGTTTTTATACCCGCTCCCATCAGCTGCTTAACCATGTTGGTTCATGTACAGATGGATCAAACGCAGAACAGAAGATGTTTGAGTCGACTAAAACAGATTTTCACACATAAAAAAAAACCCTGAAATGACCTCCAGACGTTACAATGTGCTGGTATATTGACAGGAAATTTGTTTATCTGACAAACATCATGAAGAGAAACTCACATCTGACTGACATCATGGAGTCTTTCTCCCCTGAAGGGTTTAGATGTGCACACATTTCCACCTGCTGATCCTTCTGAGCACTGCAACCAGAAACATGTTGGAGAATGGATAACACAATGAAAAAAAAAAATCCCAATCTTCTTAAAGAAAAAAGTATAACCAGAGTGCATCCAGCGGTCTTTGGACACCGCGATGCTACGTTGATGCAAGCCCACCTTGAGGAATTCAAATGATAAATTTAGCAGACTCTGTATTTTATTCCCATTTCTCTGATAATTAAAGATGTAAAAAAAACGTAGAACAGTAAACTCACATGGAATCTGCTGAAAGCATCATTTAAAACATAGAAAAGCCATTCAAGGTGATTTACAGAATATATACACACAACTGAAAACATACATATTTGCATACAGTGGGACAAGAAATCTGAGCCCACCAGAAATCTGTACACTTAAACATTTCTTTAAACTGAAATACAAACACTCAAAATCAATCAAAAAATTATTAAAAAGGGAATTGTGTAGTTTTTTTTTTAATAATAAAATCTTCAAAATTGTTGGTTCATTAGCTACAACTTAGATGCACAGATCTGTGTTCTACAGTAACAAACAAAAAAATCCTTATTTTAAAACTGTCCAGATCATTTTCTGGGTAAAGGAAATAAAAGAGGGGAATGCATCAAACGCTGAAAAGACGACCAGCTCAGACTGAAGCATCAGAATGAGAGGAATTTAAGTGACTGAAAATAGCCGTCTGTCTGCGTTTTAAATCGCAGGATTTAAGGTTTTCAAGGACAAGAAATGGAATTTAAACAGAATTCTTTGTTAAGTTTTTCTGACAGCAGATGCTGGAAAGGGAAAACTGTTTGGCTTGAGATAATTGAAAGGCAGCTGTTACTGAAATAAGCGTCTGTTACAGACAGACATCTGGTGGCAGAAAAATAAAACAGAAACATCAGAATTTAAGAGGGGAGAAAACGGCTGCTCTGACAAAGTCACATGCCGGTATAAACAAAAAAAAAAAAAGTTGGAGTTCATCCTAATAAAAGTCACATAAACTCCCATTTTTCAGTTTTCCTCGCACTCAGATATCAGAATGTGTACTTAAAAATCAAAATCGAGCACAAACGTGTCTGACGCGACACTGTGCCACTTGGCATTGCATTTGTAGCATTCCCTTGATTTCAAGACAAAACAAGTCGTCTACACAAACAGCAGGCGTAGAACATCACGATCCAACCTGCAGCTCCAGTGCAGAGAAACCTCTGATTAGACATTTTCTGAATGGTTCCAAAACACATTCAGGCCTTTGGATTGTACAGCAGTGCATTTGTGTAGCTGTGTACACATAATGTGTATATTGCATCATTTTAAGAAAACAAGGCGGCCATTCTGATTTTTTTTTTTTTTTTGTGGAAGCAGTCATGCATCCAGACAGCTTCATACCAGGACTTTAAAACAGGTAACATGCAGAAAGGGCAGTTTTAGGATTTTGAGTAAAAAAAAACATTAAAAATGAATGGGAAAAGAACAAAAATATTGTATAGAAATTGGGCTATTTTTAAGGTTATTTTAGAAACTACAGCTATTTAGGGCTTATCAAAATGCAGCACAATAACAACATGTAGATGATTGTACGGCAGCAGCAGTGTGACATGAAGGATTTCTGTACTGCCTGTTATTTGGAAGAATTTCTTCTGCTTTAGTGCTAGAAAAACAGATCCACCAATGGCAGCGCGGCATGAAAAAGTTCTAGACCGATGGGTTCTTCTGCTAGACGGAGACCTTGCAGGAGAATGTAAAACAAAAAGTTTCAAATGAAACTGGTCTGGATCAGTTCCGAGTGTGCTATGACTCAAGAACCTGCAAACGTGATGCAACAACCAGGTGCTAGCATATGCCACATCCTCATGACAGACAACTAAACTGGCTGTAAGCACATAATACAAGTAAAAAATTAACCTGTCAACTTTTCAATAATTTATTTGCATGTAATGTTTTGTATTAATTTGTAGGTTTTTTCAAAACTTTTGGCTCTCTAACTTCCTTAATCTTTCTGATGCACACCTCTTTAAACCTTTTCTCCTTCCTGTTGTACAAAAAAAATAAAAGTAAAACAAAAGTACGAATCTACGCCTCTGCTGGCTTGTAATCCACGGCCCCCTCATTTCTTCCAAACTCCACGGAGCTGCACGCGCCGTTGTTTCTCGTTGCCTCCAGAGACTCGAAGCTCTTCTCTTCCAGCGGCTTGCCGATCCAGGCTCCGTAGCCGTGGACGCTGAGCGCTTGAAAGAACTGTTGTTTGGCGAGTTGGAAGGAGGTGGCCGACATTTTGGCCTGAGCGTAGGAGGGCAGGGAGAGGAGGTCAGCGCGATTAGACTTCTGGCACAGCGAGCGGAACAGACAGAACAGGTTGGACTTGGATACCCGGGACACCGCTTGTTTGTTCCTACAGGGAGACATTTAACGAAACTTAAGCGGGCTACTCATTCATGATGAAAGCAAAACACTGATGCTGCTAACAAGGTTATGATAAAGGTTGATCATGACCTAGAATGTCATTTTTGTTGTTTTTATTTATGATAAACCCTTTCTAGACAATTTTAATGTTTTTTTATACATAAAAAGCAATAGAATTACTTTTAAAAATCCCTAAACTGTCCTAATAATCAATTACCAGTAAAAATTACATAAATAAAAACAGAATAACACATCAGCCACAAAATAACTGAACAGCCTTCCTTTGTTTTCATGATAATATGAATCTCTTGAAAGGAAAAATTCCCTTCTTTAGAAAAACAGGAAGAAAACAATGCTGCCATCTGTGGTTCCCTTCAGATCATGTTGACGAGCCAGAATCCTGCCAGAAAAATGTTTAGCAGACAAATCATATTATTTCCTCGCTTCAGCATCAAGCCGGATTTCAGTTTCTATTTTTATTCATCCTATCATAATATATGGAGGTTGAAAGTACTGTGTGTTTTTATATTTTAATTTATGAAAGTCTATTTAAATTTGAAACCTATTTTCATTCTGTAAATCAATTTTTGCTACAAATATGGGATTTTTCATTAAAGTGTGAAGCAGCTGGAAGGAGAAGAGAAGCCAGTGGGGGTGATTGGGGAGTCTCTCTCCTTAAGAGTCCATTTGTTTTCCACAGTTGCCCCATTTCATGGGGGAGGGGTGAGCTGCAGGCACAGCCGCACTCGGGAACAATTTGGTGGTTTAACCAATGCTGAGTGTGAGAGGGAGGCACCGGGTCCCGTTTTTAGAGTCTTTGGTTTGGCTCGGCCTGGATTTGAACTCACGACATTCAAGTCTCGGTCTATTTTCTCTCCGTATAAAACAGTATAATAGTAATTAAGATACCACTGGAAACGCTTTTACAAAAGATCACAATGAAATTGAAGTAGGTGACTCATTAAAAATGGTTTTGGCACCAGTATTGCCAAATAAAAACGCCCGATAATCCACTTAACCCACTCAACACGATACATACCCATCTAGCGTTCCTTTGGTCCCATCGAGCACCTCCACGTTGTACTGGTCTGGAAGGCTCCAATTCACGCTGGACTCTTTGGTCTTGCCGGTGTGACGCGTGGAGTCGTACACACTCACTCTTCCCACCTGGAGTCACCATAAAGGAGATAAAGAAAGCGTTGCAGATTTAGGTAAAAAAACTAAAAAATAATGTGACACCAATCAAGATATGCAAATTAGCTCTACCACTGGACGAACTAAAGACAGGAGTAAAACAGAAGCTGCAACTTCAGTTTGTGTTTTGCTCTGGTGACATGACAAGGTCCTTTTAGCTAATTGATGAATGAATCTAATTTACATGAGAGAGAAAAACGTTTTGCAGGACAAACAAGAGTGCTTCATCAATTAACTTAATGAGAAAAACATTGACGCTCCTAATTTATCATCAAGCCTGCAAGTGTCAGTGCAGTTACCTCAGGATGGTTCAGCGTGAAGGGGCGGGGCAGACTCTGGTCAAAGGCTTCGCCGTCTCTGGCGAGGCGACAGCAGACGGCACGAGTCAAGTGACCGTGGCTGTACAGATAACCTGGAAGATGAGTAAAAAAATAACTGTATGTTCAAGTGACTCCTGTTTGGAAATCCAAAGTCTCAAGACTATTTTTGCCATAATTACCAAGCGTGATGGACTTCAGGTAAATGGGATGAAGGAAATGCGTCAGCAGTGCCCCCTGGAGGCCGAGCACGTTCCAGCGCAGGATCTTGTCGCTGCAGCTCATGGTTCGCAGCCGTTCGCCGTGCTGAATGCCGTCCCAAGTGGGTACGATGTCACTCGACTCCACCGGGATGGTTCCCTCACCTGGAAACAGGATCTCTTACTACAAACACAGGAAGTTGAATTCCTTTCGGAATACTATTATGACAAAACCTCTCACCGTTCTCCACTTTGGTTCGAAGCTTCCCCTGCTTGACGTTCTCAAATAGAGGCTGGTGGCCCGGCACTTCATCTCCCGTCTCACTACACGACTTGTCGAACAAAGCGCCATCGCCGCAAGGTGCCGTGCTGCGGATGAGAGCAAATATAAGACCACCGCATCCAAGATCGGAATCATCACTGATTTATTCAGTACAAGTTCAAAGGGAAACAGAGATGAGGAAGTAAACTTCTCACATTTCATTAATCTACCTGATATAAAGGTGAAAGGTGATGTCAGACTTGATCTGAAGTTTGTTCCCGTCTGCCGGTTCAAAAATGCTGTCATCGGTGCCATCATAGTGTTTGAGCAGCTCATTGTACAGAAACCTGAGAACAAAGGAGACGGCGGGTTAGACGAATAAATAATCTCCGACAGCCGAGGTCTGAAGGAGAAGGGATTATTTTTGGAAATGCGGGAAGGAACATCGATCAAGGAGCAAGATTTCAACTTCTACCGAATAAATCCTCTTCTGGAGATTATTTCCGCATGACAATCATTAACGGTCTCCCCTTTCAAGCTCAGCTCCTCCCCTTTGACGCAACGATTTCCTGACAGGAGAAAGGAGAAAAAAAAGGAAGCAGAGAGAAACTCAATGTCAAGGAACACTGCAATGCCTCTCAGCCCTGCAGTGACCTACTTTAGCTTTGTGACAGCACATGCCTCCGAGCACAGAAAAAAATACTACTTGTTATTGCCTATAAATAAGATAAAATTGAATTTGAATGGCTGTGGCTTCAGCGTGAAAGTTGAAGTCGATGATATACCAGTCCCGAGGCTGACCACGGTCCCCAGGCCTTCCCCTCTTCTCATGACGATGGTGGCCAGAATCTTGCGTCCCAAAAGGCAGTGTTGAATGCGCGTGGTCAGGGCGTTGAAACGCTGGTGACTCAGCATCGCTATCTGGTCGTGCAATGTGCTGCCGCTCACTGGTAGCTAGAGAACGCCACACACAAAAATTGCATGATTAACTAAAAAGAAAAAAAAATGTTTAGTGGCTTGAAACTCCAGTTGAAGTCATTTTTTTCTCTAACTTCCACCTGCATCATCTATGAAAAGCATTGAGGGTTTAATCCATAGACTATACAATCACTGGACACGTCAACCCCTCCCCTTTCGTGTTCTAAATAGGAAGTACCCGCTGGTTGCAAGAAGGTCAAAATCCCATAGGCTTCATTTGAATGCCTTGCTCTGATGCATTCGTATTGACACGTTTTTATAATCCTGACCAATCAGATGCTTCAGTGAAAGCATGTGGTGTCCACTGGCCCCACCTCAAACGTTTGATTGACAGCTACTCCCAAGCAGCTTTGAGTAGAAGTAGTGTGGCTGGAACAAGCCGGAACAAGTTCATTCATGATTGGCGATAGAAGTTCCTCTAAAATCGTGACTCGGACTAATCCCTGTGGATGTTTCGGTTGCAATATGGTGGTAGACGGATCAGGAAGTGATGGAGAAGACGCTGGCCTGATTTCGCGAGGGCTGTTGGAAAGGCATTTTAAATGGATGGTGTCAAAACTTATTTTGTCCAGTTCATAATTATACAGTCTATGGTTTAACAAAAGCTCCTTTGCTTTATTCTTACACTTCACTCTAAAACTTAATTTGTGAACTTGTTATAAAATTATAAAGAACAAAATGTAGACAATTATTAAAGTAAAGTGCTAATAATAAGTAGTAGGGGGGGATCAATTTTTAGATGAATCAATTATTATTTATAAACAATTCTCTTTCATGAATTTTATATAATCGGAAAATGTATATGATTTAAAGTCAAAGTAACAAGCCAAACTCGGCACACAAACATGTCTGACCTTCCTGATCTCGTCATCTGACCGACCCAGACTTTACTTAAAGTGACTGGCAGCATTTTGGCTTTTATAGTGTTGGAATTCAATTGGATAAAAGTCATGCGGTGTATAAGTTATGTCACAGCAAAATATGTAGGGAACACAACAAATTTGCAAAATCACAATGTGAAGCTAGTTAGACACTATTTCTTGAGTTCGATGTGAGTTTAAGGAAATTTCATTGAAGCTGGTTTGATGATAAAAATGAACATTTTTTCTTATTTTAGGTTGTTGAGCTCAGAAAAACGTTTCCCTTATGATGTTGCGAAAGATTTTTGATCATCAAACGAAATATTTTTCATGTCAAAATGTTTACGCTCTCAATGAAAGTTAAACAAGTTTTTTATTTAAAATGTGCTTTAGTGGAGAAACGTAAGTAATATTGGTCTAGATCTGGGATCCTTTCATAACTGTTTCATTATTGAACCAAAAGATTCCACCTCTAATAATAAGTCAGTAGGTCATTTTGCTTCATATTAATGACAACAGATCTACAATTCCCTCACTGGTTTGAGGGTTACTTGTTTTAAAATGCTTGTTGTGTTTTAATGAGCAAAACAAAAGAGATGATTACCATTTAATCACTGAATATGAATCAATTTCAGCTCAAACCGTCATGTGAATGCCGTCCTGCTCGGTTGTAAACTGCTTTGATTCACTGTTTAATCCAAGAAAGCTCCTCTGAAGCTGGCAGATATTCAAGCTTTCTAGACAGATCATTTCATATATTTCAATAATCTGTACCTCGCTGGGGATAAGCTCCCCCGTGCGAGCTGCCCTCTCAGCTTCTCCAATCAGAACCCGCAGAGCGGCATCTGCTGCCTCCTGCTTTCCCTGCTTCTTGTTGGAAGCACAAACCGGAGGAAACCAGCGTCCGCCCAGTTTGGCCTGGTAGGTGAACCTGAGCAGGAGGGGGAACAATTAAATGTGATCAGATTTATTTTTTAATCTCAGATGAAAAGCAAAAGAGCCCATAAAAGCACAAGGAAAAAAACAACAATTTAAAAGGATTGGAAGATTTGTGCGTGTCGCACATACTTTGGCTCGTGTGGCGGCCCAGACTGGCCCACCAAGCGGATCTCAGCAGCAAATCCTCGGGCTCTGGCGTACTCCAGCAGGCCCGACACTGCGTTGTTGTTCAGGTGATTGATGAGATCCCCAACACCTGCCTCGTGGGCCGCTCGCAGCTCATCAGCAGTTAGAGGTGGCAGAGAAGGGCACGCCGCCCCAGAGGAGCTGCCCTCCTCGCCATCGCTAGAAGGACCCAGAGGCAGCAGAGGCTGAAAAGAGGACATTTTGGAAAGAAGACTGTTATTAAAAATATGGAACGGGGCATTCCAACCCCTTTTTTCATTCCAACTCATTACCTTGTTAAGTTGCAGTTTTCCATCAGCCATTAGCTCTTTGACGGCCTCCTCTGCCGCCAGTTGGCGAGCTGCCTTCTTACTTGGAGCTGATGATTCTGCAAACAAGTTTTCCCCCACCTTCACCCTGTACTTGAACCTGAGGAGGTGGAAAAGAGATTTTTTTTTTTTAGTTTGGTCAGTAACTGACAAGTTCATAGATGAGCAGAAGAATAAAGCCTGATGCACTCGAGGTCAGGTCATGCTGCTTTTCTGGTAGAACGTAATGCTCAGGCAACTGATTTGAAGGAGGGATTACACAAAAAAACACAAAATGACTGGATAGACAGTATTATTTTTCCCCTCACTCACATGACAACATATTGAGAAAAGATCAAACAAAAATAGCAGCTTTTATGAGGCAAAACAACCACAACAGGCTAAGCGGGACACGTGGGAGCTGCTACCGTGGGTCATGTGGTGGGCCTGTTTGCCCCGTGGCGATGAACTCGATGGGTTTCCCGCTGCGCTGGCTGTACTCCATCAGGACGGAGACCGGATTCTTCCCACCGGGCAGGGAGCGGGACAGCGGCTGGCGGGGCCCCTCCGCCCCTTCTGCTCCCCCGGATCCCGAACCCCCCTGTGTGTTTTCAGCTGATCCCTGACAGACAGAATGATAACATCTCAGCTGCATCTCCTCAATAGAGTAGTTTTTTTTTTTTAATACAATTTTTTAAAAACTCACAGAGGTGTCTGGGAGTTGGTCAGGTTCTCGGTCCATGCTGGCAGTGTTGTCTTCGTCTGCGGCACTCTCGCCTCCCTGCATCTCTTTGATGAGGATACGCAGAGTGGCCGCCGCTGCGTCCTTTTTAGCCACTTTTTTATTCGAAGCCTCCGCAATAGGAAACAGCCGTCCATTGAGCATCACCTGCATTCGAAATCTAACAGAAGAAAGCAGGTCACTTTTGCATCAATAGAATTAGATTAAATCTGTTTTTTTTTCTACATACAGTTGCAAGAATAAAGTATATGAATCCTTTTGGATTTCTGCATGAATTTGTCAAAAAATGTGTTCTGATATTCATCATAGCATGATAAACATAGTCTGCTTGAACTAATACAACTTTTATTGCTGACAAAAAAGGGTCAAACAGCTAATAAATCACATATTTTGTCCACTCTGCACTTTGAATATTTACATATTTTGTTCAAAAGCTTACATTTTTTTGTGTTGCATTAGTTTAAGTAAACTGTTTATTTATATTTTGTATATTTTAATACAAATTAATTCATGCATATATCCAAGTAATCCCAGAGAATTCACATTCTTTTACTTGCAACTGTATTTAGTCCAAACTACAGCAACTCCAAAGCTTTAAAAAGAGATTGTCAATAATATAACTACAAAATTCTTGCATTACTATAAAATAAAATAATAAAAAATTGACAGTTTGTTGTGAAAGGTGACAAAATTACATATAAAATAACGATAAAATCAGTTTTTATAGATAATAACTAGACGTGCACAATAAATCAGAAATTTATCGTCATCGTAATATCAGCCTGTGTAACACGGGTATTGCAAAAAATGCAATAAATGGCTCCCTTAAATGTTTACACACATGATAAAACAATCTCATGAAACCTTGAAGGGTTTAACAAATCAAATAGAGCCCTGTACATATTTGACCAATCAGATGGATGTCGAACAATCTATGTAAACGAGGGTCATTTGGAGTTTAATTTAAGTTATGTTGACTTTTAAACTGTTGCAGTGAAACAGAAATGATGATAGTTGTTTTGTTACTTGTTCGTACATCGCCTTTACATTATCCATCACTAATAATAACTCAATTAGCATTCAAGAAATGATCAAAACAAAAACTATGAAGAATTCCTATCAAAGCCTACATGGTAAAGCGAATTTACCAACCTTGGGTCATGAGACGGTCCACTCTGGTCCAGAAGAAGGAACTCACAGCTTTGACCCAGATACTGGGCATACTCCATAAGGCCACTGACGGGATTTTTTAAGCGGACCTCTTGCAATTTGGCCCAAAGGTTCTGGGAAGGAGGGGCCGCCAAAGAAACAGCGACGGTTCCCACAGTGTTACCCTTTTCTGCTGCCAGTTTAATAGCATCTGTGTGTCTGCGGATGGCGTTGAGGTAATCTGGGATGCTATCGTTCGCCCACTGTGACTCATTGTTTGCGTTGTCTTCGTACGGGCTGAAGGAAGATTTCTACATGGGGCAGAAAAGAAGAAAGTAAATGTGAAGAGAAGCAACAAAAAAGGTAAAATCACAAAGATTAATAAAAAAAACGACTGATTATTACATCAAAGGGTGTTTTGTATTGATAAGGAGCGTATCTGTCATAGCATCAAGTATGTGAAACATTAAAAAAAAACTTGTCAGAAATCCCTCCCAACCTTTTACATAAAGCAGTAACCTTTTCACAGCTTTTCTGAAGGTGTTACGATAGACAGCACATCGCATATCTAGTCTAAAATAACAAAACGTAAAGAATCTAGTTTTTCAGCAGTTCATAGTCATGTAAATGCATGTGCTACCACAAGAGCATCTAAAATAGCTAAATGCTAAGAGCCCTTTCAAACCATCATCGTCAAGTATTAATTAATCTGACTGACTTTTTCATTAAATCGTGAGCTATAAATAACATTTTACTTGTTAAAAATGTCTGCAGAAACTGATGGAGATGTTGGATTTGTGTGAATTAAAGTCATTTCTCTCTGCCATGTTACAGTTTTTGAAAGCTGAGGAATGTAATCATTTAAAGAGTGGCAGTCACAGAGTCTGTAAGTTGTATCTTAAAAAGTTGAATTTGGTCTGTAATGTTCATCATAGATACACTTCAACTGTGAGAAACAGAATGTTATTAAAGGTCCCAGGAATTCCCTTTTTAGATTTTATTTGTATAATGGATATAAGTATACAGACAGGCAATAATTCCGTCCCTCACACCTTCGTAACTTCTTCATTACCAGTATTAATGTCACCAGTTTGAACTGGTTATTTGTATAAAGATAATCTGCAAACACTTAGACTGCAACCTATCCACAATGTTCAAGGCCAAAGAGCTGTCGAAGGACACCACCTGAACATGACTGTGATGAACCAATTTAGAATAAACAAGCAGCTAGGTGAGAAGACGTCGACTGTTTAAGCAATTATTAGTAAAAAAAAGAAAAAAGAAATGCAAGATCACTGACAGTCTCTCTCCGCCTGGTCAATGACCCAAAGAGTGCTGGGACCACAGTAACAAAGGTTAAAAATGAGTAACTATTGTGGATTCAAATCCTGCAGTGATCCAAAGGCCCTCCTTCTTAAGCCAGTGCATGTCCAGACTTGTCTAAAGTTCTACAAAGACCATCTGAATGATCCAGAGGAGGATTGGGAGAAGGTCATATGGTCAAATGAGATCAAAACTAAACTCTTTAGTGTAAATGCCTCTCAAGGTACTTGGAGGAGACAGGGTTCTGAAAAGGATCCAAAAATCATCTTTTAATACATTCTGTCTCACAGCCGAAGTGTATCTAAGATAAACGTTACAGACCTCTCATCTAAAGTGCATTCCAGTGACTGCAGAATTCTAGTTATCTCTACTTTATGTTCTGACTAAATGAAACCAAACAGCACACAACAAAGCATTGACATTTGACTCACCATTTTGCCTTGAGGTTGCTCTGGTGTCCAATTCTCCATGTTAGGTATTGGTTCAAGGCCTGACAAAGGAGTTAGGATAGGTCCTCCATCATCCTGCTCTGTTTTAACATCCACCTCCATCTGACCAGCTTGAGGGATGGAGGCGGCTTTCAGGCTCCTTTCCATCCTCTCTCTGCGATGGGGAGACAGCTTCCATTTGTAAGGAGAGGTTTCGGTTTTAACGACTTCGCCTTGCTTCTCCAGATCGTAAAGGGTGGGGTTGACCTGCTTGGCACCCTTGAGGCCCAGATTCTTTGCCAAGACGAGAGCGGTCGCTTCACCCGACTCGAGGAGATACTTCAAAATTTTCTCTTTCTGATCTGCCATCATTGCAGAGCTAAACTTGAGATCAGCTGAGCTAGCGCGGGGACTCTCTTGGCATCCAACGTTTGCTGAGGACTGGGAATCCTCAGAGGCAGAAAACTCCAAAGAAGAGCAAGAGGAACTGGATTCGGCGTCGGAGTCCTCCTCTTCGATCTCCTGCTCCTTTTCTATGTCAACCTTAGCTTCTGCTGATTGAAGCTGAATCGAGCTGAAACTCAAAAGGGAGGGGGGATTCTGTGGTTGAGCTGATGTTGTTTCCTCGGCCTGGGGATTTTCTCGATACAAAGTCCACTCTGGAGGCTGAAGTCCTTGCTTGGACGCTTTCTTTGACTGTTCTAAGGAGTAAAGAGCCTGATTTATCACCTTCTTAGGCAGGTGTAGTTTTTTGGCTAAAACCCTTGCAGATACAGCCTCATCTGCCGTCAAAGCCTTGTACACTTGCTCCTGTATGACGGGCGTTAGTGTTATTTTAGCTTTAGAATACTTCCCTGATGAAGAACGCCCATCAAAGCTTTTCCTGCATCCCCTGTCTTGTTGGAGATTCAGTCTCTGAAAATTATCGCACAGGAAGCTTGTTTGTCTGTCTGATAGTTGGTGGTTAACCCCTCGTGACTGGTTTGCATTCGGGTATTGAGGGCGTGCAAAGCCCTGAGACAATCCTGAAGGAGATGGGAATGAATAACTCTGGTCTTGCCTATAGCATTCTCTGTAATATCCTCTACTCCTGGGGCTGCTGTTGGGGTTTGAGTATCTATTATAGTGAGGCTGTGGCTGGTGTGTATAGTTAGGTGGCCTGCTGCCTATTGCCCTAACACCACCTCTAAACTGTGGTGCCTCCGAGGTGTGTCCTCTTAGAAACTCCACCTGTTTATAATGGAAAGAGTTCGGAATCGGACCAAAACCCTGATTCTGGTTATAAGAACAATTGAAAGCTCCAGAATTAGACACGTTAAATTGGTTTGGTATCGGGGGAGCGGAGGGGAGGAGAGGGGACGGGGACCCTAAGGGGACGGACGGACATCCAGGGCTGTTGGAATAATGTCGATTCGGTATCTGGTCTGGGTCGTCTCTCGGAAAGAGCTGTGCTGCACCAGGTCTGTAGTAATTCTCCTTGACCTGCAAGTTGGGGGGTATATGCCGGTGGGGGTGTTCTTTGTAAGACCCTCCTCTACCTCTGCTCATAGCGCAGGGGTTGAGCACAAAGGGGGCGGGTGCAGCAGGCTCTGCAGCTTCAGTATCGTTGTGTGCCCTCAATCATCAACAGAATACCCGGATGATAAGTCAGGAGAGTGGTCACACAGTGGGAACACCTGAAATGAGGAAAAAAAAAAAAGTTGAAGTCAAGAGAGTAAATTCAAATGAAGCGAGAAATAAAATGAAGAAAAACAAAGGACAAATTTAACATCTGACGGCAGCCTTCCAACCTGCTTAAGTGTCCTTGGACATAGCAGAGTACCCAGACTCTAAAGAGGCCGTATTTGTTTATTTATTTTTTATTATCACCTTTTATTACAGCTGGGGAAAAAAACATCATACAGCAGCATTAAACACAAAAAGCATCAATCATGAAGAGGTAAAAATTATCTGCAGAGAATAAGCTCTGGGCTACAGAACCACTATTGATGTTGCAGAATATGTTTTGAGATTAAAACCCAATCACGCTGCAAGGATACTGCAGGGCGACACGCTATCTCTCCCTGTCACACTGAAATTTAATCCTGGGATAAAAGGAAGTTGATAAATAATTCAGGCCTTCTTGTGACTATTCTTTTAATTCTGGCCTGGAAATAAAAATACTGGTGCGCTTGGAGCATAAGGTACAGTGGAGCTGGAAAGCAGGAGGGTATTTTCAAGGGCAAGATGCAGGACAATTGCAAGCATACACATAAAAAAACAAAAAGTAGGTAATATATTCAGTTTGGACTTCAGTTTTAAATATCTAGCGAGGTTGGAAAACAGAGATTGATTCTGCCTCAAATGTCATACCTGACAACACACAGTAATGTCTATATCGCTCAGACTGACAACAAGGAGACACCCAATACTGACTCTGGCCCAGTCAGCATCACTGGTGTTTTATATAGAGCTGAGCTGGCCCGAACATGCCCACATTATTAGAGAACACCAGTGTTGTTTCATCAGGGTAATAGGGGCTGACAGAGCTGGCAGCCTCGGAGCCAAATGGGGCTGGAGCCGACTTATTTTGACCCTGATGTAAGACAACATCTGACAGCCAAAAAAGCAACAATGATTTCCTTTAAAAACAAAAAAAAGAAAAGAAAATCCACTTTGTAGATGTGAAAAATCATGTCTGACAAACAAATCTTTATGTGAACTTTAAGCGAACCTGCAAAAAAACTGAATGAACACAACAAAACAAATGCAATTTACTTTGCCAGTTACTTTAAAATGTGCTCAAACACATAGAACAGCATCTAAGTGGACTGCTGTCCAATGTCATGAAAACTACATGTCTCACCTTGATCTCACAGAAGATAAAATGAAGTAAAGTGAGGTTTTGTGTCTGAAACGCGGAAAGTTTCCAAAGACCTGGCAACCTGTAGTAAACCTTAATATTTTCTCTATTCTTTTGAATTGCAAAAACAAAAGCGATGTTTAAAAAAAAACAAATGGTGAAGTCAAAACGCAGATAAGAAGAATAAACGTGGTTAGCAAAGCGCAGTGTCCTCCGATTCAAATCCTGAACAGTTAGTAGCCTAAACAAGCCTAAACAACTCATGAAAACTGCATGTGTCCGGATCTGGTTCCACTGCTTTATATTAACGTCACATGAGATGAGAAAAGCCCCCGAGGTGCTGAGATAATGTATAGGAAAGGAAAAAGAGAGTGAACATGGACTAACATCACTTTCGATTCTGGGCAAAAAGTTAGGTTTCTAGTGTGCCATGTGACCGGGAGCAGCGAACCGGAGGCGGCGAGGCTTAGGAAGTCCCATCCTCCAATTACTTCCACATTTAAAATATTTCCGATTCGGAAAAAAAGAGGGAAATACAAAAACATTGCATCAGCGCGTGGTATCTTATGGGTTTAATTGAATGTCATCTCAGTTTACTTATTAGAAATATTCAACCAAAGTGCCCTTTGTTCCCTGTAAATTTATCAAAAGATTTACTTGAAACGGTTCTTGCTACTATTATATTATTTTATTACACTACACTTTTGTTTAAATTATAAATTCAGAAGAAGTAATAAGTTTTCTTTGTAGCGGATTTACCGATTTAAAAAAAAATAAAACACGAGGGGTTGCTTTAAAAGAAGAAGAAAACTGTACATTTTAGCAACAATTTATTCAGGTAAACACATTAACAGAATTAAATTGATATAAATACACTATTTTAAACTCAAATTTAGCATTAAAGGAACATCGAGGGTTAGAAAGTAGGGCCAGCTTGCAACAGTCTGGAACATCGTTCTTCTTGCGTTAGCTTCAAGCTAGCTTAAACGCGCTCTCCACCGCTCTCATCCTCCAACGGCTGCACTCGAGTCACCGTCAACACTTTCTATCCACACCTCGAGTCTGCCGAAATACACGTATTTATGTATCTCACCTCGTTGTGTCCAGCCTCCCCGTACTTCGATGCTTCTAATATCTTAATTTGATGAAAGAAACAATCAAATGATGCTCTGACATGTGACGCTCACGAGCGCGACAGTCAGGAGCGAGTCGCACAAAAATTACGTCAGACGGTGGATAGTTTTTTTTTTTTTTTCTGAAAAACGTTTCCAAAGAAATGAAATGTAACATACTTTACCTGAGTTAGAAACTTGAGCTGTACTTTAGACTTGACACGTGTGACAAACATTAACTTGTGAAGAGTTCTAGTATACATTTGATAGATTTCACTTGTCAGTTTTGAGGTGATTGCAATTGTTTTTTTTTCTTGTAATAAAGGCTCGAAAGACCTCATAAGTAGCCTAACACACAATCACTAATTATTGCATTAAAACACACCTTTTGTCCACAGTTTAACTATTGAAATAAAATACTATGAGTGTAACAATTAACCAACCAATTCATATCATTAAGATCTGACCTTTTTGATCTTTTTGAGGCAAATTGTTTATCAAATCAACCTAAACCATTACAAATCATTGAAAAATTAAATAAATTTATCATATTGATATCAGAAGATATCATTTGTTTTGGCAGGTTTAATTTACTATTTTAGACATGTGATGGCAGCACAAAATGATCAGGCCATCATTACAATGTTGTAATGGTGTTTTCTAATGTTCTGTTTGTATTATTTTGATGTGGGAAAACAACAGTGGACTGAACTTAATGAAACTGAAATGTAAATGGATTTTCCATTAATTCTTGTTTACTTGTTTGTTTGCTCACACATTTAATTTACACTTGATTATCTTGCAAGAAATACAAGGAATCTGGAAAACTTCACCTGCATTACCAGTATTTATTTCTGAGTCACACTGGTTGAATTTTTGGTTAAAGATGTTCTGGATCGATTTTAGGTCAGTGAAATAAATTGAATCAAATCGGATAATTCAAAATGAACCGATATCGACTATGAATCGTTTTGGCAAATGTAAATGACGATATTAATTGAATCATTGATAAAGTGAATCGTTACAGCTCTAGATAGCAAAACATCATAAACAGATTATAAGAAACAAATAAAAAATGCTTAAAGGAAGTTTTTTTTTCTTCCATTATAGACATTATATACTTAATTACTTATATGGTATTTAAATCCTCTCTCTCTCTCTCTCTCTCTCTCTCTCTTTCTCTCTCTCTATCTCTGTCTCTCTATATGAGTCATGTCTTACAAATATTGCCTTATTGCAAGTAATGTTGTGCAAGCTACTCGTAAAGTAGAATATATATATATATATATATATATATGAAAAAGTAACCCAAAAATAAAAGCCAACAAAAAATTGGGTTGAAGAAACAACCCGCGTTTCTGAGTGTAAAGATTCTAGGTTAGATTAAAGTTTTTAGTCTCAACTTTATCCTAAAAAAAAACAAAAACATTTTTGTAAAGAAAGTTAAAAAAAATAATAAATTGCAGTTTACACATTTGTCCAGCAGGTGTTAGTATTGCATTAAAAGCCTTATGCTGCGTGCCCTGGACCAAATTCAATCAGACTGGCATTTCTTGTGTCAATTAGTCATTATTTCCCTTGACAATATTAAGAAATTGTGTTAGTTTCTTTCCAATTTAAAATACAGTTAAAGTAACACCTGTTTATTTTTCTTTTACAGCTCCATGTGGGTCTCATATTTGAGTTTCATTTAAAAAAAAGCTTCTAATGGATTTCCTTCAACAAAACAGTCCTAATTTAGTCCAGTATGGAGTGTTTCATAGCTATAGATGAACACATATAAAGCCTGCAGTAATTGAAGTTCAAAGAAGCGTGAAGCTCATCAATACGATCGGATCGACTCCCACACAGCATCTCTTTTCACTGCATCTCACCCACTCTGTGCGTGTCTGCCTCCCCTGTCTCCATCCTTTTCTGCTCCACCCGAGCTGCTATTAAGCTCCCTCACCTTATTTAAGATATCTGCATCTTACTCTTTAGATTATCGTCACCTCCACCCATCCCTACTCTTTTTTTAAATACTATCATAAATTCCTATAGTTTTATCTTCTCTCTTCTGCCTCTGCTCACCAGAGGAATGCAGCATGAGGAAAACTGTGGCTCTTTGGCTGTTGATACTCGCGACTCAGCTCGGCGGTAAGTCTTTGGAGTAGGGCTGCAATCATAAATGCATGCATTTATTATTTTTTTTCCTTCTATGTAGCCTGCAGTGACTGTTTTTTGTCATTATGTGCCTGCAAAAGCTCAGTTTAGAAGGAGTTACTTGTTTGAGATGAAGAATAAAAAGCCCAAGCAGAGGGATTTGGGTTTTAAAACATCATTTTCACTGATTATGTATTTAAAATATTCAACAAAAAAAATAAGACTTTTTTTGTTAATGAACTTTAGAAGCCATTTAATTTTAATGTTAGGTTTATTTAAGGAAAACTAGAAATGAAGTGTTTTAAGTAAGATTAGCACTAAAATAAAATAAAATAAGTCAGGATAAAAGCAGGTGCGATATCTCAGGTGCGCCTCTAACAAGACGCACTACCAGGACAGGAAAGGGGTGTTGCATTTTATCTGTTAAATCACAGATCATCTTTAAGGGAGAATCATATTTTCTGCTCCTTGTGTGGTGATTGGGTCAAAGTGACTCAGATTCCAACATAATATGTGGGTGAAAATACACCACATTCAAGGCTGCAATGCTTATCAGCAGCTTTTTTTCTATTTAAAATAAAAAGATGATTCATACATTTCATTTTTACAATTATTCTTTGTGCGCACAACAGAAAGAGTTAATTTAAGATGTCTTTTAAAATGTTGCTGAATCATATTTGTAGCAGCTAAAACTGCTTTTTTTCGTGATACATTTCAATTAATCTCAGTTGTAATTTTAATATGAATGCAGTAAATGGGTGCATTCTTTCAGATGGAACAAAAATGTGTCTGGAGTTCATGGGCGTCCAAAGCTTTGCATGTTGCTGAACACAGATTAGCTCAGAGAGAATGATGAAGCTGCATATTATAGACACTTTAGGAGCATTAATATGAGTTACAGCCTTACCATCTATGCACTCACATGGACGTGTTCAAGGTCTGTAGATAGATCTACAGATTTGACATAATTCATCGGAAGTGCCTCCACCATCACCCATTTAATTGAGCCCTTTCTGCTGTTAATTTAGTCCTTCTGCGTCAAAATGAATGATGTGGAAATGTTTGACGCACACGTCGGTGATTTTTAACCTTTACGGGGTGTCTGCACGCCACGTGCGTTTAGAATGAAACCATTTAAATGAAGAGGGCTCACATTGTGAGCAGTGAATGCGGAGGGCCCTTAGCAGAGTTGTACAGCAGGAATAGAAGGTTTTCCTTGTTCTCATTGTCGTGAGTGCTGTGCGTGTCTGGGGTGTTTCAGAGTTTAATGGCCTCCGTTCTTTCTGCTCCGACTGAAACTGACATTTTTATTGCTGGAAGACTCCAACTAGAGATCAATCAGAGATGTAATTGATTAAGATAAGTACAATGCTCTTCTGTTTGGTTCTATTTTTTGCATCTTCAGCTCAATTTGATTCATATATCCACATTAGGTTATCCTACAAATTACTTTTTGATGTGATTTCTTCTTGTTTTGCCATCTTGCAGCTGCTTTTATTTATTTTTTCCTCTCTAACTCTCTCCTCCGTCCCTGTGCAGTGTCAGTGCAGGGTCCACACCAGCGCTACTTGCTCAAGGAGCTTCTGAGGGATTACAACCCGATGGAAAGACCGGTGGCCAACGACTCCCAGGCCCTCACTGTGCACTTCTCCTATACTCTAATACAGGTCATGGATGTGGTATGCAAATCAGTACTCATTTATTCTTCACAAATCATGAGTTCATCTAATGAAAAAATACAAATAAAAACACAGGAAACATGCAGAAAAAAATCGCTTTCAGACTTACAACTAAAAATCAAACACAAAGCTGATGCATTAAGATCCATTTGGATTGCTTTGAACTGCTTTTAACCACCAGATCTAAAATCCTGTGAAAAATCAATAATAAAAAAAATCAATCTGACCACAGTCATGATACTCCTACCTCCACACGACTCAGCTTTCGTTTTAACATCATATGTTCTGAGAGTTTTTCAGGGCACATTCTGACCAGGTTGCCATGGCGCTTTTCTTAAAGGCTACCTGCACTTTGGACACTTTACTTGAAAGTCAGATGGAGCACCTCACTGATGGCTTGCCCTCTTAGTTTCACACGTCTACACTTAAAAAATAAAAAACACCGAACACTAAAGTTTCTAGGTTACCAAATGAAGTAACTCCACTTGAGTTAACTGTGTAGAATTAAGCAATTTGTATTTTGTATAACCTAATTATTTGTATTTTCCTTTTTTTCTTTGTGTACTTGAAGGATGAAAAGAACCAGATCCTCACCACTAACGCCTGGCTGCAGATGGTGAGTGTATGCAGATGCTATCGTTCGAGAAGTGGGTTGACTTGGATTATCCTGGAAGTACCATACCATGACAACTTCCTTCCCTCCATCATGTCTATCTTTTAACACGTCTTTGTTTCAGCATCAGGAGACCTCGAGGAATCTGGGTCAGCTTTGTTTCTGAAGCCACAATCCAAACTCTGTTTTTATTTTTTTGAAGAACTTTCCAGAGTATCTTGTTTGGTCAGCATTAAATAAAAAAAGAAACATTTTTAAAGAAGATGAAGCAAATTATTTACTGAACTTTGTTAAATAGATGTGCTCTTGTGTCTCCCAGCAGTGGTATGACCACTACCTGCAGTGGAACCAGTCAGAGTATCCTGGAGTGAAGAACCTTCGTTTTAGCCCCGACCAGGTCTGGACACCTGATATATTACTGTACAACAGGTGCGTCTCTCACAAATGCACTCAGGCACCACCTGCTATGAGTCACATCTGTGACGTTTGCTTTGTTCCTGTAGCGCTCACGACAAGTTTGATGCCACCTTTAAGACCAATGTGCTGGTTAACTCCAGCGGCTTCTGTGAGTTTCTACCTCCAGGTATGTTAAGTTAGTGACCATAACTTTATGATTTTAGTCACTCTACTCATAGATTTGGACAGGGTTATCCCGGGGCAATAATGATGACTGAATACATTTTTTGGGGATTTTTTTAGGAATATTTGTCAGCACATGTAATGTGGATGTGAGATGGTTTCCATTCGACATTCAGCGCTGCGAGCTGAAGTTTGGTTCATGGACTTTTGACGGCTGGCTGCTTGACATCCAGATGAAGGAGGCAGATGTGTCGGGATACATGCCCAACGGAGAGTGGGACCTCATGGGTACGACTGGAACACGGCTGTGACCATTTGTTGTCCTTTTATTGTTAGGGTTTATTATGATGCCAAATTATATTCCAAAGGAGTTTTTTTCAACTATTACACCAACATTTTTAAACTGAGTTTCAACGAAGCATCCCCAAAATTCTTTATCTGTTCCAGGATACGAGAAGAGTCGTCATAAGGGCCAATTAAATATGATCTTTCTGTGGGGTCTGACAATTGTTTCCTCTTTATCAAAATTGAAATAAATAAATAAAATTGAGAAAAATAAAATAAATTTGACTAGTATTAGTGCATGTGGGAGTGGTTGTAGCCCTGCGACAAACTGGCGACCAATCCACTCGGGTTGTGTTTGTTGGCAAGTGCCTGGTGATACAAGACATGTCTCGATACCTGTCTCACGATGCGATACATATCTCGATACCTGTGTCAGAATACAATACATATCTCGATACCTGTCTCACGATGCGATGCATATCTCGATACCTGTCTCACGATACGACACATATCGCGATACCTGTCTCACGATACGATACATATCTCGATGCCTGTCTCACAATACGATACATATCTCGATACCTGTCTCACGATACGATACATATCGCGATACCTGTCTCACAATACGATACATATCTCGATGCCTGTCTCACGATACAATACATATCTCGATACCTATCTCACCATACGATACATATCGCGATACCTGTCTCACGATACGATACATATCTCGATGGCTGTCTCATGGTACTATACATATCTTGATACCTGTCTCACGATACGATACATATCTCGATACCTGTCTCACGCACAATACGACACACATCTCGATACCTGTCTCACAATATGATACATATCTCGATGATACGACACATATCTTGATACCTGTCTCACGATACAATACATATCTCGATACCTGTCTCACGATATGATACATATCTCGATACCTGTCTCACGATACGATACATATCGTGATATATCCAAAGACTGCGACATAACAATTTTTCCCTATTGTTTTTAAAGAGTATGACTTGGAAAAAAAAACTCTACCTGAATAGTAATACATCATTCATTGTAATAAAATGGTCAAATTTGTTTTAAAGTATTCCCCCCTTATTTGAGGGGGTTAGGGACCGAGGCATCCGAATCCGCAAATACGGAAAATCCCCCCACTCCCGCGGCCATTTTCTGAATTTTCTCCATGCAGGGGCATGAGGAGAGGAGGGGGCTCAGCTGCGCTCTACTGTGCGGACATGCACCTCAGCAGTGCAGCGCCTCCTTTTGATGCAATCATTTCATACAAGCACCTTAAGTTGTCAGAGTTTTTTTGACGGACCAGAAGAGTCACATGACTGAAAAAAAATCAGTGAATTCGTGAAACCGCGAATAAAGAAAGGCATATTTTACAACATTAAGCACTGCAACTGTGTACTAATACTGGCAGCAATGTTGTACAGAGTTTCGGTTTGGTATTCATCCCAAGTCAAAACTAATAAGTATATGTCTCATAACAACAAAAACCACAAGACTGACTGAACAAGCTGGTTCCCACAAGATCTTGTTGTTTTGGTCGCGGTGTAGAGATGCTCAAAGACGTTCAGTGTGCTGTGCTGCCACCTAGCGGTCGGGGGTTTAGGCTTGATAACAAAACACTGAAATACACTCATGAATAATGAATTAAATATCGTCTTGTCAGCATTTCAAATCGATACAAGTATCGCTAAATGAAACTTTGCCAAAGATTTTTCCCTACTCCCCTGCTATCCAGGGTGTACTCCACCTTCGCCCAACAGAACAGGCTTCGGTCAACTCTGTAACCCCGAAAGTAATAAAAAATGAATGGATGGATGAAAACTGATTTGGAATTTGGAATTCTGATTTTAATCTAAAATAAATGAAACCTGAAATTTCTGACTAATTTTAAGAACTTAGACTTTAATTTAAAACAATGTTTTTTTCCCCCTGAAATCCTGATTTTAGTTCAAAATTCTGATTTTAATCCTTGAATCCTACATGTCCAAAGGCTGGAAAATCTTTAGAGATGAAAGTCAAAACTCCATCTTTATTCTTATAATTTTCTTTTTTTGTTTGAAGAATTTCACATTTTTCAGTATTTTGATTTGATCTCTCAATGCCAAAAATGAGCAAATAAGTCTTAGAATGTTGACTTTAGTCTTTTAATGCAAAGAAAAAAAATCTCTTTTTAATAAAACAAAGACTCTCAGTGTCCCTGATCTTCTTCTTTATTTTATGTGAAAAAGATTTAACTGTTCAAGTAGACTTTGTCATTGCCAGTGTTCATTTTCTGCATTTTTCTGCATATTTAAACCTTTTTTTCTCCTTTGTTTCTGTCTTTTCTTTTCCTCTCAGAGGTTCCCGGAGGTCGTCATGAGATTTTTTACGACTGCTGTGCAGAGCCTTATCCCGACGTTACATTTGTGGTGACATTACGAAGGAGGACTTTGTTTTATGCACTGAACCTCCTTGTTCCATGCGTACTCCTCTCCTCAATGACTCTGCTGGTGTTCCTGCTCCCAGCCAACTCTGGGGAGAAGATCAGCCTTGGTGAGTAGAGTACAGATATAGAGGCTGCTCTCTATGAGTGGGAAAATGTGGCAGCTTTACATTTCTCACCGTTTTTTCAGCAGTGACTTAGTCATTCTTAAATGGGATTAACAGAGAACTGTCAGTCCAAGTATTTTTTTCCACCGCCACAGGGGGTGAAAGTATAATGGTAGTGTGACGAAAACAGAAAGAGTAAGGTAGAAGATAAAGCTTTAGTTAGAACTACCTTTATAGGTGGCAACCCCTCCAAAATCCTGTGAACCTCACTGCCTGTTAGCACTGGTTAGGTGATAAGTGCGTGCCCCTTGTGCCCATTCTGATTGTTAGAAATGAGGAAATTAGTCAATCAGTGTTTGTGTGGACATTTACATATCACCCCTTGTGTTAAGCATTACACGGTCACTAAGGATCCAGAACACGCACCTCACTAATGACTAGAGTTCAAAGTTAGGGCATCATAAGTGGATGTAACTTACATTAACCTTACAAATACTCCCCAATACATTTACCACACTCAGAGGCTGAGCTGCTCAGCTCAGTTCCAAAAGCCACGCCCCCTCTGAGGAGATTTTGGAAACAGAGGCTTCAGATCAACATGAAAAATAGCTTTTAAAGACATTTAGGTTGTGGAATTTTGGTTAAAACGTCATAATCATAATTAAAACACTACTGGGAAGGGTTTTTTTTTTAATTAAAAAATTGTCATGGGGGGGCAAATATGCTTTTTAGAATGCCACAAAGACATTTGCATTTACATCTACAGTACTTCCATGGGGTTCTTCTGTGTGTTCCTAGGCATTACGGTTCTGCTCTCTCTGACGGTCTTCATGCTGATGGTGGCAGAGATCATGCCGGCCACTTCTGATTCGGTGCCACTGATTGGTTAGTTGCTCTTTTCCTGGAGTTGTTTGAAGTTTTCTGGAATTGTTGCAACACACAGAGTGTCAGAACAGCACCGTTTGTGTTTCAGGTCAGTACTTTGCCAGTACCATGGTGATTGTTGGGATGTCAGTGGTGGCCACAGTCATAGTCCTCCAGTTCCATCATCACACTCCGAACAGCGGACAAATGCCACGTTGGGTGCGTTACCAAGTTTAATTTAATAAAAAAAGATAAAAATAATATACCTGAAAAACATTAAAGGTGAAATGGTTGTGTATACTTTTGTAATGTAGTAAAGAAATACACCTACTTGAATTAAAATGAACAATATTTCAGTCCTCCTTCGGTTTAAAATAATCTATTGTGAGATTATGTGAAATATTAGTATATTATATTTACCTGAAGCATCATAGAATTCCTCCTGTAGAAATATGTAAGAGTTCTGCTTCACCAGAGAAAAGTCTGGCTCTTCTGAGAGCATTGCTCGGTCCGGAGAATGACTTTTGATGCATTGTCCCTTCAAAAATGAGAAAAGGAAAAGATGTCTGGCTTTGGCAAAAGCTAACCCGGCGGATCAGCACAAACACCTCATGCCAATTTTCAAGCATAGCTGAGAAGTGCTGATGGTTTTTGGCTTGTTCTGCAGCCTCAGAAACGAGGTACATTGCAGTTACTTAAGTGGTCGCAAACACCTCATATGAGATTATTCTAGAGGCAACTTCAGGACCGTCTGTCTGGATGCCTTAAGCCTCAAGTAGATTATTTTTTTCCTGTTTGGAAAAATAGTAAAACTTACAGTTACTTTCTTTTTCACAACCATTTCCCATTATATTGGTTTTTAAATTAAACATTTCTACACATCAGGTACAAAATGTCTAGAGATCCAAGTTTGCACTGTTTTTCAGTACAAATGCTTGGATGTTTGTGATAGCTACACCGTGCTGTGTTCTCTGGTGTTCATTGCTGTTGTTGATTGTCAGGTGCACTTGGTTCTGCTGCAGTGGGTGCCCTGGTTTCTCCGGATGAAGCGTCCCGGCGAGGGAGCAGAACCTACTCTCTCCAACAGCCAAGTAGACTCCCGTAGCAAGACCTTGTCCTCCCCAACAACCACCACTACCACCACCACCACCATCCCCACCCCAGCCCCATCCATCCTCCCGCCCAGCCTCAGCTCCCTCCAGGCCAGCCTGGTGCAGCTGAGTCACCCTCTCTCAAACACACTTCATCACAGGTCCAATTCCCAGGCAGTGATGCTCCCCAACCCAGGCCATAGAGACCCGAGCCCCAATCCACACCTTCAGCCTAATGGCCACCTGCCCTACATGGGCTTCCAGACCTCTGCAGACCTGGAACCACTGCAGAGGAGCAGAGTCATCAATCATGGCAGGGAGAACTGTGGGCCTGTTGGAGGAGAAAGAGATGGAGGCACAGCGGGGGGAGGAGGACCTGTTGGAGATTTACCAATACATCACAACCTGCAAACTTCCAAACTTGGGAGTCCCCCTTTGGAGCCCCCAGCCGCTCCAGAGCCAGACTCATCGACTGCGGCCCCCGTGCCGTGTGGCCTGGAGGCCGAGTGTGGGAGACCAGCTGCTCTACATTCCCAGAGCGCCATGATCCGGTCTGCTGCAGTGGACAACCAGTTGCAGGCTCTTCTGGTGGACGTGCAGTTTTTGGTTGAACGCGTCCGCGAGCAGGATCGCCAGGTCAGTCTGGCAGAGCAGTGGCAGTTCGCCGCCGCCATCATCGACCGCCTCTGCCTTGTTGGATTCAGCGTTTTCAACATCATATGCACCTTTGCCATCCTCATGGCTGCACCCAACTTTGGAATAGCACTTTCAAAAGACTTCCTCTAAGATGTGCAGACTAAAAAATGTGGAGAAGGAAGCACAATAATTGTCAGAGACAGCAGAACATTGAAATAGTAGATATTTCTCATGATGTGTACAGTGGAGAGCAAATATTGGGTAAAAGTTAGGATGTTACCCAACAAAACCATTTTTATTTAAACTATAAGGAGTTGGGAGAGCAACAACATTTAATGTGACAACTACAAGGTCTGATCTTTCACAAAACCTACAAAAAATGTCCAAATTTGTGTCCTGACTCCTTTGAACTGTTGACCAAAAAATTACATCTCAACCATTTGCTTGTATAAGAGTGCGACTTGCTTCCAGTTCTATCAGAATTAAGTCAGTTCAGTCACCATTTTTTCACAATATTGTTGTCGCTATGTTGGAATCAGAAATTGTAAGGAAGCAGTGATAGACTGAACTTTATACATCGACTTAGTAAATCTCTGTACTCTTCCTGGTATTGTCTAATTTTTGTTATTTCTTACATTGTATATTAGTTTGTCATTGTGTGTATACAAAATAGCATTCAAAAAGAGAAAGTTTGGCTTCCTGAAACACCAAAATAGCCAGCACTCACAAAACACTACCATGTGCTGTATGATCACATGACTTCCTGAGGTGAAACATAGTCATTTTAGAACATTTAAAAGCTGTTGAACATTTAACCAAACTTTGAAGTGACTTTCAGACTACTGATCTTCTCAGCAGATGATGAGGTGCCTCTGCCTTCTTCATCGAGCGGTAGCAGATAACGGTAACCTCACCTGTGTTGAGACGTTTAGGAAAAAGTATCACGTCTCAGACTGATTCTACCTGACACGGAAAATTAGATTAACAAAAATGGAGAAACACTCTGCTGTGGAGTAATTGAAACACAGCTAACAGGTCATAAAGATACTAATAGTTATAATTAGATATCATCGCATAGCATCACCAGGACTATTCACACTTCATTTTTTTCTAAATACGTGCAGTGAATTTTTTACTTGGCCGCACCGACCCGGAGGAATGATTAACATTAACATTATGTTACAATTCAGGTTAATACACCAAATGGTTCCCTCGTACGACCGTGTCTGTAGCTCACCAGGCTCTATGTACATAAAAGCTAACGAGACGTTAGCATTGAATACATGCAACCAGTGGCAACATTTAGCCTTGAATGCTATTAAAATATGTGCAGCAATGTGTATCTTGAATGCACATTTTATGTGTCACCAACAGGAATTTCCATCAGCTTTTGAGCAGGTCACACGTGTGAATAGCATTAGCAAATTAGCAAATTGGAATTTAAATCCTTTTTGTATTTTATTTTGGAGTGTTTTGTTAGAAAGACAAACACTGCACCTAACATCATTTATAGTGACTCTTGGTAGCTCCAAAAAACTCCTAATACTTCACTATTTCCACATAAACAATGATCCACTACTCCAACCGGAAATGATGAGCGGTCATATACAGAAAGCAGAAGTAGGTTGTACATATAACTCATTGAATCAAATGCTTCAAACTTTTATTGAGGCTTCTGATTGGTCAGTTTATACCTTGAATAACTTGGAATACAGAAAAAATATAATAAAAAAAATAGTATGATGATCAAAAAGGGCAGCAGAAAAAGAATGGTTACATTGACAGTTATATTGACAGAATAATAAATAATTATTTCCCAATTTCAGGTTTTTGGAACCAGTTCCTGTTTGGAACACGAGGAGTTATTCAGTCCAGCTCTCCTATACAGTCAGTGGTCTGGACTTAGATATTGCACCTTTTTACTCATTTTATCGTACTGCATTGTACTGCTGCATGATCCAGTTTCTCAGCCAAGTTTTATATGACAGAAGACCTCGGGCTTTACTGAAAAATTGACTTCAAATGTACAAATGGAGTCAGATGTTAAAAAGTGGTTGCACTGCACCTGAATAGTCTTTCCTCGTCCTCTATATGAGACAGATGGAACAACTTCTACACAATGCCTCTGTGCAATAACCACCTCCTTCTTTATGTTTGTCTGTGCAAATTAAATAGTTTCAGGTCTTTGAAAATCCCTCTTTCTAGAGACAGAAGCTCATTTTATTGATTTTTTTTTTCTTTTTCAAAACTTAGCATGCTAAGTGCAGCCCGGATGTTTTCAGCTGGGAACGCTGTCATCTTTATAGAATATTTTTCATGCAGTGATTACCTGTCTTACTGTGAAATGATGGACTCCAGGGTTTCTGCTTTATAACCTGTCATACGCTGATGAAGTATAACAGCTGTTCGTCTAAGATCGCTGCTTTTGTCCCTACTTTGAAAGCATATAAAATCAAACTTCCACAAGATGAATAAATCAGAAGCTGTAAATTAGCAGCAAACGGCTGTTATTTTCTAGAACCTATGAAGGCCAGAAGCGTCTTGTTTTTTATCTTCTTTCATTTGGTTTAGCTCACCTCACTGAGTTGTTTATTGTGGATGAGTTATTGGTCCGTACTCGCTGTTTTTGTCTAATCCATTTAAACATGATCTAATGGGTTTAATTATAAGTTTGCAGGACCTTCATAGATTATCATTCATTTGAATTCCATATCCTGGGTAGTCAAAATCATTTAGTCTTTACAAAGACCACATTTACTTTCTTTTTTTCTTTTTTTTTTTTTACAATTTATACCTTTTTGCACAACTTAATGCTCTAAAAGTGAAACGGATATCTTCTGTGAAAGCCTTTTTTTCTCTTTTTCTCCATGGACATCCATTAAAGGGTCAGATCTCCCACAGCTGAAGGGGATTTCATAGCAGATCTATATTTATCATATTTCTACTTTAGGAAATATTTTTTGGTATTGGTAGAGATAGAAAAGCAGTATCCATAAGATTTTCTATTAGGTAAGACAAACATCGATAAGCATACATATAGTTATTAATCCTTTTCCTAATATAGAATACAATAGAACAGAATAGAATAGAATATCTTTATTTCTGTAGCACTTTTCCCAGAAAGAATGACAAAGTGCTGTACAAAAGGTGAATGAAATCAAATTAAAACAGAGTTAATAAAATAAATAATAAAATAATAAAAGCTAAAAACATAGTAAAACACAGCAAAAAATAATAAAAATAATTTTAAAAAATAAATTATCAGATAAATCTTGTTCTGAACAGACTCTATTTAATTATTTTCCCAGATATTGAAAAATAATCAAATTAAATGTATTTCTCTTGATTGTGTGCTTATGCACGCTATTTTTAAGCATTTATAGTTTTTTTTTAACCGATAATTTGATACAACATTTCCCAGGTGATGAATTGACAGAATTTCACCGAAAACTCTTATCCTTTCTTTCACATCCTCCAGGGATAAATAAATCAAGCATTGTGTCGCCTCACTTGCCTTCCCCGTGATCAAAGTTTGAGAACAAACGACGCAGAAGCAGAGGACAGGAAGAGGCTTGCAGGAAAAGGGCGACAGAGGTAATGAGGTGCGGCGATAAACGAAGCGGAAGGAGGGATGGATGGGGAGGGCTTTTCCAAAGGAAGGGGATGCAGAAAAGTAGAGATGAGAGAGAACGATGTAAAATAAAAAAAAAATAAAAAATGAGGAGGGAGCAAAAAATGTGCTGAGGGAGCACAAAGGAGAAGTTTTTAACTGATTGATGATTAACCAAGGGGAGGGGGGCGTGTGGTAGTGAACACCCCCTTATATTCCTCTTGGTTAAATTATACTTTGACCAGCATTCAGGAGTGACAGGACATATTTTCAGATCAGGCGTTTTTAATCTGAATTTATGTGACAGGGCTTGGCCAACAGAACCATTTCAGATGCAGGATCAGGAAATAATGCATAGATTTTATGATGACTGAATTTGTCAAATTGATGTCTTGGCAGAGTGTTGCTTGTACCTCTGAAACTATTTGGAGTTGCAAACACAACATGCCATAAGGCAAGCTCACATTTTGCATGCCAATGCCCTACTGAACTCCTTTTGTCTTTAAAAAACCTGGAGCTTCTGCTGAGAGATGCAGCAGAGGTAATAAATCTCAAACACTTATCCTGCGCCTCCTCAGTTATAGGAGAGCGGCTCTGTGTCGACAGCACATCCAGTGATGTTCGTTTCAAGTAGCAGAAAAACGAGTTCTCTGTGAGGAGCACGGTGCAGTGAGCAGGAGACCATGCAAGAAAAAAAAAAAAAGAAATCTGTCTTTGCTAAGGGGTCACTGCAACTGTGTCTGCAGCTGTCACAGAAATTTGCCAACACAGCCACAGTCATAAAGTGTGGTGCAAACCCAGAGCCACTCTTCCAGCTCTAGTGGAAATGTGAGGACCCTCTGCAGACCCAATGCAGTGGCCACACATCCTCCTGCAGCTGGCTCTCTTTCTGCCGCTCTGGTTCATAGCCACACAAGCTGTTATGTGACTGCTGCTGTGCAGCCAAAATTCAGCTCCTGTTGGTTATGTACAGAAAATGTTGTAAAAAGAAAATGTCATGGAGGTCACAATAATACAACAGTATGTTAGATAGCAAAAAAATAAATAAATTTAAAGGCTGTGGAAAGCTGTCATATTCTTTGCCTTGTTGTATTTGGTCATTACATTTTCCATTAGCTATGCTTTCTCCAAAATAGCCTTTTCGTTTTTTTTCTTTTTTCTTCACAATATGTTTGCCATGTTCTTTTTGCACAAGTCGCAGCGGAGTATAAGATGCACAGGAGTATAAAATGCATTAGAGTATAAGTCACACCTAAGTATAAGACGCACGGAATGTAAATCACATTGGAGTATTAATTGAACCAGAGTTTAAGACGCATCCGAGTTTAAATCGAATCGGAGTGTAAGCCACACCAGAGTATAAGTCGCACCTGAGTATAAGTTGAACTGAAGTCTAAGTCTCACTGGAGTATAAGTCAAACTGGTGTATTAGTCTCACCCGAGTATTAATTAAACCAGAGTTTAAGACACACCAGAGTATAAGTCAAACTGAAGTGTAAGTCACATTGGAGTATAAGACGCACCGGAGTATAAGTCGAACTGAAGTGTAAGTCGCACTGGAGTATTAATTGAACCAGAGTTTAAGACGCACCGGAGTATAAGACTCACCGGAGTAAAAATTGAACCGGAGTGTAAGTCACAACGGCGTGTTAGTCGCACCGGAGTATAAGTCAAACTGGTGAACAAGTCTCACTGGAGTGTAAATCGCATCAGGGTATAAGACACACCGGAGTATAAAATGCTCCGGAGTATAAGTCACACTAAAGCATAACTGGAACCGGAGTGTAAGACGCACCACACTATAAGTCGAATATGGGTATAAGTCACACTGGGGTGCAATGGTGCTTTCACACTGAAAGCGGCAGGCGAGTCAAATTCGCATCTGCCGCCTCTCTTTTGACACCTGTCAAATTTAATGCTCAATGCCTTGCCACGGAGCAACTGCAGATTGTGTTCTGGAATTAATTTGTTGTCACATCATGGATTTGTTGAGTGAGCAGTTTGGGTTCATATGTTTTGGAGAATTCTACAGAGGCACCAGCAAGCACATCGCAGTGTTTGGTTTCACCACATTTTTCAGTCTCTCCAGGTGCTGTGTACTTCACTTGTGCAGTGAGAGCTGCGCCAGAGGGTCATTTTAAACGTTACTTCTGTCTGTCTGTAGTCCAGTTTGAGCTTGTGGACTCGTGGCGGATCTCCAGGCTTCTGGGCAGATAACCGCTGGCAGCTGGCAGGCAAGCAGAGCGAGCTCTGCTGCCCAGCGACCCGCAGCCTGGGTGGTAGACCTTAGTAGATCTGCAGCGCGCCTGGACAGCAGTGCTCGCTATGAGCGCCTGCCGCGTTGGGTGTGAAAGCACCAGAAGTCACACCGGAGTGTAAGTTGCACCAGAGTGTAAGTCACACCGGATTATAAATCGCAGGAGCAAAAAATGTCTAATCCAGAAGCAATTATACATGAGTCCCTCTGGAGTATGTCCCACTTTTGGGAGAAAAGTCTGTCGTTTCAGAACAAATCCACCAAGTCCAGCTGCATTCACCCTAAACATGATTCAAACATCAAACTTACATTTACCACCTCTTTTTCAGCACGCATCAAATTTGCATGCACTACCTCTTTTGACGCGGGTATAATTGCATGCCCAATGCTTGTCCAAAAATGTTTTCATAAACTAGACGCTCCTGTCATATGTAGGAGAAGCTACCATCATTTTTTTCCCTCATTGCTACTTGGAAGCATTGACTGTATATCTTATTTATCATGCACAGTGCAGAAGACATGGATGATATTGAGAGATCAGGTTTACGCTATTTTAAAAAGTTCTGCAAGATTTTCGGTTAGCATGTCTCCATATCTGGTTCATTAGATTTTTCTGTCTTTTGTTTTCTTATAGAGATTTTTACCTTTAGTAGCTGTGTCTAAACGACAGTGCTTTTATCTGTTCTTCCGTCTCTCAGTTTGATGACTTTCTCTTCCGCATCAGTCCGAGGGCGTAAACAATGAAAATATGATTAACTATGTTTCGAAGCAAATAAGAAAAATATCAAAGCTTAAGAGGAAAACAATCAGATTTTCTTGCATGTTTGTTTTGAACACTTCTTCTTCTGGCACCGTCAGTAGTAAATATTGCGACATACAGTGCCCTCTAGTGGTTGTTAGCAGAAACAACAGCTAAAGAGCAACCGGTTGTTAGTGGGAAAATAATAAATCTAAGAGCCTATTTGTCTAAAATCACAAATACGTCTTTCCTAAGTGCAAGTCTGCATATTCACTGGACATATCAACCCCTCCCACTCATGTTTCAAGCCTCTAAAAATGCGACTCACACCAACTCAGACCAATCACTGCCGACGGGTTAGAAAATGGCACCAGCGTATCAGGAAGCCACTTCGTGAGGATCGGAGATAAGGCATTTTCTATGGGTTACATCAACATCTCACTTTGTCCAGTGAAGCAATAAATGTCTATGGTCGCACCCCTGGCTAAACTATGAAAACATTTTACTCTGGAAAATACGGTATTTACCTCTTTTTCATGTTTGCAACCTATTTAAAGCATACATTTTAATTTTCAATATTTAAATTAAAGAGATCTAATATTTTGTTTTCCTTTTTTTTGCCTTTTCCTGTAGTAAAAATAAAAGAAAGTAGTGAGAACAATCCAGTTAAGTTGCCAGTCCCCAATAGATAAACAATTATCTTCAGTGCATGTAAACGCTTCATCAGCTGAAGATCCACTAAAGCAAACTTTGATCAATCCAAGCTTGATTTTTTTTATTATAACACAGAGGTTATGGAAAACATTGATTACTGGTAAAATTCATGCTCTATGCTGCCCCCACAAAAACTCTAGGTTATTGGCTTTTAAAATTTCAGACATTTTCATATATTATCCCTCCCAATGCCAACAGTCAATAGCTATTAATCACTGGCTGCAGACATTTGATGCAAATCAATAAGGAACAGCCCCTTCATTGCCTGTTGGGTAATTTTCTCCCAGATCTCATTAAAAGATGCCGGGCTAAGGAGAGGAGGGTCATGGGGAAAGAGGGGGGTGGAGGTGGACAGATGTTGGTACACTCAAGAGGAAAGTATGGGAGGGGAACTGTAAACATCACTGCAGCATAAAACAGAACTACAGTTGCATCAATAAAGCAGTTTATTCAAAAGAATATGTTACAATTTATTACAGTAAGCAATGCATCTTCTTTAAATGTAACAATTCAGCATGTTGAGAAACTTGTCTCTTTTCCCATTTTCCTCCTTTGAAGACTCTTTAAAAGAAGCTTTGCCGTACTTTACACGGTCGTAGTAAAAATAAATACATTGAAGTTTTACCACGTTCAGAACAGAGACAGAGAGAGACGTGTGGCGGTCAGCGGCTGACAACGTCAGACCCGGTTGGGTGGGCAAGGGAGAAAAAATCAGGAGTGCACGTTCAGCCTCTCAGCTAAAGGCTCAACGTGCTCAATTAAACCTCCTGCAGGCTCCCAGAGAGCTGTTTAAACTCATTAATCAACCTAAAATAGCTTTGGTGAGGAGCAGCTCAACAAGAACCTTTAGCGAGAACAACTGGTTTCAATTCACATTTCTCTCCTGGTCAGTAAAAGAATACCCGATACTAACTGAATAGAAGCCAAATATCTAATCAATTAGATTTATCTGCATAATAATGATATTATTGTATCCCAATGATGTTGCATCACTTGGATAATAGTAGAATCAACAGATTTATATTATTCTTGCTGAACAAAGTCAGCCTCTACAACATGTAAAAGCAGTCGCTACTTAATTTATAAAAAGGTTTTTAAAGAAAAACACTCAAACAGAACCACAATTAATAAATGAAGTGTCAAAATTACATTCTTTGAGTCAAATTTTGTAATTTAAAGTTGGATTCTGTAATTTGTAAGGAACACTGTATTTCTTTTAAATCTCAGTTTATTTCACCTTTTTTACATCTCAGATGAACATTTTCTTTTGTTTGAATCAGTTTAAAGAGAATAATTACCTTCATATCATTTGATTCCATCACAGTAATATAGTCAGCTAGAAAGCCTTTAGTGTCTGAGAGCTGCATTTATCTTGTAATACAGGGATGAAACTCATTTCTTTACTGAGAGAGCCTCGCCCCACTTAGCCTGAATCCTCAGTAGATGACGCCAAAGTATCAGACACACAGATAATACTGTTGCATGAAAATTCCACTTGAATTAGAAGCCTATTATAAATCCTGTAGGGAAATTCAAGAGACAAAGTAATAACTGTGGCCCAGAGAGACAGAAGGAAGAGAAGGACTCCTACTGTCTGTTCTGGGTAATGAACAGAAAACAGAAAGTCACTTGAGCTCCACAACACCCTGATAAATGTTAACTGCATGGATTCTTCACATAATACTGTCAGTACACACAAAATTTACCTTATTCCAGTTTTTAGTGCACATGAGCACTTTTTCAATTTAAATAAATTGAAATGCTTCTTACAGTCAGATAAAGTGCAAGATTTGTTCAAACTCTTCAGTTGTTCCCTGAACGCGAAAATAAATCTAATCGATAACGAGAGGACGTCGTCTGTAACTCTAGCATCTTTTAGCATCATCTGAAAAGTTTTTAAGATTCAAACTTAATGGTGTTTTAGTGTAACAGGATTTTGCAGTAATGTAAGCCCCTTTCAGACATTTGTCAATGCCCTAAATAAATACAAGAAAAGTTTAAACCTTTGAGTTGCAGAAGCTGAAAGTCCTTTTTTTCTGTGCTATAAATCAACTTTTTCTCTTCCTAAAATTGACTAACATTCTTCATACGCAGCATGCTCACTATTATATCATGTTTTTTTTACAATGACAAACTGTTAGTAAATTATCATGAGAAGCTGTGAATCCTGAGTGGCAAATAAACGGCAAACCTTTTACTCAAATGAAGGAATGCCAACAGTTGAACCCACAAACTCATTAATGTTAAGTATCACATGTCTGAAAAGGGCTTCATTACAGTTTTTTTTTCAGGGAAAACTTCTATCCACAAGCAAACGACAAAACACTCTAATCTGTTAACGGAAATGAAAATATCTCCCAGTGTTTTGGAATCCCTTTTTAGTGGGCATGTTTGTCTGATAACAGGAGTGATGGGACACAGATCAGACACAAAGAAACAGCCTTTGTCAGTCATAGATTCTGCAAGTTCTCCCACTTAAGAAGTCTGTAATATTTATCTCAGAAATACTTTAACTGCTAGTGGACGAATGTAGAAAAACAATCCAAGAAATCACTTTTTTTAAAAGAATATATTTGTAAAATGATGCAGAAAACAAGTATTTAGCTCCTAAAAACAGATGACTGTTGCAGTAGTAAGAGAACCATACCCACTGTGAAGCATGGGGGTGGAAACATCATAATTCTGGGCTACTGTACATCAAAGGGGACAAGAAAACTAATTTGTATGAAGGGTATTGTAACTAATGAGGTGAGATTTTGTATAAAAACCTCCTTCGATCAGTGAAAACATTTAAAATAAAATGTGTCTGGATCCTCCAGCATAACGATAATCCCAAACAGATCACCTGGGTAAAAAAGGAGTGGCTACAAAGAATGGATTTCAAGGTTTTGGAGTGACTTAGCCAGCCTCTGGACCTCAACCAATTAGAAAATCCGTGGAGGGAGTTTTAAGTCCCTGTTGCTCAGCAACAACCTCCAAAAGCTCTTGAGAAGATCTGCATGGAAGAATGGACCAAAATAGCAGCTACAATGTAAACGTGGTGGAAACCATCAGGGAACCTTTGAACCAGGGTTACATTAAAAGTATTGGGATGAACTTTTATTATTGACCAAATACTTGCTGCCTGCACCATTATACAAATAAAAACAAAACAATATAATTTCTTGGATTATTATTATTTTTTTCAGTTTCTCTGCAGACCTCTCGTCTTTTTAAGTGAAACCACTTGCAGAATAAGAGATTAACAAATATTTTATAGTAATGCATTCTCACTCCCAACTAGTCATATATGGACATATGATTCGGGCCCCTTACAAACATTTTTTGACATTTTGGGTGTCCCTAACTTGTCGCCCAAACCATACAACCACATGAGTTAAAAGTGAGAATGTGTAGTTTAGTCATATTGTAACTGCAATCACCAGATCTAATGTGTTAGTATGCATTTCATTAATCTGCTAACAATAAACTCTGGAGTAAATGTTTCTTGTCAGATTTCTTTGTGTGTTTGCAGGGACTGAGACTTCCTTTCTGTCATGTAGTTTGAGGTTAGCCATGACCAGCATGTCAGAGCCGTCCTACCAAGGTTACAGATCTGTAAATTCCATTACACGCTTCCGCTGTCCTTCACTTATACCCTATAAAGATAAAATAGCCGTTTCCGTTTACATATCAGTCATTTTGGAATCATTCCCTTTTTTCTTTTTCACATTCTGAGACACAAAAAAATAACCTCAACCTCATGAACAAATGCACATGCAGGAAGAAATGTGGGAGAAATCTGGGTTTGTTAATCAAATATCTAAAGATCAGATGACATTAATCTGATTTAGGATTCAGATCATGGTTTTTAACATGATCGCTTGAATAATCTGATTACTCAAGAAGCCGGCTAAAGATCAGATTTTTGGTGCGAGTGTGAACCGCCGTTCCTTCTTTGACTGCTTTTACCTTCTTCTGTTAGTACATTGCTAATTTCACAGAACGTCAAGTTTCATTTTCAGAAAAAAAAACAAAAAAAAATGAAAGAAAGAAATGAAAGAAAGCTTGCATGAATCCATCGCTTTGAGTCAATCATCGCTCAAACTCTAAAGTTAGTCTTCTTTCCAGTCATGTAGCCTTTTAGTCCCTTTTCTTTTATGTCCTCTCCTGGACTGATGGGATGCTTGCTGGCTCGCATGTAGGTGGAGCTTCTTCTATTGTGGTAAATGGAGTGTAAATGACGTCTTCATAATTAACAGCCAAGTGCTGCCGGGGCAAGGTCAGGGCCCAAACGCTGCTGTTACCAGATCGCCTCTGTCGCTAAGAGGCGATGATCTCCCTCCCTACGTGCCTCCATCCCTTCTGTGCCTCAGCAGCTGGAAAATATTCTGCAACAGAAACAGTGGCTAAACTAAGACGAGCAAACTTGCACAGAAAAAAAAGAGCAAGAAACACTAAATGAAACCTGAAAGTTATTGATTGGTGCACGGGACAGAGGCAGGCAAAGCCTTACCTTTCCACACATACCATCTTTACTGCAGTTCTTGTTGTCCTTATCTGTGGCTTCTTCTTCTACCTGCACATATGAAAGCAAACTTTGAATAACAAACACAAGCGCAGAGGGAAATGTGAGATAGGGGTTTGCATTTACCTCCTTCCTCCACTTCAGCTCACAAAAGATTCTCTCAAAGCACTCGTGCATGTAGTTGAACTGCACATCGTCGATGCACAAAGGGGAAAAAGAGAAACACCTTAATACATTGTTTCTTTAAAAAAATGTATTTTTTTTCCTCCTGCTTTAGAAAAAGATGTTTTTAAACTTACATAAGGTGTGAATATCTTCACCCAACGTGGTTTCTTTTCACCTCTTGCATATTCGAAGCAGAAGGCCATGCCCTCTTCATCCGTGTCCCACCTCTGCATCTCCCCCCAGTCGAATGCAATGACCTGGTTCTGGGGGTTATGGAGACTTTAGTCCATTTACAAAAAAAACTAAAAACAAAAACACCCAGTGGGACTTGCCTCCAGTGTGCCCTCTTCCGTGCAGGCGTGCAGCTTGAAGTGCTGTATACTGATGGCTGTGATTACGTGGCCTTTACGGCGAGAGTCGCAGGAACAGTGAGGGAATATGATCTCATTGTAGCCTTCACAACTCCTCAACAGATTCAGATACTGAGGGGGGAAAGGGATGAGTTAAAACTGTAAAGTGTAGATGAGAAGGAAATAAAATAAATATCTAAGTTGCTTTATGTCAATGAGATCAGAAGAGTCTGAAGATATTTTCCCACCAAAAGGGCGTGGTAGCAGTCGGGGAAGTTTCCGAATCCTCACAAACACAAGTCTTAACACCACCCTTTAGAAAAGTGTTGGTTTGGATGAGACAGAAGGCCCATTGCAGCTCTGTTTGTGCACTTGCAGTAACCCTGCTCCTACCTTGTCAATTTTACTTTTGTACTTTTGTGGTGGAAACACAAGCGTTAGACTGAGGAGACATTTTTAATTTCTAAAAACAACAGGGCTGTGCCCTTTGGATCCAAATCCATTTCCCACAGTGGGCATCACTAATCTTCAGGCTGAATGTAATCTCAGGAATAACTTTTCTTCAAAGATGAATCTAGAGAAAAGTGTGGGAAAAAAAATCCTTAAACTGATTTAATAGATATGATTGGTAAGGCTGACCGTGGCCATTTTCTTCTGTTCTGCGAGTTTTTGCAGCTGGTAGGACTTCTGTTCAGCTTTGACAAATCCTTTCTTCGCGTCGTCAACAGCCTGCAACAGAAAAGAGAAAGATGACTTAATGCAAAGACGATGCAGCATGAAAGGAATCGACTCATTCATGCACACACCTGATGGAAGAAGTAGCTGACGGCGAGCTGGTTATCGTTGAGCAGAATCTCTTCTTCTGTGGTGAAGAGCCACTTACGCAAGGTGAGGCAGGTTCCAGGGATGGCTGAGGTATAGTTCTGTACATACAGTTTGTGGGGGAACTCATTGGGCGCGAGCTTACGCACTGCAGTAAAAAAAAAGAAAAACCATCTTGAAAAAAATGAATCATTGTTAAAATATTTGTATTTTAAAGAAAAATGAAGTTACAGAGTTGCTACAGACAGCTGCGATTTTGGAAAAAGGATAATCAACTTTCCTTGGCAGTGGAGTGTAAAGTATTGTTTTGCTTTGTTATAATCCCCTTAAATACTAGGATTTCTTTTTCACAAAGCTAGGGCTTTTTTTAAGGAAATGCAGCAAAACTGCTACAGACAGCTGATGTGTCTGACTCCCCCACCGGATGATGATTATTTATACTAACTCTGGAAATCAACCCTCCAACCTCACAACAGCCACTTCTATGACATAGTTTGTGTACTTAAAAACACCTTCCACACAGGGGAAGCCATGCCTTTGTCAGGAGTAAATGGCATTTCAAAGGATGAGTTTTAATCTTTATTTTTGCTTTTCTTTGTCCACAGTGAATACACTTCATAGGTAGTCAATTTAGTGACGCAGATCTGGCAACAAAAATCTCCTTCTAACAGTTTTAATCGAATAGTTTTTCAAGTTTTCAAGTACAAACCATTTTTTTGTTTTTAAAGTTCCACTTCGATCGTCTTTTGATCTATTTTAAAAGCGTTCCCAGTGGTGTTAATCATGATGATGCAGTTTTTAGCCAAGATTCCAAAAACGTGTGTTTTTTAGGACATAGGCTATGTTCAAATTCCCACCATAATCCCTAACCACAAAAAAACGATATAGTGCAGGACTATCTATTTTAGTTTTTTTTTTACGGCAAGTATGAAGTCACCAATTCCATAAAGTGAAAACCGAATCATTACAAGGATTTTATGACTTTTATTTGTGCCTCTAGTGTGTTCTGATGATGAAAACGTTGATGGTTTTAAAAAAAAAAAAAAAAATTGAAATACATAATTTTGAAAAAAATGTTCAAACTTAATGCATTGTGGTCTATTTTCGCCAATGTAGTTAGCATCGATGCACACTGGTTTTTCGCAAAGACTTCTGGGAAATTTCTAGGACACTTAATTTTGGAATTGTAGACTCGGACAGCCCTATAAAACTCACTGTATAGTCAATTATATAGCAAATAGTGAAGGAATTCGGACATAGCCATAGTTTCTGCAGAGCGGCAGTGGTTCATTGGAAATTCACTTGTGAGCTGTGGGCGGGACTATCTGCGTGGAGCGACCCCACCCCCGCTTCCTCTCCTTGTTGCTGAGAGCTCAGAGTAAGGAACTTGTGACCCGCCTAGTGTATTTTTATTTTACAAATAAGCTCTTTTTCAAACTATATTTTTTCGTTCTTTCCTGATTCACAGCAATATAAATAAAGATATTTAAAAAATTTCAATTTCCAAATTGATTTTCTTTATACGTGTCCTCTATTACCAGAAAAATGCTACAAGAACATGTAAAAACAAACAAACAAAAATTGTTTTATTGGAGTGGGTCTATAAATACTTTATTAATTTGTTTTAATTTTTACTACACAATGATAAAACTCTGCCAAACTAATATGTAAATATCTTCCACAGGTTGTGCTTTTATACAGATTCATATACATATTAGCGCTAAAATTAGGCCATTCAAAAACCCTTTTTCCTCTTCTGCTTAATGTCTTTACTCACCAAATGTGTGGTTAATGACCTCAAACAGAGCAAAGTAGCTGGCTGTGACGCTGTCCATCCCAAGTTTCATAACCACAGCCTGAAAAAAAAGGTCAAATTAGGGTCAAAGAGTCCCATCCAAGGAGAAGCTCAACATCTGTGTGTGTTTTTTACCTGATACACTTGGTCTGTTGTAGAGTTTTTGCGAACTCTCACTGTGAGTGTAGTTTTATCAGGCATCGCTATTCTCAACTCCACATCGGACACCCCGTTATAATTCTTTGCAGAAGAAAAGGAAAGATGAGCAGCTGGTAGATGATAAAAAACATAGATGAGTGCATAAATGTCCACTTTTCTACTCACCTCATCTGATTCAGACAAAAATTCCTGCATAATTTCACTTTCTCCTATTACCCGTACTGAGCACACTGTGGAAAAACATAATATATGGAGTTCAAATTATTTTTTTTTATTTTAAATACAACTATAAATGCAATATTTACATAAGTGTTAAAAGAAAAAAGTGACCTTTCTCCAAGTATTCCTCCAGGCCTCTGCGCCGTGCATCCAGCTGCTGCTCCGACAGTGAAAACGGCCATTTCCCAGGCAGCTTCGGAAATGTAAAAGTGGCGAATTCCCTCTTCAAGTTTTGGTGCAAAATAACAAATTCCCGGTAGCGCTTGGAACACAGTTGTCTGCCTGCCATGTAGACGTTGTAGACCTGCAAGACAAGGAGGCTTCAAAGTAAGAGAAATTACATGAACAGAGACGACCTCAACAGTTTGTTGGATCCATCAGTAACTTCCATACTGGAATCATCCGCCTCAGTTTGAATAGCAATGACTTGATTTCTGCTTCCTGTAATCCCTGCTCGCTCATTGACCTTCATCCTAATCTCAGGCTTTACTTTATGTTTCCAGACACCCATGTGAGCTGTGTACCCACCACAAACTTTTCACTGTTGAGCTCAGTGTGTTTGTAGCTGGGGATGGAGATGGGAACGGCTTGCTTGTCGGAGTAGTCATAACAGGACTGGGCCGATCCATCGTCGCCGAGATCCAGACAGTCGGCCTCCTGCGGCGGCACGGACAGCACGGTGAGCACCAGCTCTTTCTCGCCGGCGCGGATCAGATCCACCACCTGCTTGTGCGTAGCCCCTTCCACGTTCACACCATTGCTGTCAACGGAAATAGAGATGAACATGTTAGAGTAGAAGCAGTTTATCTCGTCGGTTTTAAAGTCCCACTCAGATCATCTTTTGATCTGCAGTAAAAATCTACTGTGTGCCGTTTTCAGCCAAAATTTAAAAAAATCCTGTCATTTTCTAGAACATAGAACAGCTGTAGTTCATTAGAAATTTGCCTCAGAGATGTGGTGGGACTGCTAGTAAGCCTGCCTCCATTTCCCATCATCCATTTGTTTAGAGTGTCTTCCTCTAGCTTACAGCCTTTAACAATCCCAATAAACAGAAATGGCGAACACTAATGGAGCAATCCAGCAGTACAGTTTAGAGCCAGATGTCAGCTCAGACGAGGAAAGAAGAGATGGATCTGTATGTCTGCAAGTGGAAATATCAGAATGGAGCGGAGCAGGGAGCTGTGGCCTATTCAACATATTTTATACAAAACAAATTCGCTCTTTTGCTTATAGCATTTTTTGTCTGTTCCTGATACACAACAATTTCAATAAAGAAATACTCAGATATACAATTTTAAGCTTAATTTTATTCAATTATGTGAAAAATGAATTTCTCTATTTTCTTTGGATTACGTCTTTATTGTTTTATAGCAAGACCAAATATAGTAAAAAAATCAATTATTAATTTAAATAATTTTTCCTTCAACATTGTTTTGGCTTTCACGTGTTCTCTTGAACCCAAGAGCACCTATGGTGATGTCAGTGTAAAAGAATAACATCAATAATGTGTTATGTGGTCCACTTGGTTTGTAGTATATTCCATTTAATTTATTATTTATTTATTTTTTTTGGAAAAATGGCTCTGGGTTCCTATGTAACAAGTATAGCTGAGCAACAGCAAAACTGGGTGTAGGCCTTTTGGCAGCCATGTGTTAAAGTGTTAATGACAGAGTCACAGCAAACTCACTCATAGTTAATAACCCTGAACAGCCACGGTGCCTCCTGGAAAAGGTCTTCTGTGCAACATGTTGATACTTCTTAGAAACAGCTCCAATGTTTCTCTAGCTCGTAAATAATGAGAGAATTTAAATAATGAAAATAGATGGATTTTGTGTTTTAAATTTATGGAGGAAAACGTGCACCACTGCTAACAATGTTCAACAGAAACATCCCCAAATATTACATTACAGAATAATATCATTGGATCTTGTGATTGCTGACAAACACCAGCCCATTTCTACGCTGAAATCTAGTAGGTTTTAATACAATGTTTGCAATACTAACTCCATGTTAAAGAATATTTCTATTATTGTTTTGATGGTTATCGTACAAAGCAGAGCCTTTTGCACTTAAATAGATAAAAATAATCAGAAATAGCTCGGCTATTTAGGACAGGATTTGTTTCACGGACTACTGAAAGCTCATCTGTTAGGTCAGCAAGTATGTCATGGCAGGGCTTATGTTGGCTGCATGTCAGAACTAAAAAGCTCAGAGGCTCCTAATAACTACAGGAAAGAGACAGCTAGACAAGAGAGTGTAATCAAGAGAAGTGAGGCCTTGTATAGTGAAGCTGAGGTTGAGCCCTGGAAAGAAGACACGACTATGTTGATGCATTTAGCCAATGAATAATAAGAGGGGAAAAGAAAAGTCATCTTACATTTACCGCTGGGTGATAAGTTATCTTACAGAAACAAAAGGGTGCATACAGGGCAAAATATCACAAGATCATAAGCATTTATAGACATTTAACTGGCACCAAGGGAACTACTTAAAATGCCCCTGCAACCCATCTCTTCTTTTTTTTCTTCAGGCCCATCTATTTTCCTTTTTACTAGCTCCTCAGTTGCTTCAATAAATGCTATTAGAAAATGACTTAAAACTACAAGAAATAATCCATGAAATAATGGGAATCTTTGGCATAAAATGTTACACAATATACTGTTCTCCATTCATGCATCTTTAATCCATTGCAAGTACACAAGGTGTAAATATACTGTTCACTATTGGATCTACTTTCTCTCATCTTCATCTTCTATTGGACTCAAGCCAGATTAGTTTGTTGGACGACGAACCACAGTACCACTTATGGTACCCTTGGTAGTGTGGGCAGGTACCAAGTCCTCAGAGAAAATAAAACCTGCATCTCCATATAGGAGAAGAGAGCATTATGTACTCCTGCAATGACTGTAAACTTCAGAAAATAGTGAACCAACAGCAGCAGATGACAAACCATCATGGAAAGCGGAACCTTCACTCTGGACTTCTGTGTCTCTCCACACTCAGAGACCATAAATTCAAATTGAGTGCAACATTTTCTTTCATCTGAAAGAGGACCTATGAGAAACAATCCAGTTTCATTTCCCCCATGAGCTCATGTGAGATCCTTCTGATGTCTCTGGTTCAGGAGTGGCTTGACACAAGTATATTTGTATTCATTTGTCTGTGTGTGGTGGCTCTTGACGCACTGACTCCAGACTAAGTGCACTCCTTGTGATGCTACCCCAATACTTAAATGCCTTTCACTTGAAAATCCTCTCAAGTCGGTGGTTATTCTTGTTGCTGGCACACTTTTTTTTTTGTTCACTCAATTTTCTGCTAATATGCTTTGATACAGAACTCTGTGAACAACCTGCTTGTTTGACAATGACCTTTAGTGGCCTGCAATCTTAAAATACCCCATCATATTCTGGATTTACTGAAGTTAGGCATATCAAATAAAAGCTCTACAAGGTGAAGTAAGAATTAATGCTTTTAGAGGAACCTGGGACAGAAAAAAAATCAGATAAGATATATGTCTAAATGCATATTTGAATGAATAATTTCCCAGAAATAATGAGTATTCTGAAAACATGCTTGGATACAGCACTGTAAACAACCTACTAGTTTGGAAATGACCTTTAGTGGCCTGTATCATAAACTTTCACATCATATTCTGCATTTACTGACTTGAGTCATATCAAATAAAGACCATATAAGGTGGAGTAAGGATTGATGCTTTTAGAAGAACATGGGACAAGAATGAATGAAATAAATAAATAAAAAAAACTATTTGCACGTAATCAGGGCGGGGTTAGGGTTACAGTTTGGCTTAAAATATGTGTGGGCAATGTGCATTTTTACGTGTTTCCAGCAGGAATTTCCATCAGCTTTTTGCTGGTTACATGTAAGTAGATGGGAATAACATCAGCCTGAGAAATATGTACAAATTATGGAGCCATGGACATAAAAATCCCCAAATTACAAATAAAGTGTACCCTGAAATTATTATTTTGTGGACATAGTTTAGTATATTGTGGGGAAAAAAAAGCATTTTCGTGCGGAAATTAACATTTAGAGAACATAAATGTGTAGACAGACATTCATATTTTGTGATCACAAATTAATATATTTGGTAGTCACAAAGTAGCAGGAACTGATGATGTACTAAAATACTAATTTGTGACCACAAAATGTTATGTTGTGCCAAAAAATAAATAAAATTTGCCAGCAAAACGCTAATTTGTGCTAACAAAAATATTAAATTGTGGCCACAAAAGACCAATTTGTGCCATCAAAAAATACTAAATCGTGCCAACAAAAATACAAATATGTGGCCACAATTTGTGCCAATAAATAAAAATAAATTGTTCCCACAAAAGACAAATTTGTGCCATCAAAAATGCTAACTTGTGCAAACAAGAACACTAAATTGTGGTCACAAAAGATCAATTTGTGCCATCAAATAATACTAATTTGTGCCAACAAAAATACTAAATTATGGTCACAAAAAACCAATTTGTGCCATCAAAAATTTTTTAATCTGTGCCAACAAAACATACTGATATATGCCAACAAAAATACAAAATTGTGCCCACAAGGGACCAATTTGAGCACACAAAATACTACTTTGTGGCCACATTTCTATTATTTAATTCAAGGGAACTGTATATGTTTTAAATGTCATGTCCAGGCACCTATACCAAATATATATGTGCATGATTAATTCCTCATCAATTATGATTTTAAGAAAATACCCGGTTACAGAAACTCCTATTTGATCAAAGCGGTGTGCCCAAGCAGCCAATCAGAAAGTAGATTTTTAAAAGGAAAAAATAAATAAATCTAATCTCTTAGACAGTGAATGCACCTCTTCCGTTTTACAGCAACTTCTGCCAAACGCACGACCGGATCGGATTGGATTGGATCACTCGTGATGACAATGAGTTGTACGCCGTGCGCTCTTCTCCATAGCAACAGAGTCTAACATCGGCACGCAGGTTTCACGCACACTAACAACGCCAGCTTGGACTGCAAATCAGTGCGAAAATGGCAAACCGAGAGCAATCAATGCAGTCAATAAAGACGAGGAGATGTGGGAGTTCAAATCAAGCTAAAAACAAGGGGCGTTTGTGTGTCCGGCACATTGTGGGAATTTCTAATGATTCCTGAATCTCTCCATTGACACACACAGACCTCCCTTTCATTAGAATGAACTGCCTTCACAGCTAGGGTTGATGGTGGCAGGTCGGTGTGTCCCCTTTTAGCAAATAAGGATGCTCCAAATCGTTATTTGGCCTTATTTATCGTCTAAATGTTACACCTTTTAACGTAAAAGAAAACACAAGTTGTGACCTTAGAGTTGAGTGAAAGTAGAAAGCACTTACACCTCCAGGATCCTGTCACCCTTGGAGATGCCTGCTCTGTCAGCGGCTCCCCCCGGTAGGACGGCACTAACGTGCTGCAGTGGCGCGTACAGTTCCCCGTTAATGCTTCGGAGCTGCCCTCCTTCACTAACTTGTCCCCGGACATTGAAACCGTAGCCCGAGTCCGACTTCACAATGCGAACCAGCCGTGGGCCCGACGTAACCGTAGCTGGTGTCTGGCAACCTCCGCCGGCGTCTGGGGTAACGTTCCCGCTATCCGCGCCGCTGCAGGATGAAGGGTGAGGCAGCGGAGGGACCGGCGAACAAATGTCTTGTCCCTCGACGTCCGCCATCATTTAATTATAGTTGTTTCATCCGCTCCCACTCGGTTGACAACAAATACCATAGAAACATTGGCTGCAGTTGCAGGCTAATCAAGTTAGCTAGCTAACTGACTGTTATGTCCCGGAAAAAGCCGAAACCTCACGATGTTTTCCGATGCAGTTTTTTTAGAGCCCAGTAGGGGGCGTTTGCCGCATGGATATATTTTTCAGCTCCTCTCCTTGTCGAGTGACTATGTGGAAGAGGATTTAGGCCATGGAGACAAAAATAAACCAAAGGCCAAATTATTATGGCCCGCAGCATCAGGTACTGATGGCAAGGACCATA
>NC_050527.1:8016295-8021614 GCF_002922805.2 Oryzias melastigma
GGTAGCGACTGCGGGCCATCCAACGCCGCTTGCGGCTTTAATTCTAACTTTTTTCTAAAAAAATTGAGATTAAAGTCAGAATTCTGAAGAAGAAAAATGTCAGAATTCTGGGATTTAAGTCAGAATTTGGACATCAGAACTAAGCTTTATAAAGCACTTAAATTGTCCGTGCAGACTCAAAGTGCTGTACAATAATAGAATACAATCATTTAAAAATCAGATTAAATTGGGATAAAAGTGTAAAAGAAAATGCTCATAAAGTAACTTTGATAAAACAAAACACCACAAACATTACATTAAAGAGAACAAAATGAAATGTGAAGTGATGGAAAGAGAGGAAACCTCTGTGTATTAAAAGCCAAATATGAAAAGTTGATTTCAAGAGAGGACTTAAAAACAGGCAACAATGAAGACTCTAAAATGAATTGGAAGATTAGTTTCGAACTTTGAGATAAAAATCCGAAATCCAAGATTAAAGTCAGAATCTGATCAATTCTGACTTTAATCTCAGAATTCTGACTTATTTTGGTCAGAATTCTGACTTTAATCTCAGATTTTTGAGGGAAAAACGATAATTTGTTTTGGTTCTTGGTTTGTTGTTTGTTTTGATGGCCTTAATCCTCTTCTGTACTAATCCACTTCTGTATCTTCTATTCTTTAATTCTGAGATTAAAGTAAGAATTCTTAGGAAAAAGATCTGACTGAAATCTGACTTTAACCTGAAAACTATGTTTCTTTTCCTTAGTTTAATTTTAAGAGTTCTGTTTTTTTCTGGGACAGAATTTTGCCTATAATCTCAGATTTTTTTTTTAAAGAAAAAATGCATTATTCTTTTAGGCTCCATGGCCTTAACCAAATCTTCTGTAATCTCTTCATTGTCATCATTCTTTAATTCCAAGATTCAATTAAGAATTCTGATTAAATTAAGAATTCTAAGAAAAAAATGTCCTCATTCTGATATTAACGTCAGTATTCTGTAAAAAAAATAAATTAATTAATTAAAAAAAGTGATGGGTCTCTGATAGTGGTTGGGGGCCAGGCAACATTTAGCTGTGTTGTTTTTATAGCAAACTACCTGTAATGCAAGAGAGAAGTTAGTTATCCATGCTTATATATTTGCACTTAATACAAGAGCTTCAATGTCAACATTCTCAATTCTCCTTTTGTTTTAATGTGTAGTTTAGAGAACAAACAGTTTAGAGTGATGAAGACTTTATTTGCATTTTGTTAGAATTCACCATCATATAGTCATAATGGCATCCAAGTACAGTTCAACCAACTCCAGGTTTCATTAAAAAAAGACGTCTTGCTCGAGTCTCACAAGAACAGTAGTGCATGATTGCTTTTTAAAATGCTCATCAAACACAAGAGAAACACTCTAGGGGGGCACTTTCGAAGCCAAGTTTGCAACTGTGAGCACGTACTCTTTGAAACTGACAACACCGTCGCTATCGAGATCCATTTATCTTTTTTTCAGATCTCCACGCCCTGCTAGCTGCTGAAAACAGGCGGGGTGGTAGATCTCAAGAACCAGGAATAAGCAGACCTGAACTCTGAAGTCCCACAGAGTGCCGTTTAAAATGGTCTTGCTCCAGTGTGTCATAACTTCAGGAGATGTGACTCGCCAGGAATTCTTAACACATAAGTCCAAAAATGATGTGCATATTTTCCCCCTTGACAAATGTGCATTAAGGCAGTCCTTCAATGCTAGTTTTAGACTTGTTTTATGAGGAAAAATACTTTAATTTATCCTAATTATATATTTGAAACTATAAGTGAAATCACTTTTTTGGCCTAAAATGATCTAAAACCAAAAACTAACATCTGCTGGCAATTTAATCTAAACTTTGAACAGTTATAGTTTTGAAAGTAAATGCATTTTAACTTAATATTTTTGATCAAAACTGATTTTTTTTTCTTACTCACCAAAAGTTTGGAAGACTTGCAAGACTTGAAAAATGAAAGTGAGGAAGAATCGCTCAATCCTTTTAAATCCTCACTCAAACCTTTTTTCTGAGAACTCACCCTCATCATTTTCTCTGAATTCATCTCCAAACCAGTGAGACACCCAAAACTGTGTGTATTTGATTCACCATGCTGCTTCTGTCTGCCCAGACTTGTGTGTTTTAATTGTGGTAGTCAGAAAATACTTCTTGCATTTCCTCATGTTTGGATTTTAGAAAATAGGTTTATGGATGCAAAAGCATGTTTTAAAAAGGCTCATAAAGAATTTAATTCAGATAAAACTGAGAAAACATCTTGGATTAGAGGTGAACTGACTTCAAATAAAAAGGCAAGGTCCAAATGACCACTTTAACAATCTTTTAACATGGAACTATCCTAAATATATGAATGAGAGTCTTCACAGATGTGAGCTGGCCCAATGCAAAAATAAAAGCGTTTCAAATTAAACTAAAAAGTTCAAATTTGTTGTAAATATTTCAATAGTTCTCGTTTTTCTCTTTTTCTCTCGTTTTCTCTTTTCTTTCTGCCTAATACTAGAAATTAATTAAAAAAAATGCTTTTAACATTGTCTTTGATAACTTCAGTGGTTAAAAGCTTAGTGGGGAGTTTCAGACTGTAGGGAGTTCATGTTTAAATACCACTATCATAAAAAACAAATTTCTATCTTCTACGTGGCAGACCTTGTCGGGAGGGATGATGGGAAATTTCAAATATCTATTTGAAATTGGCCCATATGTAAAAGGCTTTATACACTTACTTATCAACAATAAAGATGAGCAATGGGATCAAAAAACCTGTTTGTATCATGAAACAGGAAAATCGTGAGCTTTTGTGCAAAACAAGTTATTGGTAAATATACTGAAAACAGGTAATTCTCAAAATCATGTCTGCATTCAAAGCAGGAAATGTTCATGTTTATTGTGATTAAAAGTGAAATGCAATCTTTGTCATTGAGGTTGATAAGACATTTAGGTATGAATGCAAATCAGTGTCTTAGGATGAATACAGATCTATCATACAAAAAATGTCAAGAGATAAATGAAAATGTAATATATTAAAGATGAGTATATCAAATCAAAGTAAGAAAATGCAATTATAAATGGCTTGTATTTTCTTTTAAAATAAAATAAAAGTATAAATAAAAAGTTTCTATAATGTTTTTTTTTTTGCAACAGACAAAAAAGTAGCTTAGAGAGATGAACACTTTATTTGCATTTTGGTAGAATTCACCATCAGATAGTCAAATGACATGTACAGTTCAACCAACTCCAGTTTTCATAAAAAAATAAAATTTTGCATGAGTCTCTCGAGACTCAACAGTGGTGCATTTTTTTTAATGCTCATATCAAATGAAGTAAGCCAGGACAAATAGTTCTTTCCTCTATTCGTTCAGCATTAAAGCCAAGTTTGTGACTGTGACCACATAATCTTGGAAATCGACAACCTCGTCGCCATCTTGATCCAGTTTTTCAAAAAACTCGTCTATTGCTTCTTGTTTTTCAAACTATTGCAGACAAAATAAATGAACACAGAAAGAGTGTGGGGACTAGACAGGTCAATAATGCAAGTTTAACACGTGAGTTGTACTTACAGCTATTCCAAGTGTAGCGACTCTTTATCAGAGTCTTTGGATCTCCTTCCTTACCAGCGTACTGGTCAAAAACCTCCTTGAGATTTTTGATTGACACAAGGATTTTATACATGGTGTCTGAAAAAACCAAAACGATGTCGTTCATTTCCTGTTCACCCCTTCAACTTTTAGGATTGTCAGACTTTGTCACCCGGCTGGAGTCTGAGAGGATTCATTCCTCATCAACATACCTAGGATCCTACATGGAGAAGATGTGACTCACCAGAAACTGTTAACACATGGCCAAATATGATGAGCATATTTTTTCCCTTGACAAATACACATTAAAGCAGTCATTCAAGGCTAGTTTGAGTTTTCATATAGAAACAAAACAACTTTAATTTATCTTTATTATGTATATTTGAAACTTTTAAGGGTATACATGAAATTGTACCAACACTTTTTTCCCCCTAAAATGATCTAAAACCAGTGGCGGGCCGTGCATTTCCCACCTAGTGCTCCATCTGAATCAATCCAACTCTCATTAACTATTTTATGGCAATAAAACTTCTACTGCAGGTAGAGCTGCCACACACACACCAAAAGCATAAAAAATAACCTGATAAAATTTCAATATTATGTAGGGAGATAGCAAAATTTTACTCACCAAAAATCCAGATTATTTAAACACAAAATCCATCCTTTCTATCCTCAAGAAGATTTCAATCACTCTGTCGTGCAGAATCCATACGTTTCGCAGATGGAAAGTGTTCCGTGGCTGTGATAAGCTGGAAAATGTTCTGGTATTCCTAAAGCCTCTTGTGGTCGAGGAGGGAGATAGACATCAGTTTTTGTGATTTTGAAATCTGGTCTGTGTCTGGAAAATAATATTGTCGGTAGTGCGCGAGGATTTTGCGCTGCACGCGCCCGTGGTGCGTTCAGGAGCCTCGTAGATTTCAGCTTCTCTCCAGCTCAATGGAGTCACGGAACTCCTTTACCCGTGCCAGACAAAACTGTGCCACAACTTTACCCAGACATTAATTTTCCACCAAAAATCAGACGATCAGACGCTTTCCACTGGTAACATCTTCAAACCTGACACGCCGCTCCTCGGCACCTGTGTCCATCACATAACGCAGAACCAAAGCGAGCTGCGAGCTATCCAATCAAAGCTCGTGAAAATGATGACGTTTCCGTAGGCCAGCTAGCTGGCCTTGCAATCGCTTGCAATGGTCTCCTCCAGATCTGATTGGTTGAAGCAACAGTTTGGTCGACAATTATTTTATGCTACAGGGCCCGCAGAACTGATTGTGAAGGCCTTCAGGCAGATTTCTTTGACCCTAGCAACAAATGGTGCTGCAATGTGATTGGTTAATGCTTAAATAGGAAAATACACGTCTGGAAGCAGCGCAACCAGGGAGACAGCAATGAAAGGACGAAGACAGAGCATTTGGAATTATAGAATACGTATTCACGGAAATAAATAATAATTAATATCAGTCTGTGATTCAGATATTTTTAGGCCAGCAGAGAAGGCCTTGCAGGCCCTGACGGCCCGCCACTGTCTAAAACCAAACTAATTTATGCATGCAATTTAATCCACATTAATCCAAATGCATTTTAACTTTATATTTTGATCAATACTGATTTTTCTTTCTTACTAACAATAGTTTGGAAGACTTGCTAGACCCCACGAGATGCAGAAAAATGAAAGTGTGGAGGAATCGCTGACTCGATCCTTTTAAATCCTCACTCACACCTTTTTTCTGAGAACTCACCCTCAT
>NC_050527.1:8021709-8024325 GCF_002922805.2 Oryzias melastigma
ATTCTCTTGTACTATTTTAACATTGGTAACTTGAATAAAAAGGTGAAGTCAAAAGAATTTCCCATGCATGTTTAGCTGCTGTCAATATTCCCATGGTAAAAACAGAGCTAATAAGTCAATCACCCAGATTGTATTTGATGGACTTGTGGGGTAGCCAAAGGCAGGGATCAGCAAATATTAACCGTGTGAATAAGAGTCCTCACAGGCATGAGGGGGCCTTTAAGCTGTTCCCAATGCAAAAATATATAAAAAAAAAAAACAACTTTTAAGTTATGTAAAAATGTTTCAGTAAAAATTTGATGTATATATTTCAATTAGGGTCAGGAATCGATTAAAAAAATGGCTAATTAATCACACATCTAGAAAAACATTTTTTTAATTACAGTATTTGCCAGACACTTATTTTTTTCAAATATTGACAATATGAAATAACACCAAACTTGTACATTTAGAACATTTATTTTTAACCCTTCAAGGGCCTAAAACTCAGTTATTGTCTACTTTTGAATTTATTTCTGTATTTTCAACTCTCCTATAACCACTGCTGTCTATTTGACATTTTTTTTTCAATTCTGTTTTTTTTTCAGGTTTTTCTTTTTTTCTCATAAATTTTCGTCATTGCTCTTGTGAAAAATAATAAAACAGTTTTTTGGGAGAAGTTTGATCCAGCTGGATTTCAGGTTGGCTCAAACGTGTCTGTCCATTCTGAACTGCTCACCTTTTGCGGAGTTTCTTCAAAATGCTTTATCCACATCTGAGCCTATGTTTTTTCGTGTTTTTTTTTTTTTATATAAATGAAAAATGCAAATAAAATGTATTAAAAAAACTGTTCAGTCCTGCACAGGAGGACCGGCCAGTGGTAAATAAAATCTAATTTCTGGACATTGATTTGTTCATTTTTTTTCTTTGTTTCCTGCAACAACTAGTTTGGTAAACATGTTTAGCACTAGATGATTTTCAAAGAGAGTAGTGCGATTAGTGTGATGTTAAAAGAAAACATAAGAAAATGAAAAAAACCATGGCACCAAAACAGGTCGGGCTGCTACACTCCTTTTAACATTTACTTTCATCACACACATCAGACAAAGAAAAAACACTCTTTTCTTGTGATGTCAAACATCGCCGGAAAGTGCAAAGTCGCTTCTGGCGACAGCTGAACGCCATTTAAAGCAATTTTACATAAATAATAAAGGGCAACCTAACCAATTGTAACTGAAGTTTGTACAATATTTATTTTATAAATGTCCAACAAGGTTGTATTCCTCTTAGATCCTTCACAAATGTCAGTGGTCCTGCCTGCAGGCAGAATGCAGCTGCTGCAGCTGCTTCCCCAAATTCCAATGGATGAAATTAAACGAGTCTTGGATTATTTCTATCCGACAATCTGGTTAAGTTAGACGAAGGTTACGAGTACTTTAGAGAAGGCGGCTTTTTAATTATGAAGGTAATTTTGGTTTAATTATTTTAATCAGTGCTAATGCTAATGCTAGTGCTAACATTAGCTGTGGGTCTGATCTTTTCTGAAAATGTCTGTCTAAAAATTCCAGCATATCTGACATTAAAGTCAAACTTGTTACTGTTGCAATCTTTTCTACTGCGGTCAGTGAGCTGCTGTTCGCTCAGCCGTGGTTCTAACGTTGCTTTTGTTCATAACCGTGTCTGATCTGCAGGGAAATAAAGGTAAAAAAAATGATCAAATTGAAACTGTTGCCAAAAATATGAAAGTGACTATTTCCACCCGGAGATTCTTTTTCTTCTTGGCCGCTCTTATTTTGAAAGCTGATAATACGTGGCTTGATAGCTGCTCTTAACATTTTCACTGAGCCAAACGAGCCCTAAAGTATCCTGTGGAACAAGTAATTTAGCCTGGAAAGTGATTAAAATGCATGCAGCAATGCAGCGATGTGCGTCTTTGCTGATGGTATTAAATGTGGCCAACGTGAATTTTTATTGGCTCTTGTGCTCGATCGTACTTAAAGTACGTGCAAATAACAGCCAAAGTAAAACCCATTAGAATAATATCTGCTCAAATGAAGGGTCAATAATTTCAATAAAACATCCAATATTGAAGGATTATTCAATTTTGCATTTAGTTTTGTGAATGATTAAGGCGGGATGAAAATACAGTTCAGCAGGACAATCATAAGATAAATATTGTACATTTTTCTGTTGAAATTGGTAAGGTTATCTTTTATAATTTAGGTAAAATTGTGTCAAGGAGCGTTCAGCTGTCAGCTTTGTAATTTCTCACTTTGTCGGCCATTTTGTCTGACGTGACCATGAAGAGGGTCCGTTTGTGCTCTTTGACTGCATATGAAATTCTCAGTTTGCTCGCAAATAATTGTAAACATCTGCCTCAGAATTGTCCAAATTATGGAACCCTTGACATTATGAAATTAAAGGTGTTCCCTTGAATATTCTGGCCAGAAAAAGGAAATGCTGTCGTCTATATTAATACACTGACACTATTAATTTGAGGAACTTTTTTGCATGGATAATTCCCCAGAAATAATTTCATGAAAATGCTAGGTTACAGAATTCCCATTTGAATGCAGTATGCTTAAGCAATCCATCAATAAGTAGATTTTAAGATAGATATTAAAGACAGTTTTAAGG
>NC_050527.1:8024473-8029419 GCF_002922805.2 Oryzias melastigma
ATAAACACTTTATTTGCATTCTGTTAGAATTTGACATCAGATAGTCAAATGAAATGCAAGTACAGCTCAAGCAACTCCGGGTTTCACAAAAGGTAAAAAAGAAGAAGTTTTGCAGTTCTACTAAAACTGTTAAGACTTTCAACAGTAGTGCTTTGTTGTTGCTGCTTAATAATTATAAATGCTCATATCAAATGAAGAAAACCAGGGCAAACAGCTCTTTCCTCTAGGGTGCCAACAGCAAAACTATGGCCACGACCAGGACAACATACTCGTTGAAATCGACAACGCCGTCACCATCTGCATCCAGGTCTTTGAAAAACTTGTCCATCACTTCTGGTTTTTCAGGCTAGTGAAGACAAATGAACACAGTAAGAACATGGGGGAAATTGACAAGTCTATAATGAAATTTTAAATATGAATTGTTCTTACAGCTCCTCCAAGCTGCTCTTTCAGCAGTGTCACCATTTCCTTCTTCGTCAGAGTCTTTGGATCTCCTTCCTTCCCAGCATACTTGTCAAAAATGCACCTGAGAACTGCAATTGCCTCAATGATTGAACTCATGGTATCTGGGGAAAAAAAATAAAATAAAAAAAAAAATTCAGTGTTTTTCTCCAGTTACCTGTAAACATTTAAGATTTTCAGACTTTGGTCCACGTTTAAAGTGCTGGGCCTCATCCAGCTGGAGTTGGAGGTGATTCATCTGAACAATTCAGCTTACGGTTTAAAATGGTCTTGTTGCAGAGTGGCGTCACTTCAGAGGAAGATGTAACTCACCAGTATTTGTTTAACACGCAAGTCCAAATATGCGAATATTTCCTCCTTGAGAAGCTTTTTTTCTTTATTTGAAGTTGTGAGACATGGCTAAAGTCCTAAAATTTAATTAAATTTTTTTTAAGTAAAATACTTAAAATGCTTTGAGTTTCAAGAGTAACAAGTGAATTTATTTCAACACTCCCTTTTCCAAAATTCTCCAAAACCGAACTCCACATACAAACTTTTAAATAGTTAAAAAATTAAAAGCATACAAGTGAATGCACAGTATTTAAACTTCATATTTTGATTAAAACTGATTTTTCATTTTTACTCACCAAAGGTTTGTGAGACTTGTTTGATCCCGGGAGATGCAGAAAATTGAAGTGTTGAGGAAATGCAGACTCGATCCTTTTAAATCCTCTGGACACACTTTTGTTCAGAGAACACACCCCCTGTTTTATAGTTGCTCATTATCTCCAAACCAATGAGACTAGCTCAAAAAAACTGTCTGGTCTTAGCTTTGTCAGAGTGGTAACCTGGGCTGCTTTTTTAAACTTGGTTGGAGAACTTTACTCAGAAAATAACCAAAGTTTGAAAAAAAAAAAAACTCTGCATTTCCGATGTATAAATGCACAGAAATTAATTTTTGAAGTTAAAACTCAATTAAGATTTTTTTTATCATCATTATTTAGTGAGATTACAATCAGCTGTGACCGAAGGGGATGCTGAACCTCGTAGAGGTGACAAACTGCCTGACTGGTTTTTGCAGGGAGAGGAACTGTTATGAGGGATGAAACGAAGGTTATCATCAAGTTTAGGAAGGATAAGAATATAAGTATCAGTCCTATGGATCTGTATAGAGAAAATAGAAGATAAGAGAGATGGAAATGGCAAAAACTTTGAGAGATGGTAATCTGTTGTATGTATGAAATATGTAAGAAAGTGGTGAGTGAAAGGGGAAGAAAAAGAGTTACTCGAGGAGTGACTTCAGGGACTTACGTGGAGGAAGACCTAGATAAACTCCTTAAAAGCATTCAAGGTGGAGAAGTGAACAGGTTAAAATGATTAATGAGATCAGTAAATGGGTAAAGAGTGGAGAGTCAAATGATTCTCATAAAGTTTGAACTGAATGGGCAATGCAGATTTTGTGATCAAGCTGAAACTACTATTGAACATGTGGTATTGGAATGTAGGGCTGCCACAAACGATTATTTTAATAGTCGACTAATCACCGATTATTTTTTCCGATTAGTTGACCAATCGGGTCATGCCCAAAGTGGATGTAAAACACACATCTTAACCATAATTAGATTTAAACTAACTAAAAACTAGATATGTTCACACTAGCATTACCCAAGATAGAATGCTGTAAAATTAATTTGGCCATAGAAGACGCTAGTGACAATACCTGAAGATGCTGATAGCCAACTAAAATATTAGTTAAAGGCCAAATTAGCCCAAAAAGACTTAGCTAAAACAGCTACCATGTGGCTGAAATATTAGCTAAACTCCAAAATAGCCTAAAAAACAACAAAAAAAGCCTAAGTTAGCCAAAACAGCTAGCATGTAGCTGAAAAATTAGCTTAACACAAAAATGGCCTGAAAAACAAAAAAGCCTGAATTAGCCAAACAGCTAACATGTAGCAGAAATATTAGCTAAACTCCAAAACAGCCTAAAAAACAAAAACAAAAAATCCTAAGTTGGCAAAAACAGCTAGCATGTAGCTGAAATATTTGCTAAACTCCAAAATAGCCTAAAAAAACCTTATATTCCAAAAAGCTTGTATATTGCCAATATAACTTTCAACTTTACCACACTCTGACTCCACATAATATAAAGCAATGACTAATCGACTATTAAATTAGTTGTGGACTATTTTAATAGTCGATTAGTTGTCGATTAGTCGACTAATCGTGGCAGCCCTATTGCAATGTAGACACTATAATTTGCATAGGGGCATTTTGAAAGGACAAATTGAATTTACAATGGAAGTTGAACACGATTTTAGAAAATAAGAAAAAGTTGTATGTGATTAAATTTCTGAGAAGAATATGAATAATTAGCAGAATTTAGGTTTGGACCATAGGCACAGGAAAATAACCATCCCGGAACTCCATTCCAGCAGGTGGCGGTAATGCACCTTTTCAGTTGCTTGCCAACCGCCAATGAAAGTAAAAGAAGAGGAAGAAAAAGAAGGCGTTTCCTCGTCTGAACCCGGACTTTCTATAAAAGAAAAATCGTGTTTTTGTTTATTTGTTAGCCTAAACAAATTCTCAAACTTCACCCCCCACTTTAAAAATATGTGTATATATTTTTGCTATTGGAGTTGAATGTGTGAAGTTGTTTGCTGCAGAAACATAGGCAGTGCCCCAGAAGGAAACAAAAAACTTCCACATTGTTTGTCTCTCATAATTTCACTTTAACTTGAACCAGAAAAAACCCAGTTCATATATTCGCCTGTTGTTGCATCCTTTCTTAGTGCAACAAGTCTGTTTTGACATTTCTATCTGTTATGTTGCTCTTTTTTTCCCTCCTTTGGTTTTTATTTTCTACCCCCTACATCTGAGCAGACTACTTGTCTTTATGCCCCAATAAAGAAAGTTGCATCCATACGAAACACATTTTACCCTGGAAAATGAAATGAACCACGCAGAACCCAAGAAACAATTTTCTTCTGAGCTCTAAAAGTCAATTTGACGATATTTTCTGTTTGTTCATTTCACCAATTACAGCAGCCAAAACAAAAAACAAACAAAAAAAACACCCTCAAATAATAACTGAAAAAAAGGAAAAAATAATATACAAAAAAAATAAAAATAAAAACAATAAAATCTCTCCAAAACAAGAAAGCCTTCTGCTCTTGATGGTTTGTATACCTTCTGGACAGACGAAGTTTAAAAGAAAACTGTTTTTGCTAAATTTCCTTTCCTCTGAAAGAGGACTTTTGGCCAATGAGAAACAATCCAGTTTTATTTTCCGCCATGAGCACACATGAGATGCTTCTAATCTCTCTGGTTCAGGAGTGGCTTGACACAAGGATATTTGCATACATTTGTCTGTGTGCGGGGGCTCTTGATGCACTGACTGCAGACTAAATGCACTCCTTGTGATGCTACCCCAAATACTTAAATGACTTTGACATGAAAATCCTTCCAAGTCGGTTATTCTTGATGCTGGTACACTTTTTTTCCACTCACTCGATGTTCTGTTAACATGCTTTGATACAACACTCTGTGAACAACCTGTTTGTTGGACAATGACCTTTAGTGGCCTGCAATCTTTAACTATCCCATTATACTATGCATTTACTGAAATGAGTCCTATCAAATTAAAGGTCTATAAGGTGAAGAAAGAAAATTCTATCAGAGTAACCTGGGACATGAACAAATCAGATAAAACAATAGGAAATGATTAATTATGGCGGAGCAAGGGTTAAAATACCTGCAGGCAATTTGCCCTTTGGCTGCACATATTACATGTGGTCAACATGTACTTAAGAGTTTTTGTGTGTGGTTGCACGTACAGTTAATACTTATAAACAACATTGGTCTAAGAAATGTCCAAATTAAGGAGCCCTAGACACCTAAAAAAACATTTGTTCTCTCAAATTTCCCTCCAACACACACACACACATTTCACAAGGAGGTGGGACCTCTGATCTTCTTTTTTGAGAGATGAATTTTGAGAGATGAACACTTTATTTGTATTTTACCGGCATCAGATAGTCAAATGGTATGCAAGTACAGCTCAAGCAACTCCAGGTTTTGTGAAGGAAGGAAGAAAGAAAAAAAAGTCTTGCATGGGTCTCAAAAGACTTTGAACAGTACTTGGTATTTTTTTTATATAAATGCTAAATGTACAGTGTTTAAACTTTATATTTTGATCAAAATTGTTTTTTCTTTCTTAATCACCTACGGTTTGTGAGACTTAATTGCTTTACCCTGGGAGGTGCAGAAAATGGAAGTGTGGAGGGAAATGCAGACTCGATCCTTTTAAATCCTCTGGGCACACTGGTTCAGAGAACACACCCTTTTTTGTTTCTTTTTCTTTTTTTTCGTTGGTCATTATCTCCAAACCAGTGAGACTAGTTTAAAAAAACAGTGTGGTCTTTGCTTTAACAGAGGAGTGGTAACATATCTGTTAAACTAGGTTGGAGAACTTTACGAAGAATACAAGCAAAAAAAAAAAAAAC
>NC_050527.1:8029453-8038483 GCF_002922805.2 Oryzias melastigma
ATACATATTTTTTTCAAGTTAAAACTAATTTAGAAAAAAAAAAACAACAACAAAAAAAACTTTTCGTTTAGCAGGATTGCTATCAAGTGTGACTGATTTAGGGGGACGTCAGAGTATGTTCTTCCACCGAGAGAAAGCGACCCTCTGCGTGTCCTTGGCTGAACCCGGACTTTTTTCAAATGAAAAATCGGGTTTACGCTTATTTGTTGCCCTAAATGAGTTGTCAAATTTTATTTCCCACTTAAAATATATATATATATACATATATATTTGCTTTAGGAGTTGAATGCTTGGAGTCGTTTGCTGCAGGAACAAAGGTAGTGCCGCGGAAGGATACAAAAAGCTTCCGCATTGTTTGCCTCTCATGAACTCACATTAACTTGAACCAGAAGGAGACTTTATTATGCTGGAGTTGGGCCCACACCCCACCATATATTATAATCGGCAGTTTTGCATCTTTTCTTTTCGTTTTTGGGGTGATTTGACTTGGTGCAACAATTTTGCTTAAGCATTTTTGACATTTCTACCTGCTTTTTATTTTCTGTCCTCCTTGCTGCACAGTTGCATCATGCTACAATAGGCAAAATTGTATGAATGCAAAAACTTAACAGTTCACCCTGACGAGAATTTTTAACCCCGTTGAACCCAAGAAACAATTTTATTTTGAGCTTTAAAAGTTACTGAGACTTATTTTCATTTTAGAATTTAAGCAGCCAAAAATATAAGAAAAAAGGTAAATAAGACTAAAATAATGCTTGAAAAGAAGGAAAAGAGAGAGAGAAATGGAAAAACAGTGACCAAATGTGTCCCTGTGGGTTCTGCAGGGTTAATCTGTTTTAGGAAAAAACAAAATAAAGATGTTATCAGAATCAGGAAATAGTCCAAAAAGAGAATGTGATGGCTGTAATGTGCATAACAATATATATATGTTATAAAATTGTTTTGAGCAGTCCTTTAATTATGATCATGCTGCTTTTATATAAAAAAAGTGTCGTTTTGTAGTATGGTTTCTCCAAAGCGTCCGGAAATGAATAGAAATTAGCATCTGATTTGTGGAATAAACTGTTGAGTCAGCCTGCTCTAACTTCCCATTATCCCTTTGTCTACACTCTCACCCACTAGCCTACAACCCTTCACACCCCAAACCTAACATTGGAGGTGCAACAAAAATGGTTACCAATATTGGAGCTATCCAGTACATGGATCTAGTCATGTGGATGCATCAGAATGGAGTGGAGCAGGGAGCTGTTGGCCTGCCAACTGCAGCAGCTACATCACAGCTACAGGCCTTTTCAAACAACATTTTTTGTTCCTGATTCACGATTTGGATAAAAACATACTCAGAAATGCAGTTTAATCTTATCTTTCTCCATGTCTTCCATAAAAACACCAGAAATACAATTTCCATTTCAGTTAAAGTGTTTCTGGTGTTTTTTTAATGTGTTCTTGTAGCATTTTTCTGGTGATGGAGGACATGTATAAAATAATTTAAGATTAAAACTGCTTTTTTGAGCATTTTTTTTTCCAAATTGTGTTGATCAGAATTAAAAAAAAGCTTGGTTTTGGGACGCAGCAACAGCCATGCTTTTTGATTTGGAAATCACAACTATAGTCATAATATAATCATAACTAAAACACCACAGGAACACTTTACAATAGAAAATAATATAGTTGGAATGGGACTTTAAATTGCAATTACTTTTGTTCCTACATCACAAGATCAACAGAGACCACACAAATAAATAAAGGGCTCTCTTTTCAGCTGTATTGTGTTTACATTTCATGATTTCTGTTTCACATGAAAGTCTTTAAGACAAACAGACTTAGTTATAAAGCTGAGATCTTACATGAACAGCTTCACGACATAATTAAAGTATTATTGTGTCCAGTGTCTAAAATTAAGTAAATTGATTCTTGGATTAATCTGAATTTGTTTTGTAGATTAAACACAATCAAAATAACCTTTAAATAGAAGATTAATTATCCTCATTATGATTGGCGACTTGCGTAAAAATTGTTAACAAGTTTCTGCTTGTTTGGCTGCTGACAAGTCTGGACGCAAGTTGTGTGTGCTTTACGAAAATTCTGAGGTTTCTGAGGGAGATAGTAGCTGTTGCAGCACCTGCCCAAACAGATATTTCTTCTTCTTTTTTTTTCGTACCAAAGCAGAAACATTCTCTGAAAGGGTCATTTTGGCTTACTTTTATAAAAATGTAAAACAAGTAATCTCCAAACCAAGAGGATTTCTCAGATATGAGAACATTTAGAAAATCTCTTGGATTAGAGGGGAAATATCTCCAAATGAAAAACATCCAAACCACTCCAGCACCATCCTGAATGAATCAGAGCATTCGCTGATACATTTAGATTTATGTGGAGGGATGTCTAATATGGGTCATAGCAAAAAAAAAAAAAAAAAGTTGTTATGATCCCTGGTCTTGTCTGCATGTTTTGTTGGAAAAACATTTGTTCTGGACCAAGTCCGTCTAATTTGTTCCGTATCGAGTCCCAAACCTTCTGTATTCAGACTGCAGTCAAGCAGACCATCATTTTCTGGACTAAAGCTTGTGTAAGCTCAGGCTTCCCTCTAGATTTGTTCTTTTGTTGAATTTAATCTTGTTTGTGGTTTCATTTTGAGTTGTTGTTGTGTTTTGGTGACTGCATTAGTTTTTTTTGCTAAAATGTCTGAGAATTTAAGTTAATTATTTCAAACATTAAGTCAGCCTCAGGTATTTTGTTTGTTACTTTTCTTGGTTTTTATGTCACCCTAATAAACGGCTGTGTGTCCAACTTAACCCCGCCCAGTTATTAATATTTCTCTATCCTCCTCTCTGAAGAGGGACCTCGTGTCCAGGATTTTCTAGGATTTTCTTTAAACAGGCAACTCTTAAAATCCTGTCTGCATTGAAAACACTTAATTTATATGTTTATTGTGGCTGTTAAATGTAATTTTTATCCTATATATTGATAAAAAAACAAAATAAAACTGAAGCCATTTGCTATGAATCAATGTATTTGATGTTCCTAAGACATAACTATCATGCAAAAGATATGTTAGGAGATAAAAGTATATGAAAGATGGCTAGAAATAGTGATAGGGAGAAATCAAATTTAAAAGGTAAATTTGGTTTTGCAGCACAAAGATCAAGGTAGACTCATGAGAAGAAGGCAAATAGACTCAAAATTCTTCTCAGTTGAGCAAACCTGCCACTACTGTCAAAAGCAGTGGTCTGTGCTTCAATGTGTCCTACCACTCTGCTAATAAAACACAGAAACTGATGGAAATCCTGACTTTGTTCCATAGTAAGAGCTTAAAAGTTTAGTTATTCATGCTTACCTTTACAAGGATTTAGTTTAAACTTCAAGTGAACTTTAAAAAAAACAACTAATTTCATTTTTAGTTAGAAAACTTTCTAAAAAAAGGTTACAGGTAATTCTTTTCATGATAATTTGACTTTTTCCCTGTTGTAATACTCATCTTATATGCCTGTAATTACATGTTTGTACATGTTAGAGCTACTTTTTTAGTAAAACTGAGCAAAATGGACCCCCACTCAAATATAAAAAATGTTGGGCACACACAGGCTGTACAAATATTTTAAATGATTAAGTTTGCACTAGTCACACCTACTATATCTAATGTAGAAAAGCTTGAAAGAAAGAAAAAAAAATCAACAGAGCCTTGTGCACTTCAGAATAGTCAGTTGGGATCTATTTGGAAATTGGAGAAAACATTTACTAATCGAGTGAGCTGTTTTTTTTTTTTTTTTTGCTAAAGTGTAAAACAGCCTCTGCCTGTTCGTAGGTAGTAAACTCCTGTTACGTAAGGTTACTACAATATAAATCAAAACATTATTTTTCATAGAAACAGAAAATAACGTAGGTAAGAAATAAAGTGTTTCAAATTATTTATTCACAAATTAAAAATTAACACTCACTGATAACTAAACATGTTTAAATACTGCTGGGTGTAATTATTATTATTTTTTTACTGGGCTAAACTTAACGAAGTGGGTTTACATGCACCGCTCTGTCTGAGGCCACGGTTCTTGACCTGAGAAAGGTAGTTTTCCCTCTCTGGATGGGAGGAGTTGGAGGAATTTAAGCATCTTAGGGTGTTGTTCACAAGTGAAATTTGATCGGAGTGCGTGATCGACAGGCAGGTTGTTGTGACGTCCGCTGTAATGTGGCCACTGCACTGGTCTGTTGTGGTGAAGAGGGAACTGAGCCAGAAAGCAAAGCTCTCAATTTACCGGTTGATCTTCATTCCAATACTCACCTATGGTCATGAGCTCTGGGCCATGACTGAAAGAGATCCTGAATTTAAACAGCTGAAAGGAGCTTGTTCCGCAGGGTGGCTGGACGCTCCCTCAGAGATGGGGTGAGAAGGGCGGTGTTCTGGGCTCCTAAGGGAAACTCAGGACACGCTGGAGGGATAACGTCTCTCGGGTGGCCTGGGAACGCCTTGGGATACCCCAAATGAGCTGGAGGAAGTGACCGAGAAGAGGGAAGTCTGGGCAACTTTGCTTAGACTGGTGCGAAACATTGAAACATTTATATTTCAATAAAAGTGAAATATTGTTTCTTGTACTGTCTTGTGTTATGTATATCCCTTGACATCTATCATATTGTGTACATTTAAAACATTTCAACCCATTTTCTTGTCATTTATCTAAAAGTTTGTATCTTTGCAAATGAAAATTACACCATCAGATAAATAAAAAAGACGTTTTTTAGCAAAAATGTCATGTTTTTTAAAACTGTTACATTCATTCACTACTTGGTTTGGCCTCTTTTATGCATTCATTATGTATACGTTTTCCACCATAAAATAATACTGCTATATTAAGATCTGTTGTTTTGAAAAAAATGTCTAGGTTCTCTGTTGTTGATTTATTTTGTAGCTCAAAGCAGAAACAATTTTGAGAGATGAACACTTTGTTTGCATTTTCTTAGAATTCACCATCAGATAGTCAAATGGCTTCCAAGTACAGTTCAACCAACTCCAGGTTTCATGAAAAAAAAAAAAAAACTTTTTGAATTTGTCTCACAAGACTCAACAGTGGGACTGCACGGTGGCGCAGTGGTTAGCGCTCTTGCCTCACAGCGAGAAGGCCCCGGCTCGACTCCCGGCTGGGACCTTTCTGTGTGGAGTTTGCATGTTCTCCCCGTGCATGCGTGGGTTTTCACCGGGGACTCCGGCTTCCTCCCACCGTCCAAAAACATGCTTCATAGGTTAATTGGTGACTCTAAATTGCCCCTAGGTGTGAATGTGAGAGTGAATGTGTGTGTGATTGAGGCCCTGAGACAGACTGGCGACCTGTCCTGTGTACCCCGCCTTCGCCCTTCAGTAGCCGGGATAGGCTCCGGCACCCCGCGACCCCGGAAGGGACAAAGCGGTCAAGAAGATGGATGGATGGATGGAAGACTCAACAGTAGTGCTTGGATGTTGATTTTATTATTCAAATGCTCATTTGAAATGAGATAAACCAGGCAGTTCTTTCCTTCAGGGGGCCAATATCATAGCCAAGCTCGCGACTAGAGCAGCATATTCAGAGAACTCTACGACTCCATCGCCATCAGCATCCAGCATTTCGAAAAACTGGGCAATTTCAGCTTGGTCTCCAGGCTAATGAAGACAGAACAAATAAACACAGTAAGAATGTGGGGTATTCAACAAGGTCTATAATGCAATTTGAAATATATGAATTGTTCTTACATCTCCTCCAAGCTGCTCTTTCAGCAGTGTAGTGATTTCCTTCTTTGTCAGAGTCTTTGCATCTCCCTCTTTCCCAGCATACTTGTCAAAAATCTTCCTGAGAATTGCAATTGCCTCAAAGATTGTAGTCATGGTGTCTGAAACAAAAACATAGCCGTTCATTTTCTATTCACCATTTAGGATTGTCAGACTTTAGCCCTCATTTGAAGTGGTGGACGTCACCCGGCTGGAGTCTGAGATGATTCATTCCTAATTTTCCTCTAATTTTCCTCTGGTTTTTGAATAAGGAAAAAACTTTATTTTCATTCAATAGTTTTTAAAAGTTCAAAGGGTAACATTTGAAATAATTCCAACACCTCATTGTCACAAATTCTCTAAAATAAAACCAAAATCTGCATGCAATTTAATCCACAATTTTAAAATATATAGTTTAAAAGTAAATGCATACAAACAAATCACTTTAAATGTAATATTTTGATGATTCTCTCTTACTTACCGAACGTTTGTGAGACTTGCTTGACCGCAGCAAATGGAGAAATTGGAAGTGTGGAGGAAATGCAGACTACATCCTTTTAAATCCTCCGACACACCTTCTCTATAAGAATGCACACTCCTCATTCTCTTTGAAGCCTATTATCCTCAGAGCGGTGGTACCTGTTTAAAAAAACAGGTTTTTGTTTTGTCATGGGAGTGGTAACTTACTCTTTTAAACACGATTGGAAAAAAATTGGAACAAATCAAACTAAAAAATACAAACATAACTGCACGAGTTTCAGTGTATGAATGCAATAAAAAGAAAAAGTTGACTGGGATTTAGTGTAAATAACAATAGATCATAAAAAAAAGCTTTTTTGTAGTTTATTACTAGGCCAGTGTCAGGGCCTGCTATCCACCTCAGGCACTGATTCACCACACCTGCTCCACTCCGATAGAGTATACCGACCCTGAGTTGCTTTCTAGCCACGTAGTAAGTCAAAGCCTTTTACTCCTAGTTCCTGTCACTAACGTTTGCTCTTCTGTCAAGGATCACCCGGACTCCCTCCTGTCACGCCTTGGACCAACCATCTGCCATCCAGGATCTCAGCTCGAAATAAAACCATCTTTCTCTCAATCCGTTGTCCTGCATTTGGGTCCTCCACCACAAGTTCTCAACAGCTAGAACTAGCCCAGAACTAGCCCTTAAGCTAAGAAAACTTTATAAAAGGCTACAAGATGAAAAATGATGAGCAAACATAGGCTTTTGTGCAACTATTGTAGATGGCAAGTGTGTATTAGTCATACAATGCTGACAACTATTTCTCTCTGTTTGATCTAAGTCAGGGGTCTTCAACTAATTTGGCGAGAGGTCCAGTAACTCAGTCAGCTTGGTAGACCGGGGTCCGAACATGCCAAAACATTCAGTCAATATTTCACTTTTCTGTTCTTCTATTTAATTACAACGTGTAGTTAAATTTGCAAAGAACTCTTTTAGCTTATTGTCTCAACAAGTATTTCTCCCGTTCCTTTTTCCTTTTTGTACAAAAATACATACATGTACATGCATTGTAGAGTAAAAAAAAAAAAAGATTGCACATGAATTTGCTTCCTTATAGTGCAATATGTGTACTCTTTCAAAAACTTCAAAATTCTGCTGCCTGTCACTTAAAGTGCAACAGGTAACAAGAATGTACCTCAAAAAGCATTCATAATTAATCCATTTTCTTGTGCAAATGTTAACTTACTGTTTTACAACCCTTAAAAGTAGGTTTCAAATAGTGCTACATATTGAACATTAAAGTAATAACTTTTATAGGTGCAAAAAACATTATAATGTAAACTATAAAACAGACTTAAAGAGACGTAGATGGCACTTTAAATGGTGGTCTTGGGCTGGAACTGTATGGAGCTAAATTTGGGGCAATATTATTTCAAACCCAAATAAAAGAAATTGAAAAAATATTGGTGTTTTGCCAAAAAAATTAAAATGTCGGACTTTTTTTACTGTTCTGAAATAAATGAATTATTTTCAACTTCAAATGTTCTATTTTTTTAAGGTTTCAAACTCAGAATTTCAATCCCCAAACTTAATCAGTTTCATTTTTTTTTCCAGCCTAAACTCTTTTTTATCATTCAGTTTCAAAACTTTTAGCCTTGTTGTGGAGGGGCTAACACAAAGGGCCAATCAAAAATTAAAGAGAGTGCTGACTTCAGTCCCATTGTCTTCACTGACTTTCTGTACTATCATATTCTGAAGTTGTCCCAAGACGGATGTAAAGAGCAGAGTTTTATACCGTACAAACTGTGTCCAAAACTCTGTTCTAGCAGAGTGGGTGAATGCACCAGAACTGAAGTTACCACTCTCATCCATTTGGTTTGGTCCTTCGTGTTAGCCCCACCACAAAGGGGCAAAAAGTTTTGGAACTGAAATTTTCATATTCGAAAACAAACAAACAAACAAAAAATAGAGTTGAATCTAAAAAAAAATTGAATTTAAATTTTTAGTTTCGAAACCTTAAAAAATTGTATATTTGAAGTTGACATTAAGTTAATTTTTGTTTTTAGCCAAACATCTTTTTTTTTTAAATAAATTTGTTCTATTTGGTTTTCAAATAATATTGGCATCAATTTGGCTCTATAGCCCTGCACATCTCTTGAACGCAGCTCGGTTCTTGTGAGCGACAGGGGAATCTGTCGGAGCTTTTATTGAAGCTGTTGTCCCCATAACATCGGGTCATTAAAACCAAAATAAAAAGATCTGGAGGGCCGGATAAAACTACCCAGAGGGCCGAATCTGGCCCCCGGGTCTTGATTTTGACACATGTGGTCTAGAGCCAGTTTGTAACAACTAGTACCGTTTTAAAGTGAACAAGAAGTTATATCAAGGTTCTCTCTTGCATCTTTATTTCGCTGCAGAAAAATAAAAACAGTTTGGAGAGATGAACACTTTATTTGCATTTTGGCAGGATCCACCATCAAATAGTCAAATGGCATGCAAGTTACAGCTCAACTTACTCCAGGTTTCATGAAAAGGTTTTGCATGGGTCTCACAAGACACAACAGTAGTGCATGATCGTTGCTTATTTTTAAATGCTCAAACGAAGTAAACCAGGGTAAACATTTTTCTTCTAGGGGGCCAACAACATAGCCAAGCTTGCGACTAGGACAATGTATTCGTTGAAATCGACGACGCCATCGCCATCGTCATCCAGCATTTTGAAAAACTTGTCAGTTTCTGCTTGACTTTCAGGCTAATGAAGACAAAACAAATAAACACAGTAAGAATGTGGGGAACTGACAGGTCCATAATGCAATTTTAAACACATGAATTGTTC
>NC_050527.1:8038883-8046609 GCF_002922805.2 Oryzias melastigma
TTTAATTTTTTTAAATATTTATTTGAAGTTTAAAGGTTAACATTTGAAACATTCAAACATTGTCTTGTCAAAATTCTCTAAAATCAAACTAACTTCTGCTTGCATTTCCATCAAAATTACACACACATATATATATATATATATATAGTTTTAAAAGTAAATGCATACAAATGCATTTATTTTAACTTTGCATTTTGATCCAAACCGTTTTTCTGTCTTACTCACCAAAAGTTTGTGAGACGTGGTAGACCTCAGCAGACGGACAGAAGGGAAGTGTGGAGGAAACGCAGACTCAGTCCTTATAAATCCTCCCACTGACCATTCTTTCTGAGAACTGAGCCTCATCATTTTCTCTGAATTTGTTTCCAAACCAGTGAGACCTGAAAAAAATTGTGTGCTCTTTCCTTTGTAAAGGGAGTGGTAGCTTTTTGTTTTAATCTGGGCTGGAGGAACTATGTACACTAAAAAAAAGAAATCTAACAAAAAACTTCAACCATAACTGCAGAGTTTACAACATATAAATTCAATAAAAAGAAAAGAAAATGTTTTTTGAGAAATATGGAAGATGAATTTCTGAGATTAAGTCCAATTTGGAAATAAAAAAAGTTTTCATTTAGTGGGATTTGTGTTGTTTCTGCTGAAAGAAAGCGACCGTCACAGGGTTCCTCACACGTTCAAGAGCACCCAGCCACAGACAAGATGGTGGATGGAGAACCACTCTATGGTGGAAGCAGAAGTCGCTGTTCTCCAGAACTGAAGTTGAACTTAGTTTTTTTGTTTGTTTTTCGTTCCTGGCTGGGCAAGGATAACTTAAAAAGCCCACGTTATTGTGACAATGTGTGTTTTAATTGTGGTATTCCTTAGCTTGTTCTCGACTGTCACAGTCCATAGTCAAAAACGGTGTTCTCCTTCTGTAATGTATTCTACCGCTTTGCTAATAAAAGGCTGAGACTAACAGAAATCCTCACTTTGGACCATTTTAGGAGATTAGAAATTCAGTGTATCACTTTCATATTTACTGGGATTTAGTCTACACTTTTTTTTTTCATCTTGTTGAAAAAGCCCTTAAGATAAGAAAACTTTGTAAATGAGGCTACAGGTGATTCATTCTTTTATAATGTGACTTTTTCTTTGTTGAATTTCTTATCTTATTCATTTGTTAATGTATTTTTGTACATGTTAGAGGGGAAAATGTGCTACTTTTTTGTAAAACTGTGTAACGGACACTCCTCAAAGATGAAAAATGTTGTGCAAATATTGTAGGTGGCAAAGTGTGTATTAGTATTACTGTGCTGAGTACACAAAGCTTAAAAAAAGTATCCGACACAGCCCAGTACACTTCAGATACAGTTAGTTATGATGTATTTGCAAACTGGAGTACAAATTCACAACTAACCTTGTGAGCTGAAAGCTGTTTTTACTTGAGGATGAAACAGTTTTTCTGCCTGTTTGTAGGTAGTAAACTAGCATTTACATAAGATTATCTCAATGAAAACCAACTCACTGTTCTTCATAGAAGCAGAAAATAAGAACACAAGGTTCTTTTAGTTTCAAATATTTACTCACAGACAAAGATTGAAGACCTTTTTTCAGTAATGGTGTCCTTTTACAAGCTAGCTAAGTGCTCACTCGTAACTGAACTAAACATGTTTAGTTTTTTATCTTAGAATGTTTTAATCAAAGAGGCTTACATGTCGCTATTTATGCCAAATTCTACAGTGTCTGAGTATATGTCAGTGCTAAGTTTAACATTTGCTAGCAAATTTCTGCCTGTAGGCTAAGTTGAACCACTGATCCTACACGGTTGATTTGCATGGCAGCTTTGGAGAGGACTAACACATTCACAATGCGGCTCTCTTTTCCAATGTTTCAGGCATGCAGGACCTTCTGGAAAAAAACTCGTTGTTTTTCTCTTAAATTGTTAAATCCTGCACAGGAGGACAGCCCGGGGTAAATCAAATTAAAATTCTGGACATTGATTTGTTCATTCTTTTCTTTGTTTCCGAGCAAGTTGGTAAACATGTTGTTTACCCCTTCGTAGATGATTTTCAAAGAGAGTATAGCAGTGTTTGAAATGAAAACAGCCGTTGAGAATGATGGAAAAATTCTAGCCATAAGAGCTGCTAAAGGAGAGAAACCTCAGAAAAAGATTTAATGTCAAAAATGATGTGTTTTTTTTAATTTTTGCTTTCCACAAAGCCTTTTTGCTTGTACACTGTTTATTTCTTGCATGTCTTTAAGCACAGCGCTCTTCACTCATTGTCCTTGCCCGTCTTCTTCTTGTAGTAGCACTTGGCCATGCAAGACATGCACTTTAAAAACTCCTTGAAGTCGATCTCCCCATCGCGGTTCTTGTCCATTCTCTCCATGGCCTTGTCAAAGTCGACTGCACAAAGCTTTGCCTGGTGAGAAAATGAATCCCGTCAATAAAGTTGCATTAAATGTTGTTAAGTGTGCACTTAACAAGTACAGGAGCATGGGTCACTTACTTTTAGCTCTGGGTTTTGAATTTCTTTCTGGATCATATTCTTCAGTTCGTCCTTGTTCAGCTTGCCGTCACCGTTGGCGTACTCCAGAAACATGTCCACCATGTCTTTAATGGCTTGCTCCATTCGTGCCATGGCTACAGTTGAAGGACAAGGTTCGCAAAACGACAATAAATAGTGAACTGAACGGCTAGAGAGGTCAGGTCTGTCGACGGTTGAGCTCCAGCTGATGTCCGTGGAGGAAACCCCTTTTTATAGGAACGGTCACACATGTTTAATGCAATATATCATTGCAAAAACCGTGAATCATGAAGTGGCATTAAGGGCTGCTCCCTCCAAACCGGTTTCACAAGTTCCTTTGTGTTCTGCTGTACAAATAATGTTTTTATCATGAACAAAAGTCATGTTCACAAGGTAAAACAACATAGACTTTTATGTTTCTTCATGTTTGGGAGTTGTACTCAAATGGTGGCCTGTTGAGGAGGTAATTTGCTGGAGGACTCTCTTTTGTGTGGAGGCTCAGGGTGGAGTTGTTTTTGAATAAACACTGTGTCTATGGAAATCTGTGACAAAAAGCACAAGATTGCTGAGCAAAGGTCACATGGAAATACTTGCTTCTCATTTTTTCACAATTTTTGCTCCTAATTCAAAGCAACTGAGCTCCATTTGAAAAAAAAAAAAACAAAAAAATATACAAAATGATGAGTCTGTTCTGGAACAAAGAAGTGGCTTAATGTTTTTTTACTGATATTTGTAAAAAAAAATAATAAAAATATACTCCATAAGCTCAATAACTGTGTAACACCAAAGTGATGTACACAAATCCTTTAAATCACAAATCAGAATAGTTGTTTCGAATCAGTGTGCAATGATGGGGTAATCCCACTGTGAACACAAATGAATTCTTTCCCAGGGTGCAGCTGATGTGAAGCATCAGTTTACAACCAAACTGGTTGTAAACTGACAAAAGGCGTGGTACTTATGTTGTGTTGTCAAGCAAGTGCCACGTTGCAAGGTGAAAAACTCGACCAAGTACCTCCGATCGACTCTGCCTGGAGTTCTAAGCCAACTATGCTTCTTTTTTTCCAATTATTTTTATATCTCCTAGATAAATACAGTTCTTGATTTATGTATATGATGCTTTTGTTTGTATATAAGGGACATAGAATAAAAAATATAAGTTAAAAAAAGCTTCTGGTTACTAACTGGTGCAAACCAGATACTAACTTGTGCACACCAGATACTAGTGTCTGGCGAGCACCAGATACAGTTAGGATTTTTTTTTTCTGAGGTCCGTTTAGGGGAGGGGTGCCCAAACCCAGGCCTTGAGGGCCAGTGTCCTGCATGTTTTCCAATCAACCAACTATGGAAATTCCTTATTGGCTGAACGCACCTGATCTAGATAACCAGCTGAAGATAAAGCTGGGTTTTTGGAAAACCAGCAGGAGGTTGACCCTCGAGGTCTGGATTTGGACACCTCTGCTTTTTAGGGGCTCCGTAGCACTTTTGCAATGGTTTTGAGATAAAAAAATCTGTGTCTAATGTCTTGGTTGTCAAAAGTGTGTGCAATGCGAGCGAGGCTAACACTAATCCTCAGCCAGCCTGAAGCTTAATTGCATAATTTTACATACAATCAGAAATTTGTAAAAGTTTTAATCTTCTTCATAACAGAAAATCAAGATTGGTCAATGAATGAGCTAAAACTGCGTGCATAATATAAAAATATTAGATGTACAAAGAAAAGAGCTGTAGAGGTGCTCATTTTAAAACTGATGTCTGAACACGACTCAAAATAATTGGCAAGCAGTGATGGAAAAACCCAAGGGCTTGTAAGAAGATTCCTCTGAAGAAATCAACAAACTTGGGCTGTAAAAATTTCACAAAAGTTTTCCAACTTACAAAAGTGGACAAAAATGTTTGTGGAGTATAGTTTAAAACTATATTCCTTGAGAGAAAATTGCAAAGATTTGGCAACATGATTGTATGGCATAATCAAAAGGTTTAGAAAAATGGGAAAAAGCTGTGTTAGAGACAATGTCTTTTTCAGGCCCTGAGATTATACTGCATCGTCTAATGACTGTAGCAAATTAAATTACGAAATGGTGCTAAATCCTTTCAGAAAGTGTCATCTGCCAAAGAAAACTCTGTCATACAAAAAGGAAGTCCTATTTAAAAATAGGCCAGCAGAATGAGCTGTTTCAAAGAAGAAATGTCACATGAGTAATGTGACTTTCTTGCTGGTATTCATGCAGACTATTTGTTCACTTTCATCTTTTAGCTAAAAAGTCTGTAGCTTTGCCAATATGGGAATAAAATAGTTCAAGCTCGATTTAAGGTGACCACACAGTGGCATCTGGGAATATGTGACCATAGTTTAATAGAGAACATTTGATGCTCAAGATCAGACAAAAATGAAATTTAATTCCAGCTCAGACACTCCAGAAATACAAAATCTCAACCCTCACGCAAATTCATATTGTTTGATAAACCGGAGAAGATGGTGCATCATGGTAACTATGTCATTCTCTAACTTTTTTAAGGCTGATGGTGGGCATGAGAACTAAAAATAAATTAATTTTTTAAAATAAAAAACATATTTAGTTTAAACAATTTTGTGTTGTGTTAGAGCTTCATATTTAACATATATTATGGTATTCATATTAAAGAATTTATTGGCTTTTGCAGGATTAAAGTCATTTAATCTTCTTTAATCTGTGAAAAATGTAAGTTATAGTAATCTTTTGCTGAAGGCATTCACAATTTCTGTTTAGTCATGTCCAAAGCCAGAGATGGAAATTCGCTTAAGGGTGAAATATTTCAAAGCTGAATCATTGGTATCATCTCCTCATATGTACTTTCTATTTTAGATGCTTTGATAGAAAAAAATGTGCAGATAGATTAAGAAAGGGAGATCCCATTTTTAAGGCAGTGCTCAAAGATCACAATTATCTTTGACAAATGATGTGCGTTTGTAATTGCAGCTGCAGACAATTTGCTTTAGTTTTAATACTTTGTGCAATGTTGCAAAATATTGTGCAACCCACATGTTAATTGTTTCATAACGATAAAAGTCCGCCCACGATTCCTTTGGAATCTTTGACAAGATTCATCTTTGAACCGTGTCATAACTTGCTTTTAAAAACAACTTATTACATAGCCTTCCAACTTTCTCAAGGGCGTAACTGCAAGAGAAGCCTATCAAAATGTGTACATTTGTGTTTCATGTGGAGACAGAAAATAGGAACATTTGTTCTGCAATGAGCCTAAATTCTGCCAAAAGAGACAATTGCATGATCAAAGTGCAGAGAAGGCTCAGAATATGTTTTGCTAAGTGCTAGGAGGAACATCTTTATGTGGTGGTGGTGTCATAATGTGGGGAGCATCTTCCTCACTGATGAAAAAGTAATTTTGAATCTCAGTGCAGAGAGATATTGAGGTAAAATTCTTCACTCTATATCAATCTGACATTGCCAACATTTAGAACCAAACTCCACTGCCCCCACAGAGTGGCTTATAAGAGACCACCCACAGATTTTCAGAGTAGAGAGAATGGAATGACCAGCCAGCAGACAAGATCTTATCCCTGTTGAACACCTATGGGATCATTTTGGATGTGCTCTTCCAGAAGAACTCCTAGTTGAAGAATGGGATCCCACAGGACCGTGTGTGGATCTTCAACATGTCATTTTGTTAATTTGTTATAATTGTTAAATTGACAACGTGCTTCATTTTTTTCAACTTCAATCTTATAGTCCACTAAGCAAGAAGAAGTTGCTTGGTTTTCAAAAAAAAGATCAGCGTGGGTCTGCAGTTCATTCCACAGACCTCACAAAGATGCCTCATTTGGATTAACAATATAAGATTAGCTGCAGCAAAAAAATGTTGCCACAAAGAAATAGTCTACCAAACGTTATGTTTTTGTACTTTGTGGGTGCATTAAAGGTCAGGCCTCGAGGCCCAGTGTCCTCGTTTTTCCTTAAACAAATGCTTTTCAACATTGAAGGAAACCTGATCTAAGTAATCAGCAGCAGGTCGGACAGGGATATCAGGAAAACTGAGAGGATGACGGTCTTTTTGCCCCGCACTTGGACACTTCTGATGTGCATAGTGCAGAATCGATGTGGAGTTCTGTAGCTGTTTACTAAGCTGCTGAAATAAGGACAAGAATTTCTTTTGAATGAGTCACAGTTTTGGCTCCCGCTGCAGAAACAGAAACACACTTGGCTTAAAATGCTCCTTTGCCTGCTTTGACCTGGATGCTGCAGGGCAAACAGCTTTTTCTTACATAACAACGGAGGGATATTGCTTTCAGATTTTTTTGTGGTTGTGCATTAATGTCTTTGACAGAAATATTACCCCATAAATTAGAGAAAATATCTAGTACCTGCACCAACAGGCAAACAGTCTGTTTTATGGGGTGCTGGGGCGCTGCAATACAAGTATGAACACTGGCTGCAGGAGATCTCTTGTTTTTATATATAAATTCACACAAAGATCCATTGTGAATTTAAATCGTACAGAATTGCATTAAAACAAAAAATATTTTTTATTCATATTGCATTAGTTAATGGAAAAATTCTTCCATGTATTTCTACACATTGGCTAAACAGGCTTGACTTCACGGTGAGTTCTGTCCATTTGATCCCAACTTGCTAATATTTACAGATAGGTTTGAACGCTTTGCAGCGACAGATCAAAAAAGGCAGAAACAACTGGAACGTTCCCCAAGGAATGAAGTGAGAGCTGCTCTCACAGTGACACACCCAGAACGTCCCTCCACTGCTCCACCGCGTCAAATTCTTTTCAAAAATACTCTCTTAAAACATTCATGTACTTTCCTTTTACAGAGATATCAAGACATGCTTAAGGAAAATGTCCTCCCATGTGGCCAGGACAGCCTTATTTCATTTGAATGCTTTTTATTATAATATTTTAGTTTTGAATTTTTTTTTTTTTTTTTTTATGTACAAAAGTAATCAATCTTCCGGGTGGTTCAAAGGTGTAATAACAATTTGTAATACCTCTAGGTGGCGGGCACAAGTATGGACTTCAAGAATGCAAATGTTTGCAGACCAGAATAATTTATTGACTTAATATTTGTAAATAGAAAGTCAACAAAGAAGAAAGAAATTACTGTATTTATCTTTCCTTTAAAGGATTTTTTTCCTAACCCGTTTTATTGAGCTCACAAAGTTGCTGGAGCCTAACCTGGCTACTATTGGGCACGGCCTGGACAGGTA
>NC_050527.1:8046708-8068360 GCF_002922805.2 Oryzias melastigma
AGTGAAAAATCGAATACAATCACATAATTTTTACCTTTTTAAATTAGAATTTGGTTAATATTTTTGCGTATTTTTAAATGTACTTATAATTATAGAGATATAGCTAAAAGTTGAATTGAAATAATGTCTATAGATGAACTCCAAGCCTTACTTATTCATTTTAACGATTCTTTTGTACACTATATATATAAATATATATTTTTCTTTACCAAAATGCTGTGCTGTGTCTGTACAGTTCCTCCAATTGTTTGATGTTTGTGCTTTTTTGTTGTGAAACCCAAAAATAACAAGTTAAAAAAAAAAGGAATGTATTTTCAGAGAAAGTGTTCATCTCAGACTGAAATGAAAAACGTAATTGTCTTTGACGGCTTAAATGGATCAGGAACTCCTGGAGTCAAATGTGTAGTAAATGATTCAAGACGTTAAGTATTGACTTTAAAGAATATATAATTAAATGACAAGAAATGTGTCTAATTTTTGCTACTGTCACAGCTATTCAGCATTCTAATGTAATCTTACTTTCTGTGGAGATTACAAACGATAAATATCTGTTTATTAATGTGTGTATGTGTTATCTGAAGTGCAAAAAGAAGCTAAACAAAAACTGACTGCTACAGCATGTATGATGAAGTGTTGAGGTCAGTATGACAGCGATCTGTGGGCAGAAGAACTGAATGGGCGTTGTCCCTTGAATGTTTGATGAAGCCATGTTTGTCCTCTGACACCAAACACCACACAACGCTCCATGCAACCGGCGTTATGAGCAGAGAAAGACAGAAGCCATTGATCCGTCATAGATTTAATTTAATCTTCCATAAAACCAAAGGTACATTCCTGTGTAGCAACAATACATCTTTGTGTGTTTATTTACAGGCGCTTGCTCAGCCGTCTTGTTCATCTCCTTCTTGTTTGCTCTTGCCCTTTTTGCCGCCCTTGCCTATTTTCTTGTGGTAGTAGCCTGTGGCGAGGACACACACACAACGACAAAACTCGCGAAAGTTCACCTCACCATCATGGTTTTTGTCCAGCATCTTCATGGCTTCCTCAATGTCTTCTGCACTTATTTTGTCCTGGAAAACACATTTGAAAGCTTAAACGACTGAAGTGGTCACATGTGTTTGTGTAACTTGGGTGTGTTGAGTTGTTTACCTTTAGCTCAGGGCATTCAATCTCTTGCTCAAACAGTTTTTTCAGCTCCTCTTTGTTTAACTGTCGTTTTTTGCCGCCATCGTCAGCGTAATCCATAAAAACATCCACGATGTTGGTAATAGCTCCATCCAGACGTGGCATGGCTGCAGCTGCACACACAGAGAGTTTGCAGAAAACTTAACAGAGGTGCAAAAAAAAAAAATAACATGCAGCACAGAAAACTGTTTCCACTCATGCACATTTTAGCTCATTTTCTAGACACATTCTCATTCAAGTTGTCAAATAATCCTCCTTATGGTCACTAACCCTTCCATGTTTCACCACTTACTTTATCTCTACTTGAAGCTGTTTGCTGCGATTACTCACCTAAGAGCTCCTCAGGTGAAAATAAAGATCACCTTTGTCTCAGCGGCTCAATCCCCGTGGAGACTCCTGTTGCAGCGATGAAAGCCCCCCTCTTAAACCATCACCGCGGGGCACGCTCCTGGATCAGCCACACACGCGCACACACACACCAGCAGTGATTCATGCCACTGAAATGTGTCTGACTCCACCCATTGAACCCTCAAAAGTTTCGTTCTTAGCAACCAAGAGCTGCAAAAACAGAGGATCGTTTTGCTCTGTGTGGCAGCGGCCTTTTTTTCCTCCATGAGTTTGTGAGCGGATGACTAGAAATGATCATAAAAAGATGAAAATTCTTGGTAAACTTTAGCGGTTGATGTAATTATGAAATCGTTATGTATCTTTGTTTAGATCAGGGTTTTAACGCTTTTCCTTTATTTCACAATCTGATGCTACACCACTCTTTTACACGATAAATAACAAGACATTCATACTGCAAGTGACAAGATCAAACTTGCTTTAGAGATCATAGTTCTTTTAGAATCTGAACGCACCACCAAATAATTTAATAATCTGCACATCATAACCTCCTGACTAGCAGAGAAAAAGCCTTTTGTTCAGTCCAGATTTTGTAATTGCACAAAAACTACAATTCCCATAGTATGCAGTGGTTGGGAGATATTCAGGTTTATGCATGACCTCTGCAGTGGACAAATGTGCATTTAACATTCAAATCTAAGGTTGAAAACATAAAGATTCCACTTTTTAAAAACTTGTTGATGAAGTTCCACAATATGAGGGAATATTTTTAGCTCTGCAGGAAGTCATTTGTTCCATTGCGCCTGACAGGCGTAACCTAACCCTCATTTTCCATTTGTTTTGTTTTCGAAGCCAGCAAAGAAGAAACATTTTTTCTTTTCTCTTTAACCCCCATCAAGTTTCCTTTGTGGGTCACTTCACTCTCTTCAATCGAGCTGCGTTACTTCCACTTATTGAGAACGATCCAGTTTCCCTTGCAGGGGAGGCAAAGGAAACAAAAACTGCGTATCGCATGGTGCTTCTTAAAAAGTTTATCCTTCCACACTCTGTTGGTGAGGATTGTTTCAGGGCATGAGAGAGTTCTGCGGCACCACACTTGAAGTTATGGGAAAAACCTAAAATGTTAATTGAAGTTTTATTAATGCAGCATGCAAGTGAGAGCTCAAACATTTCCATCCTGGCATGGGAATATTTTGTTGTGCCATTATTTCCCAAAGCGTTCAAATAGTTGAATAACCATTTTTCCCCTGACATCATGCTCGGCACAGCGTTTCAAACTAAACTCAAACCATCGGAGAGCGCACTCGCTCTAAGTTTGCACATAACTTTTTTAATGTTCGTCCAAACTGGAAACAGACTTTAAACCTGCAGTTCGCATCGCCAGTTATGGACAGTGGCCTCATGTGTACTGATGTTTAGCCACAAAATACACTGTAATTGAATATGAGCAGGCATCGAATAGCTTTCTTGCCTTAAATTATGTAACATCCCCAATGAGGGCGGCCACAAGAATGCCTGGGAGATGTTAGACTTGGAAGGAGGAGGGGAGTGGGTGGGGGGTGCACACGGAGAAGCTCCTTCAAAGATGTGCACACAAATGCACGTTAAGAAGTTGTGTAATCATAGTTATCGACAGCTAACACATTTTTTGTCATTAAAACACTAAACGTTGCTGGTCGTCAAAAGGATGTCGTTTCCTTTTGTGGTTGCGAGGAAGCTGAATAAAAGGCGTTTGCAGAGCAGCATTCCCTCATAATTATAACTCTTTGAGAAAACTGTGGCTTGATGAATGTTTCCCATGAGGCTCGGAGACAAAAGCATGCCTGTGTGGTGTGTGTCATAATACTCTTCAAATAATTTGGTGTTCTATTTAGGATTTTTTTTCTGTTCTGCTGTATGTCCACCAATTTAGTCACTGAAAAGAATTAAGAATTCAGTGGAACATTTGATTAATATGAATATAAATATAAAAACAAAGGCCTTTCCTCCAGTTTTTTAAAGATCTTCTGTCAGATCATTCAAGTTTGCTGCACAGAAACAGCAAACAGACTTCTCCAAACTGTGTCTGTTGTGTTTTCTTGCTGTTGCAGTCAATGAGGATTCAGTTTAATCCTCATTTATGATCATACAGTCTTTGGTGCTATAAGGGTTGTTTTTATTTTAAATCTAAAGAAGCACACATTAATTAACCGAACATGCAGGACTTAAACTATAACGATCTGTTTTTTTCCCTTCCATACAGGATCTTTATATTTCATACATTAGATATCAATTATTTCAGAGTTGTGCATTTTTAATCATTCAAAATGAAACATTTATATTTGTTGAAACAGTCAAATAGTCAATTTTTTAAAGCTTTGTATTGTTAGCTTTGTGGCTTCTCTTTACATAATTCTGAAAGGTACAACTGAAGGTTTTAACTGAAGGTGATGCTGGTTCTGCAGGAAAGACCTGAAATGTGTGGCTTCAAAAACATCCAAAAAGGTCCAAAAAACCTGTTGCACTTGTTGATTGTAAACTTGAAACTGCTCCTTGGAAATAGCCAGGAAAGCACGTGACCCTGCAGTGGACTGCGAACCTTAGGATGGACCCCAAAATAAAATAATTGAGATAGGCTCCAGCAACCTCCTGCGACCCTCCATAGGACCAGGCAGGAACAGAAGATGGATGGATGACTTAGTCCTGTAATGTTCAGAGAGTTTTGTTTATGCAGGGTAACTATAAATTCATTGTTTCAAGCAGTCTCAACGAAAAGAGTTATTTTTTCAAATATTTTGAGTTTTTAGGAGCTTTTCAATATTAGTTTATTGCAGGATTATTCTCGCTGTTGGAGGTATTTGGAAAGTAAAGAAATCACACAGCTAAACTGCAGTGCACATTCTTTTTGTGCTTGAAAGTTTTGTGTGCAGGTTGCCTCTGCAAGAGTGCTCACTATTTTGCAGGAAGTGCATGTGGAACTCTGACGCTCTGCGTTCAGCAGCCAGTCAGAAAACCTCCTGTAACTATGTGGTTGGTGACTGACTGCTTGACTCATGTTGGCCACCCACGGAAGCAGATGCAATGACCACTTTCTGTTCTGTGTACACTAGCGCCATCTGGTGGTTAAAATGTAAACATAGCAATAAATAAATAAAAAATGCTCCTATGATTTCTATTCTAAAATGAACCACTCTGTCTTTGCAAGAATAAATAAATCTTCACAGTGACTACAAAATGTTTTTTTAATAGTTTAATTTAAAATATGTTTCGTGTGACAGAATTAAAATGTCTATAAAGGTAAATGCTGCTGATTTGTTTTGTTTTTTTCCTGTAACATACAGATAACACACCGGAGACTTCCACTGAAATACCTTTCTTAGTAAATCATTAGTTTGAATCTTGATCTCAAAAATTCAATCTGACAATGTGTTTTCGCTGGAATGATCTAAATCTTAGTATTTTTTTTGTCATTGCTTTGCTTAGACGTTCACTCAGAAAGTTTTAATCAAGAGAATGCAAATCGACCAGTGGATTTAATGTGAAATGAGCCACGCTGCAACAGCCTTGTGTCATTCATCCTCATATTCAACCTGCAACAACCAATTAAGAAATCATTAAAATGTAACAAAGATGAAACAGCAACTCTCAACTCAGGATTTTTCTACAGAAAGTGCTTTTTTTATTTGCAAAATACATCACCATTTTAATTAGAAATGCACTTTAGGAACACTAGAAGCATGACATGTTGACTCTGCATGACAAAAACACTGTTATAGAACAGAAAAAGAAAGAATATTATGTGAAAGGACATTTTCTTTTTGCATATTTTCCAAAAATTTTGATTTTTTTTTTTCATTTTCTTTCTAAGGTAGACCCAGTTTAAATCCACAATTGCATGGAAAGGTGATACAATGATAACCTTTAAGAGCTTTTGTCAATCACGTGCTGCTAATCAAGTGTGTGTGTTGAATGAATCACTAACAAGGAGAAAGACTTTAAATACAACAGACATTAGCTTGTTTTTTTGTTTAATTTTACCTTTTTTTATGTCTAGAAAAAAAACCTGCATGCTCTAGTTGCAAACTTACAATGAGGACATAATTTTTGTGTTTTCCAGGGAAAACTTCCTCCTTTAGAAAAATACTTGGCAGTGAAAATGTTTGACCTTGAATCTAAACAAACAGAGTTTAAGTGTAGCAGAGAAGAAGGAGGAGAGTGATTTCTAGACACATGATTCCACATACAATTTGATTTGTGCTTGTTTAATAATAGTAGGCCAGGAGTCTCCTGAAAAAAGTGAGCTATAGGAATCTATATTAAAATTAATATCTATCTCACTTTATTAAAGTGGGTTGATGGCAAACCAAATGAGCAAAACTGTTAGCAATAAAAAAGCATCTAACTTTAATTATTGACCGGATTGAAATGCTGTTGAGGATTGTAATCAAATGCAATGAGACTTTTTCATTTTCAGGGCCCTAGAATATAGTCTTCCCACAATTAGAAGAATTTGCAACAATTATTTAAATATCTTGAAGATTACATATGAATTCTACGAAACAAATAAATATTACTTATCTGTGATTATGTGATCATGTGTGTTGAGGCTCCGTGAACCTCATAGTTTAAGGTTTTATTTCTATGCAGATATGGAATATTCCAGTGAGAACATTCCTGTAGGGAATAACTTATCTCCAGATAAGATGCCTTCATCCAAGAGTCAAACATTTAAGGGGAATGATTTGTATCAGATGTTTTCCAAATTCTTTTCTTGCACTGGCAGAATTCCTCTAGTAAAGTGATTGGATCTGTTATCACAGTGATTGTGAAAATGCATCAAAATTCAATGTAACATGAAGAGAAACAAAAAAGACTCGGTTTATTTTAATGAATGTTTAATTAAACCTCAGCAGATGATCTTCATCTTAAAGAAGTAGTCATCATCCCTCATTTGATGTGTCAACGCTTCACTTTTTAGCCTTTTCATGAAGCAGCGCGTAATGCTTTTCACAGGCGACTGAGAGGCCGATAACAAAGGGAGCGAACTCTTCAAAGTCCAGCTCGTCGTCTTTGTTTTGGTCCAAATCTTTGATGATCCGATCCAGAGTGTCTGGGCTTTTCTGGCTCTGAGGCGGAGTAAACAAAAAGGGAGCAAAGTTAAAGCAGGCGGTGACGTTCTGTCATTGATCCACTGTGCGGACAGAGCTCCACATTGATAAAAAAAACACTGGAGATGCTTACTTTGAGGAAGTTGGGTAACTCAGTCTCAATCAGCTTCTTCAGCTCCTTCTTGCTCAGGGTGTTTTTGTTCCCCCCTTCTTTGGCATATCGATGGAACACCGTAATCAAGGATTCCATGGATTTTTCCAGCTCAGTCATGGCTGCACAATGAGGACTGGAAAGAGAGAAAACCAGCCGGAAACACTTTAAAGTCTGTTCTTCCCTGATTTAAGACACCGTAGAACAAAACGATCTGACTTAAACCTCAACAACAACACATCCAAACACACTTTTGCATTCACTTACATTTTCTGAAAAGTTGGAGAGACAAAAGTCCACAAAAGTCACCGTACTCAGTGAGGATGTGGGTGTTGGTTTTACTGGCACTCAAAGCAAATTCTTTTGCTAAGACATCATTTTTTCCACAAACAATGTGAAATTTTTGCACCGCTTTAAGCCCTTGTTTTTACTACAACATGGTTATTCTCATAAGAAAAGCAGACACTGATCTAAAGGCAAAAAAGTTAAAGATTTTTGTTAAAAAATAGTAAAAAGGAAAGAGCTATAAGGAAGTATAGATCCAAAACGTTTTGGCTACTGATTTTTTAGGAGAAAAATGAAAATTAAATCAAGAAACTTACCAGGTTAAGAAGAGTAAAAAAAAAAAGTAGGTGCTTCAGGGAAGAATTCTGGGGCTCACTGCGAGTTTATCCAGGCATTTGTTTAGAAAGACACACCCAAAAGATGAAGAGGAGGGGAGGGCAGGAGAAAATCAGGGAGGAAAGAACCACCCTGGCTAATGCTCCTGCAAAAAAATCCAGTATGAGCTCATGATGAGTGTGAGTCCAAAACTCACAAACTAGTTGCTTAGTCAGAACTAAAAGAGCCGTTTTGCAACTATGTGAGCTTAACTCTTCTATAAACTTGTATCAAGGAAAAGCCATGTAGTGACCGTTTTAACAAAGCAAAATACAGTTAAAACCAATATAAAAAAATAAAAATGATTAATTGCACACCACCCCCAAGTATGAGATCCTGCCAACAATGCCAAGTGTGGCAACACGAGCGGTTCAGACACACTAAAAAATGGGGAACTCAAACCAGGTGGAGGCGTGGCTCCAGATTTTAAAAAGAGGATTTATTATAAATAGTTTAAAATTTTCAATTATTAAAAGAGCTGTGATAAAAACCACTAGGGTCCTAGAGCTAACATATATATATATATATATATATATATAGATTTCAATAAAAACAGAAAAAAATAATCTCAAGAGGATCATATAAATAAAACAAATGTTACTGGGATTTTACTGAGGGGTTTAAAATACATCTGACATGAATTTGCTTGATCTATTTTTTAAAAAATGTTTTTATTAATACATGATGTATAGTAAATGGCGTATACCTGTGTAGTGTTTTTCTCAAAGGCCCAAAGTGCTTTACAGTCTTCAAAATGTCCTCCAAAAATCTCCTTTTCTTAGCAATAGAACTTTAATCCAAACACAACCAACAAAATCAAAGCTACTCAAAACCATACACTGTAATTATTATAAACAGTCTATGCTCAAAACACATCTTCTAAAAGTATTAGAATCAGAGAAAAGTCTTTCTGTCTGGACATGCTCAAATATGACGGCGCCCTCTGGTGGCCGGAGGGAGAGGCAGGAGACTGATTCATGGCACAGACCCTTACATAAAAACATACATAATTTCAACCAGAGCATTTTAGAATCAAAACTGTTAAAAAAAAATGTTGAAATCAAGGTTCCTGACAAAAGAAAAAAAACTTTGGTGGAATAAATCAATTTGAAGTAATTCTATTCTTTTATGCTACTAAAAACTAAAACAGGTCTGTGTCGACTCCATCACAAAACTAATGTTAAAATAATACATTATATATTTGGATTTCAAATAATACATGATATAATATTCTACAAATGATCATTTTAACTTATTTCACTTTTGATAGCAGCTCTTACAAGTTCCTTTCAAAATAAAATACACACTATGTCAAATATGATCCTCCTGCTGCAGCAGATTTATTTGAATAAAACCAAAGAAAGTCAAGACAAACACGGATGACATTTTCTATCTTTATGAGTTTGGTGCGCCATCCTTTTTTCTCTTTTTACTATCTAATATAAAAATGATAGTATTGGTTGAGGATCTAAATAAAAGCCTATGCATGTCAATTAAAAACTTTACCCCAGAACAGCAACTAGACACCGTCATGTAGAAGAAGAAAAGAATACATATATTTTAAATTTGATTAATAATAGTTAATAGCTAAATGTGGCTTAAGTCTATTCCAATAAAGAATCTCTATTAGAGATGAAACATTTTACCATCATTTTACTCATTTATGCAACATGTTAAAAAAATAAAATTAAATAAAACTTAATTAACTCAAACCCAGAACAACAAATCAATTACTGTTTTTTTTTTTAGAAATCCTCAGCATTTTTCTTCAAAGCCAAAAAACAACAATGAAGGGATGAAAGAGCCACATGCAGCTCAGAGCCTCAGGACAGATCTGCTCTAGACCAAGGAAATTGCAACTGTTGGGATTTTGTTCCTTAAGTCTGCAAGACTTAAAGCTCAACATGAAACTATTGCAGTTTTCAAGATGGCTACAGGGTTCAAATCTCATTTTAAACTAGTGTTTAATAAAATCTTCTGCAAACTAGTGAAATGCTTGCATCATGTCACCTGAAGCAAAATTATTTTCATTTCCAAACACTTCTCCATTCTTAAATTCTTTCAAATATAATTGAAAGTAAACCGCTTTAGTCCTTTATTTGTGAACTCTTTGTTTTCCTCTTTTTTGAAGCTTTTAAAGTTCTTTCAACTTCAGCCCATTTTTTCTTTTTTTTTTACACTGAAAGTGACAAATAATCTCAGTCTTGCACTTTAGTTGAGATCAACACAAAGCAGAGCATTCAGAGGTTGTTCACAATTTTTTAATTATAAAATTGAGGAAACCAACAAATAAAAAGAACTTGTGCATATACAGAAAACATGACGTGACGCATGAATCTCGTTGAAGCCTCCAGTGCTAAGGAAAGATGGACATTTGGAATGTAACGATAATCTCAACCGGGGCGCTTTATTTAAAATCAAAAAACTAATTTGTGGTTAATCTAATTTCTGAACAAAAATCCTGAATAAACATCAACTAAGAAAATATTGTGTGTGTGTGTGTGTGTGTGGGGGGGGGCATGTTTGTTGAATTATCAGTACATGGGCTTTAATGACTGGAAAACCAGTAGTTTTACTAAACGGGTCGTCAGTTCTTCCTCTTTCCCTTGCTGGCAGTCTTGGCTGGTGTTACTGCTGGAGCCACTGCTTGGTAAAGAGCAGCAGATATTTTGTTGATGTAGTACAGAGTAAAAAGGGAGAATATCAAACTGAAAAGACAAACAAAATCAAGTTTACTAAACATGCAATTTTGGATAAATAACTTTCAACTCTATAGGTTTAAGATGCTAAATAATTTTTTTGTGTCCTTTACCAAGTGGTGACGCAGACGCGGTGCACCAGGCCGGACGCAAACATCGACAGGCACAGGCAAAGCAGAACTGGAAAACGATAGAATAAATGTGATAAAAGCATAATCTAAAATAAATGCGAAAAGTCATGTGAAAAAATAGGACGCCCTATGAAAGGCTGTATATTCACCCACAAATTAAAAACATTTACTTTTAATTTAAAAATCACTGAGTGATCCAAGCGGTATAACTAGACATAAAAAAAATAATGAAATGTAATTTCAGCTTATGTTTAAGTTTAGACACAAGTTTAGGTAGATGCTACAAAAAGTGTATTGCTAATAGGGAGGCAGAAGGTAAAAACTTTCACTAAAATGTGAATTTTTAGTCAGATCTTTTACTCTTTGAGTAGAATAATGGTAATGTTTTAGTTTGATTTTATTATATCACTTTCTAAAAAAATACATTTTTCAATATAAGATTGGTCATTGATATGTGAACATTTTTTAGGAGAGAGCTTATTATTTAATGAAGGTTTCATCATTTTTTTTTTTTATTTTTTTTTTACAACTGTATACACTTAAATAGACTGTCAAATATATTTCAGAAGCATCTGCTGAACCACTGGTGTTCACATGACTCGGTAGTGCTAAAGATGAAAAGTAGGTCAAATTTTGCCCCTTTCAGCACTTACTTTCTGGGAAGATTTTGGCCTGGAATCCCTTCCCAAACACCAGATTCTCCAGATTATTAAAGGCCTAGAAGAACAATTAAGGAGAAACACAGTCTAGAGGGATATTTACATATTTATTTCCCAAGAACTAAAAACATTTAGAGAAATTTTCAAGGGAAAAAAAAAAGATTTATAAGAACTTTTATTTTGGGGGAATGTGTAAATCCACTCAAAGGATACAGTGAGAGAGCAGATGAAGAGGACCGAGCCCAAGAAACCTCCAAGGATGGTGAACCACTCAGTGGATGCCAGCTGTTTACTGAACATCTGCATCCCAGCAAACACCAGCACCGACAAGAGGCTGGAGAGCACCAGGGAAGTGCCTGTGTTCACCGCTGCAATGACCAAAACACGGTTTACAAACAAGCCAATCTCCTGTAGTTGATACTGTAAAGTGAAAATTCACATGATATCTAAAGTAATATTAAAGAAGCCAGACGAATATTGCAATAAACGTTCTTAAACATTATACAGACTACGCTAGATGTAACACTCTCAAACATTTCAATGAAATTCTGGTTTGGACAACTAAACCTTACGCCACGTCAGTGTTCACACTCTAACCTGTCCGACGTAGCTGTTAGCTTCTAGCTAAAACATAGCAACTACTTCCAATTTTCATACGACCGTATACAGTAAATAATTTCAGCGGATTTGTTCAAATGAAAAACACATTTATAATTAACATCTAACCCAATACATACATTTTTGTCAACTTTTTACTTGTATTTTAATCGTAGCTCACATTCAAAATAGCCAACTCAACCGAAGATAGTACACGAAAATGAAAAATTAGCTTTGTAGAAGAGAACATTTCCCTGGTATAAAATTAAAATACACACCCATCAGTTGACGCTTAAATTGTTATTCTTTCGATGAAAAACAGGTGAGTAGACGTAAACTTGCTAAAGACATGCGAGACTCTGGTACCGTACTAGGAACAAAACTATTTCACTACCCGGACAGAGTTTCTGGACGGACCAGAGGGCGGGGCCTATACGTTTAGATAATAGAAGTAGCAAAAAAGTATTTTTGGACAAAGAGCCGAGCGCTTGACCTGGCCAATTTTTAATTATTTATAATGTAAAAATTCTTGTGATTTTAGGTTTTTAGGAGCACTTAAAAACCTGGAATAGATTTGAATGCCTTATCATTGAAGCCCACAACTAATATTAACAAAATGTTTATTAATTTGATGGGTATATATATATATATATATATATATATATATATACAATGAGAGAAATAATGCTGTGATTTTAAAAGATATAAATGTATTTTGGATTTAGCATTGAAAAGGTTTACATGAGAAACAATTAGGCCACTTGCAACAAAAAAAAAAACTTTTTTTTAAATTTCAGACAATTTTTTTTGCAAATTATTCAAAGCAAACAACATACTATAAATATTTTTTGTAACCATATTGTTAGAAATATGCTTAAAAAGAGAACAAAAATACAAACATAAGAAAACTTTTTTCTGGGTCTACTGAACGTCTAACAATGTTAAGCCCTAACAATCTAACACATTCATTCATTCATTCAGTGTGAATCAACTTATGCTGCAACTCTTCACAACGGCTTCTTCTTCAGTCCAAAAACTGCAATAAACAGAAGAAAAGCTGACAAGACACTGAAAGATGGGAGACAAAAAAAAAAGAAATTAATCAAATACAAAACTTAAATGCATTAAAAATAACAGTGTTAGTGTTTGTTACATTATGTTGTCTTTCTAAAAGTCAACTATTTTTTGAGAAGCATGCAGGCATACCAACCTGCAGGCGACAAAAATCACCCAGTAAGTCCAGCATTCCCATTTTCAAACACAAAGACAGACAAAGATGCAGAGCAGTAGACAGCTAATGCTGAAAGGAGCGACTGTCAGGGAAAATCTCTGGGGAAAACAGGACATACACAGACTCACTAGGCGCCTGAAGACTAACCTGCAAAGATCCACCAGTAGATGTCACACTCCCACTGCTCAAACAGAAAAAAACAGCACGGCCACAGAGGCTCTGGCATGGGCTCCTGTTGTTCTTAGTTATGGAATTGTAACTTGTGACTTAATTAGGATTGTTTAATCTATTGATTTAATTTTGTCATTTTGGAAAAAAAATTTTTTTTTTTTGCTCTAAAACTAGAGAAAAGACACACTATCTGAAAAACTTCATTTCCCTTCACTATTGTGAAACATTTCAACAAAGATGACAAATTACGACTCCTCACGTCAGTTTAAAGGATACACAGAAGACCTTGGCTGGAATTGAACATGGAGACTCCTGAAAAGAAGCCTGCCAGCTCGACAGCAAACAGACCAAGAGTGACTGACAAAGCTACAACCAACCTGGAAAAAAGAAGACGAATTAGAATGCAATTTCATACAATGTCAGCGATTATTTACTTACTTTCTGTCTTCTGTGTCATACTGCTCCTGAGTAAACTCCAAAGGTAAACATGCTTTCACGTTATTATCCTAGAAAAAGAAAAAATAACCAATTATCATAAACATTTCAAGACAGACATTAATAAATAAAATACAACTAAAAAAGGAGAATTAAGATTGAAGCAGATCGATCTGTCTGAGGCAAATTGTTAATAAAATTGACCCAAACTATTATAAATAATTTCTACATGAAATAAATTGATTATATTTAATATCGGAAAATACAATTTAGATTGAGACACAACAAATGTATTTTAATATAAGGTAAAAATGACCATAACAGCAGATAATAGAAAAATGATCAAACCATCATCACAGTCCAATGTGTGGAAACACTGAATTTTACAAAGATGTGATCATACAGTGTGATATCTAGGGTTTGGCTAGCTCTTCCCAAATCCAAAGTAGAAGTGCAACAAATGGGCGCAGACTCTGCAGAGCCTCTGAAGCTTTTTCTTTTCCCTTTTTTCCACATTATTTTAAGAGCACCATGTCCATTTACACACATCACAGTAAAATGTAGGGTACAGTGTTTCCCCACGTATTCATGATCTTTATTTGCAGTTTCACATATTTGCTGATTTTTTTTTTTTTGTCACATGAGTCCTCCAGTTCGTCAAAAAAACTCAGACAACTCAAGACTCTTGTATGAAACTTTTGCTTTCGAAGGGGCTGCGGGAAGTTCCCAGGAGGGGAGCACAGTTGAAGAGCACGCATGGAGAAGTGGCATCAGCTGACTCAGAAGGAGTTTGAAAACATCCTGATTATTTCAGAGGATAATTACCATCCAGAGCAGTTGTTTTTTTTTTTTTTTTTTTTTTTTTTTAGGGATGGAACTGGTAAATTCTGGATAGAGAAGCCCTCTTATAATTAACAAATGAAGAAGGAAGAAAGCATTTTTTAAGGCACAAGGAGACTGACTGGCGCTCCTAATGCAAAGAACGCAGTTCACTGTTCTGGATAAAAAAATAAGTTTTGTTTACATCAAAGTATGGGGCAATCTATGTCACTTATTCCAATCGGGAGAAAAGAGGAAGTGAAACACCAGGCACTGAAAGACTGTACAGTTTTCAGCATTTAATACAATCCCATGCGTTGTCAAGTGCTTGCTAAGATTTGAGGTGAAACCTCTGCACCACAAGATCATTTTGCTGCACTTGTACATTCCTGAATTTTCTGTTTTCTGTTTTCTGTGAAATGCAGCCAGATCTTCAATCACTTTACCTTCGGCATTTTGGAATTGTGCTAGTTCTGTGTTGATATTCACAGAAAAAGCTATTACAAAAAGAAGAGTGACTTTTGGACTGCAATTCCACATTCGACCAAAAAAGGTAAAAATAAAACTTTTTTTTATGACGGTTGTGGACTGACTTCCTCTATAAAATGACTCTAGCTTTGTATGGGTATGATTTTCACAGAAACAGCTATTATAAAAAAAAGTCACTTTTAGAGTGCAGTTCTAGATTTGACCACAAGAGGTCAAAATATTGGCTGCGAAGGTTGCAGACTCTTCCTTTATTCAATGGGGCTAAAAACTGGTATTCTGGATGTTGTGTATGAAGGGGATCAAGTTGAATCGACAAAGCGTCTGTGTTTATGCACAGAGACATAAACATTGAAGAGAGAAGAGTTGGGGAAGAAGTTGTCAATGTAAAAATTATAAATAATAATATAATGATAATAATATGAGCAGATGTCTGTCTTTCCGACTCCCCTGTGGGAGACCGGGAGAGATTGCAGTTTCCGGGAGACTTGTTGGTGATCCTGACGAAGCCCCGCCCATCTGGATGAAGCCCCGACACCATCCTGCATCTCTGAGTGGGAGTGATTCCTGGTGGGTCGTCTGTCCTCCTGCTCCTGGTCGTGGACTGCAGTTCTGCTTCATCTGGACTATGGACTTAATCATCACTCGTCCCTCAGCTCTATATGAATGAACTCTACTCATATATGCAGTTTTAGCAGCTAACTTTTCTTTAACCGTTCTGGTATCGCCTGTCCGTCCTGGGATGGGATCTCTCCCTCATGTGGGAATCCCTAAGGTTTCTTCTTTTTTTCCTGACTCAGGTTTTTTTAGGAGTTTTTCCTTACCGCGAGGGAGGGTCTAAGGACAGGGATGACCGTTCTTTATAGTCTGTTTAGTTTTTACCTATTGTGCATATTTTATGACTCCATCTGTGCATCTGTAAAAACTACAGGCATGAAGCCCAATGAGGCAAATTGAATTTGTGATATTGGGCTATATAAATAAAATTGAATTGAATTGAATTGAATTGTCTAAGTCACATGTGTCAAAGTAAAGGTCCGGAGGCCGAATCCGGCCCTCTGGATAATTATATCCGGCCCTCCAGATCATTTAATTTTATTGTTATTGATAGCCCAATGTTATCTTGCACTTATCTCTAACTTGTATAATTTTGACAAAATATATTTTAATGGAGAGAAAAACATTGAAAGTTATTTAACACTTTAACACCTGACGCTTAAACAGAAAATCTTTAACATACTGTAACTTTTCAAATGTTAACATGATTAACTCTATCAAGTTGCAGTAAATCAAAGAACATAAACAGTGGCGCTCCGGTGTTAAAGGCTTATGGTTTAAGTTTATTTACATAGGATTAATACTGTATTCCTGCTTGTTTTTATTCATAGTAATGTTAAAAAGTTATGTTTTTAATGTTTTAAAAATGTAGTTTTAGAGTGTTCAATAAATGTTTATCCTGTGGCCCGGGACTTAAGGTGTGTTTTGGATTTTGGCCTCCTGTGTGATTGAGTTTGACACTCAGAATAAAAGAAAGAAAAGTTGAAGTAATACATAAGACAATATATTAGCTAAAAGTCTCGCCTACCAACCAAAATTGTATTTCTAATGAGGTACTGCCCATAGGCATAAAAATGTCTTAAAAAACAACATCTTTTTTATTTGGCTAAAACTGTACTTTCATAATAAAAATACTACTGGAAATGTATTTACAAAAGAAAAAATATTGTTGGAGTGGGACTTAAATCGTTGTTTATTACTCCATAATGCTGGGCTTTCTGTCCGCTTTGACGCTCTTACTGTCCCACTTGACTGGATTTTGTGTGTCCCTCCCACTGCAGAGCCTCTCCATGATTCACCCAGACAAACCACAATAGTGGAAAACTATGTTAAAACTAGTTGATTTTTTTTTGTATTTGAAAACTAAATAACCATATACATGGACTTTATAATCCCGTGCACCAGCCTCCTGTGGGCTAGACGTTAATGTACATGGTCACTCTGCATTCCCTTATACACGTCAACCTGAAGAGGCTGAGCTATGTATTTTACACATTCTAACATCTTTTAATTGATTCTAAAAGGATGTGGAGGAGCTTGACGCAGACCTTAAAATGCAAGTGATGTTTACTGCCATCACTGGTGATGGGTGTGCAACCATCAAAGTCAAGGGAACCAAGATACTGCAGTGTAATGACGTCACCAGATCTAGTTCATTGCGGATGGGAGTAATCTATGCTCTTAACTTATCCCAAGCACCTGAAATTTACTTTTGAAGTATTCCAGAACCGATACCTTGAGCTCGATGGACATGCTTAGGCCCTCGGTGTCTCTTAGGTGCCGGCCTCATGTTGGACTAGACAAGTTAAAGAACAGAAAAAGAAGGGGAAAAAAATGAAACTCAGCACCAAAATGAGGAACCGAATGCACCAAGTTCTTTCAGTTCCGGTTCTATGGTTTCTACTTGGAACCGAATTTTAGTGCCCAATGCTAACACACACACACACACAATGCTTTTGCAGTAAAAATTCTAATATGATCTCCACAACATGAACTGGTGTCAAGCAGCACGTTTACAACTCTGTTTCCGAAAACGTAACACAATAAAAGTGCCAATTACAATGAATTTCAACACCCCAATGTTACAACACTTCGACTTCCTCGTGATACATTGAAAGAAACAAAAAAAATCGGTGAGTCATACTGACCCATATCAAAACACAATTTCTACATTCAGTTTCTAAACACAAACGCTTGTTAGGTGAAGCTTTAGGATAGTTTTACAGACTTGTTTGCATTTAACTAAACGACTAAATATAACTGCATTAGTTCTAAAGTCTCAACAAGAAACACAATATTATGCCCGACTTGACCTTAATCAGGAAATAAGTGATCACAGAAACAAAACACAAAATATTCTTGAACTCAAATGTTTATTCATGTATTTTCATCTGTAATCTAAGAGTTCTTTTGTTTCTTATCTAACATTTTAGCACATTTTCTTACATAAGACTTCATTGAAACTTCAGACAAGACATATTATATCAGGTAGTCTAACGGAGGAGCTGTTAAAATGCATCAAACGCAAGATTACTAGTGTTGACAGCGATAATTATGATCTACTTAATGTTAGGGTATAACTCAAACTGGGGCCATTTTCTACATGATTACTTAGCTGTTACAATCAGAACAATTTGTCCAAGTATTTTTTAATAGTTTTTTAAAATTTTTTATTTGTGTCTACTTTTTTTGTAACTTTAAACTGTAATGTAACTTTAGTAGAGAATTAAACCACTGCATTTGTATATAATTTAAGAAAACAAGTTTTGTTATATAAAAGTCAATCCTTCACTTTATCACTAATCCTTTTGCCCTTTTTATATATTTTTTATTGCCATACACTTTGTAAGAACTCAAAAAAGCCCCGCGGTTCATCTTTTCCTTTTCCAGATTTTTTTCTCCCTGATATGTTTGTATCAGAAGTCCAGAAGAAAGACTTTTGACGTGCAAGTGAGAATTGTTTGTGTGTTGTCTTGTCTGGGCTGCTTGAGGTCGCCTGCCCTGGCTGGGCGGAGCATTCAGATTTCCTGACCCAACTTGTCAGTGTGGAAGTGATCTTTTTACAGTTATTCACTGCAGTCACTTTTGCAGGAGAAAGTTATGGATTTTGTGTGTCTGATGTGCTTGGCGCTGACCGCTGGTGAGTGGTTCGCCTCCGCGGAGAGACACGCAATATACTGGAACAGCTCCAACGAAAAGTAAGTGTGTCGTTTTTTTTATGCAGATGTGCCTGTTTATCAGTTTTTAAACACCTCTCTTAGACCAGTAACTTTATGTATCTGTAGTCAACTAAAGCCTGTGTAAGAGTGTTGCGTCGTCTTGTATGCGAAATACGTGATTTTTAAAACTCATCCCATCAACCACCACCACTCACCTCCAAGGACAACAACATTTTAGCTAACTGATCAGTCAGTGTCTGATTGAGACACACTACTGTGCCATCCGATTTTGGATGGTAGGGTGTGGTGCGAGTTTTTTTTTTTTTTATTCCCATCCACAGGCACAGTAACTGCACCCCCTCAGCTTCAAATTGTCACCATTAGTTGCTCTGCAATACTTCAGGGACTCTATGCACCAACACACAATCCTCAAACAAATAACGGGCCACAGTCTGTGCAATCTGGTATGGCAGGGCATGCAAGTGGACAACCTGTTGCTTTGAGATGTCACAGGCAGCTCTAAGATATTTTCTGCCATGCATTGTAAGGGCCAGCTGGAAGGAGAGCCCCCCCCCCCCACCATGGGTGCCTTTGGTTTGGGAGCAGGGGATCTCCTTATTTGACAGGCCCTACATTGTTAACACCACCGACGTTTGTCACACAGCATGAAAGACCAATAAAACTTCTGCCTAGCCTTCTCCTAAACTCTTTCTGCTGTAAAGTGAGTAGCTCCAGGTCCACAATGCAATCACTCCAAGAGGTCAGGAAATAACAGAGAGGGAACCACCTCCTAGACTGGTATTTTGTCCCCTAGAGAAACAAGAAACCATTCACCATAACCAGGCAGCTAAATTCTGTCCACAGTTTCCTCAGGTCCAAGAATGGTTCCCTCCTGTGGGCACGAGGTGAATTTGACCTCACCTTGGTTCAGCCATGCCACAAATACACTAACGTCAGCATCCTCATTCTGCAAAAATCACAAGTCTGTGTCATCAAAGCTAAGAGAGGAAATGAGGAGTTCCTGTTCAGCAGCATAAACACCAACTGGAGACTAAACATTTGCCTCACATGAGACAGGAGAAACAGCCATGGAAGACAAGACATCAGTATTTCTGTGTTTTGAATCTTTTTTGTGGATGATTGTCCAGGTCCAACTCTAGCCCCGCAATGTCATGAAGGATGTGAAAGGCATAGCAGGTGGTTGGGACTGAACTGCATTTACTTTTGGGCCACACAGGAATAGCTTGACCTCAGCGTTGGTTAACCGGTACAACTCACCGACATGAAGCCCCTGTTTCTACTACACTACATTATCAGTGTGGTTAAGGACACAACTTGTTCCCCTTGCACCTGACACAATTACAGGACCAGGGCTTCACCCAATGGTGGAAGTCACCACGTACCACGTTCACCAGAGACAGATTGCAACACGGTAAAACAATTTCTCAACCTTGCAGCAGAGGAACACTCACATCCCAAAACTGCAGTAACCCAAATCTCAAGTCTAACAATACATGGTATTTGACAAGGAAGTCCATAACCAGCAGTACAGCCTGTGTGGATTCACATAGTACATAAAGGTTTGTTGCCACAATGTGGAACCTAAACGAAATGTAGCTGACACAGTGCCCAAAGTGTCCAGCATTTAGCCATTAAAAGCCCGGGAGTACACAATGTTCTTTTTCAGGGGTCAACTCTTTCGATGCAGAGATGAACATGTGAAAGTCAGCACTTATAAGTGACAACTAAAGCCCCGGAGTATATCAAAATAGGAACCTTGGTGCTTTTGACCACCCCCTCTCACATATGACACAGAACTGTTAGCACTATCAGTTTCATTCACAGTCTTGTAGTCATCCTGGTGCATGTTGTCTGACGAAGAGGTAGAGGTTTTGGTGTTGGCTCTCACTGTAGAGACATCTTCTCCATGTTGGTGCTCTCCGCAATGCTTCTGAGGCAGGATATACACTTCACATTTCCTGGAAATTAAATTGCGAGAGGAGTGCCACTTTGGGCTGGGGCTCCTTCTCCTCAACGCTCTTCGCTTGGAAGGTGACTCTGAGTGCCGCTGCTGCCGGTGAGACTTGAAGTACCACTGTGAACAGGGTGGTTCTCTGTCCTGAGAGTGGCCACGATCTTGTTCAGGAACTGCCTGGGCCTAGCAGCCCTGCTTTCCGCAGGTGCTGACACAGCAGGCTGCTGTCAGATCCCCTTTGCAGCAGGCATTTGTCAGCTTCTTATTCTCATCAGAAAGCTCCTTCATTTCCATCCTCATTTGATACACATCGTCAGTTAGTTTGTCCATCAATTTCCGCAGCCCATCGGCAACAAACACAGACTGCACAGGTAGCTCCCCTCCAGTGTAGAAAACATGGTTCAATTGAGCCACACAGTCTCTCTGCAGGGCCAATTGTTAAAGCCTCCTCTAAATCAGTGGTGCAGGGCCAGATCAGCAAGGAAACGTCGGAATTTCTCCTCACGTTGTGCCACGTTGTTGTACTGTGGGAAAGTCGATATCATGAGGTGACTCATGACCGTGGCGAACACCTGCAGACTACCCGGCTGCTCAGGTCCACACCGACAAGCTGGTCCTGAAGCGCTCCAGTACCTGCCACTGTCCTAAAGCCGCTCCACATTTCTCTTTCACTGAATTATAGTTCTCTTTGGTCAAATCCAGAAGACCCACTCCAATAAAAATCGTCTGTTTTACATTTTTAACAAATTCTTGTATCATTCCTACGCCATTATTTTTGTGCTGCTAATGGTAGCTTTGGGCTATATGACTTGCGTGAGCGCGCAGACTTAGCTCCCAGCGACGGGAGGAGAAGGGGTTACCCGGAGCCTACAGTCCCTCCCACAAGCCAGAATTATATACCTATTGAGCTACTGTCACTGGAGTTGGAGTGGGACGTTAAACAGATGTCAAACTGCAGAAATTCCCCTGGTTCTGCCTTTTTGTTTATTGTTTTTCCTACTGTCATTCAAAGTCCCTTAATTTGAAAAATGAGACTATGGGTGTTCCTCTCAATCTTAAAACTAAAGAAATTATTTAAACCTGATTGGGATCTTTATAGTGGTATCAGTGCACAGGTTAGTTAAACAAACTTTATCATTTGGGATCTTGATTGGCACCAAATCTGCTTTATCTATCTATTGTGAATTGTTTTCTAAATCAAAATCTTGTGCTGTTTTATGTTTTATTTAATTCAAAATCAATGAAAAAACATCTTTTATAAAAATGAGTGAGAATAAACGTATTTTATTACTCAAACCCCTTTTT
>NC_050527.1:8068533-8153496 GCF_002922805.2 Oryzias melastigma
ATGAAAAAACATCTTTTATAACAATGAGTGAGAATAAACTTATTTTATTACCCAAAACCCTTTTTTTTCTCGTCTCACCAACAGCTTCCTGTGGGACGACTATACAGTGGAGGTGCACCTCAACGACTACCTGGACATCATCTGTCCTCACTACACCCACGGAGAGGTGCTGTCCCATCAGGCCGAGCGTTACATCCTGTACATGGTGGAGAAGAAAGATTACGACGTGTGCAAACCTCACTCCTTCGATCAGCTCCGCTGGGAGTGCTCGCGGCCCTTCGCCCCCTTCACTCCGAAGAAATTCTCTGAAAAAGTCCAACGCTATACAACCTTCAGGCTGGAAAAGACGTTTAGAAGAGGAGAGAGCTACTATTACATCTGTTAGTATCATTGATAAGAGTTTTGTTCTTTTTATATCAGATCCACCTATGATTCTTCTTTATTAACTAATCTTTGTTCTCCCTTTTTTTGTCTTTTCTAGCTAAGCCAATGCATCACCATGGTGCAGACTGCCTGAAGCTCAGAGTGGATGTAGTTGGACCCAAAGGCTCTGCAAAGACGTCCCAGGAGAAGTCCAAGGCAGCAAAGACAGAAAAAAGCTTAGATGAAGAACATAAAAGATTCTCTCCTGTTGGGAGGATCCACAACCCTTCCAGCCGGCTTTCAGAGGGTGAGGATTCTATTGGTAGTGTTCCATCTGAACCAGGAGTTTCAAACTCAGTTTACCTTGGGGATACTTGAAGGGCCTACACCATGCTTTTCTTAAGCCTTTTACAGTATATCATGTGATCACATCTTACCTCTGGTGCACCAAATAACATATTATTAATAAAATAGGAGTTATTTTTGTGAGTTTTCTTCCTACCTGGAAGTAAAAGGCCCTGATCTCTGAGGCTCCGCCTGCTGCAGCGATTGAGTGCTGTCCATTTCATGGCATCGTCGTGCCTGCTCTGGCACTGTGTCTGCTTTTCTCCTACAAAAACAAACAACATTTGAACTTTGCAAAGATGGATGTGCATACTGTAGATCTGGCTTTAGTTGCCCCAGCCATCGCTACACCGGTTCATATGACGTTCCACGATTGTGCACGACTTGGGGAAGGGGAGGGGTGCTGTCCTTGAAGAAGCTCTGCGTCTAAAGCAATGAACAACTGTTAGACCTTTATTTGAAACAGGACACAACTGGAAGATATATGGTATTGTGCATTTAAAATGAAAGTGTTTTGCTGAGCTCCGCTAGCTCAGCTGAGAAATTTGGTGTTCGTTTTAGCCAGGGGGTGGTGCTGGCAGCGCAGACTTTCTGTAAGGGGCCATTCTCACTTGTTTACATCAGCTTGTGAGGACCCGCTTGTTTTTGTGGATTGGAAAACGTATGAATGGATCAAAATACTATTTTGGGGTTGTTTATAGTGAGGAATGAACATTCCCCTTGAAAGCTCAAAAAGTTGATTTTGCATGGCCTGGTCCAAGGCAGAGTCTGACTGAGGCTGGGCTGCAACTTCAGCGTGCATGGATGCAAGTGCAGCTCGTGGGTGTCTGGAAGCTAATTTGAATAAGAAATGAAAAAAATCCAGTCTTCTATTTTTTTTGTTTGTTTGTTTTATACCACAACATAACATGAACAAGGACCCTGGCGTAAATCAGTTGTGTATAACTTCATCCCTTCTTTGGTAGTAAAATTGTATGGAAAATGTACAGTACAATTAACTGTACTGTATTAACTGTTTTCCATACAAAATTACTAATGCAAAGAAGGGGTCGGGTTCAAGGTGCCTACCTATAGCAATGCAGCTGGAAATTTGGCACTCCGCTGACTGCAAGACACCCAAATAACAATTTAGCCAAGGAAATGATCAAAGCAAGTAGCTTGGAAGGTAATCTGTCATTACTAGTATTTAACTATTGGGATATGTTTTGATGTGTATTTTTATTTAGGAAAAAAACAACTTCTGATCAAGCCTCACACCACTAACCAGCTGCCCCAAATGACCAGTCAGGTTCAGCCGCCCAGCCTGAATCGTCCCGCCACCTCTCCACCAGAAAGCCTGACAGGTATGTACATTTATCAAAATTACCAAATGTGTCAATTAAGTGACTAATAAATACCCCTCTTGCAGATTTCAAACAACAAATCACAAAGCATCTACTAGACATTTGCATCCCACACGTTGAACTGTATTATAAGGATAAAACTGCATTTTCTAACAAAATAGACCATGGCTTTCAAATTGAAGGATACACAATCACACTTGAAGAAATTGCTCATATGCTTACAATATATAAACGTGCCAAGGACCGCATTCAATCAACTGGGGAGGCAAAGATTACATGGGATTATTATTTGGTAAGTGTTGCATTTTCATTTGTAACATGTCACAATACAAAAGAGCAATGTTGTAATGTTTAAACTTCATTTCTTTTGAAAGCCTTAAATCTTGAAAAGAAAATGGCATATTGACACTGGTGACTCTGGGTTTATTTCAGCAAATGGATGACATTTTTGGAAGGTCTCAAGTGGGGACTGTAATTTCAACTCCACTCCCATGCCCTTCCACACAGCCATTGGGCCCATCCACACTGCCCCCTGATCCTTCCACACAGACATCAAGCCCTTCCTCACAAACCCCAGATCCTTCTACAGAGCCATCAAGCTCTTCCTCACAGACCACAGATCCTTCTACAGAGCCATTGAGCACTTCTTCACAGACCACAGATCCTTCTACAGAGCCATTGAGCACTTCTTCACAGACCACCGATTATTCCTCAGAGCCATCAAGCCTTTCTTCACAGACCACAGGTCCTTCTACAGAGCCATTGAGCACTTCTTCACAGACCCCAGATCCTTCCACAGAGCCATCAAGCCCTTCCTCACAGACCTCCACAGAGCCATCAAGCCCTTCCTCACAGACCTCCACAGAGCCATCAAGCCCTTCCTCACAGACCTCCACAGAGCCATTGAGCCCTTCCTCACAGACCTCCACAGAGCCATCAAGCCTTTCTTCACAGACCACAGGTCCTTCTACAGAGCCATTGAGCCATTCCTCGCAGACCTCCACAGAGCCATCAAGCCTTTCCTCACAGACCACAGGTCCTTCTACAGAGCCATTGAGCCCTTCCTCACAGACCCCAGATCCTTCCACAGAGCCATCAAGCCTTTCTTCACAGACTACAGGTCCTTCTACAGAGCCATTGAGCCCTTCCTCACAGACCTCCACAGAGCCATCAAGCCTTTCTTCACAGACCACAGGTCCTTCTACAGAGCCATCAAGCCCTTCGTTACAGACCCCACACAGCAAATGAACCTTTCTTCACAGAGCCCAGATCTTTCCACACAGCCATCAAGCCCTTCCTCACAGACCTCCACAGAGCCATCAAGCCCTTCCTCACAGACCTCTGATCCTTCCACAGAGCCATTGAGCACTTCTTCACAGACCCCAGATCCTTCCACAGAGCCATCAAACCTTTCGTCAGAGACCCCACACAGCCAATGAACCTTTCTTCACAGACCCCAGATCCTTCCAAAGAGCCAATGGACTTTCCAGATCCTTCCTCAGAGCCATCAAGCCTTTCCTCACAGACCTCATATTCTTCCACACAACCAATGGTCCCTTCCTCATAGCTGCTGAGTTGATCTTGGTCAAAAAGAAGGCAAAAGCGTTTGAGATTAGAAGATCTACATGAGGTCCATGCTGAGCGGAGGACAGTTGCATTGTAGGCAACGGTGTGTCTTGATCATAATAGGTACATTAGACTTTAGGGAACAAACATGGAAGGGCATAAAAGCTCACCTGCATTTCAACTATTCTTCAAGAAATAAAGCATATATCAGAGCAACAGAAACAAATAATGAAAGAATTGAAACAATTTGATTAAACACAAATAAAAACATATGTTGTATTTTTTTTTCCTCAATAGAAAATTAAATTTCAATATGGTGTACAATTACATGTGCAATTGAGCCTTTAAAGTTTGGTCATGAAAAGTATTATATGATGTGCTTGACTTTAGTTAATAAGAAAAAATGCACTACTGCTACCTCCTCCAAGAGCCTTCCTGTAATAGATAGATAGATAGATAGATACTTTATTAATCCCAAGGGAAATTTATTATATATAATAAAGCCAGATCCTCAAACTCAATTTTCTCCACAAAAATAAATGCCGCTTTCACGGTGAAGTCAGACAAACTGGCGACATCACCGAGTGTGTGTAAAGTTACTTCTGGGTTACGGGTTTAGACAGGCAATAAGAGACAAATAAGACTGTGATTTAAAAAAGTATAAATGTATTTAGGATTTAGCATTAAAAAGTTTTACATGACAAACAAATAGACTACTAACAACATTTTTATTTTAATTTTAGAAAAACTTTTTGGTAACTATTCAAAACGAACAGCATACTATAAATATACGCCTTTTAACTTCTTAAGTAAAAATATGTATAAAAAGAGAACAAAAATACAAACATAAAAAAACAGGTTCTCTGGGTCTACTGAAGAACGTCTAACAATGTTCGCCCTTTTTTAAAGAAATCTAATGACTACATTTCTGTAGCTTCTTTGTTGCAGCAACAAATGCAAACGTTCATCCATTCAATGTGAATCAACATATGCTGCAACTCGTCTTCATAACGGCTTTTTCTTCAGTCCAAAAACTGCAATAAACAGAAGAATCTCCACAAAAGCCGGCAAGACACTGAAAAATAGGAGACAAAAAAAAAATTAGAATTCCACAAACCTAAATCTATTAAAAGTCATTGAAAGTAACAGTGTTGTTACATTATTTTGTCTTTAATAGTCAACTATTTTTTGACTGGCATACCAACCTGCACGTGGCAAAAATCACCCAGTACGTCCAGCATTCCCATTTTTCAAACACAAAGAAAGACAAAGATACGGATGCAGAGCAGTGGACAGCTAATGCTGAAAGGAGCGACTGTCAGGGAAAATCTCTGGGGAAAACAGGACATACACAGACTCACTAGGCGCCTGAAGACTAACCTGCAAATAGCAAAGATCCACCAGTAGATGTCACACTCCCACTGCTCAAACAGAAAGAACAATAGGGCCACAGAGGCACTGGCATGGGCTCCTGTTGCTATAGCAGACACGTTCTTAGTTATGGAATTAACTTATGACTTAATTAGGATTGTTTAATCCACCAAAATTAATGTTGTCATTTTAGAAACAGAAGTATATTGTTTTCTGCTCTAAAACAAGAGAAAAGACACACTATCTGAAAAATTTAATTTCCCTTCACTAGTGTGAAACATGCCAATAAAGATGACAAATTACGACTCCTCACGTCAGTTTAAAGGATACACAGAAGACCTTGGCTGGAATTGAACATGGAGACTCCTGAAAAGAAGCCTGCCAGCTCGACAGCAAACAGACCAAGAGTGACTGACAAAGCTACAACCAACCTGGAAAAAAGAAGACGAATTAGAATGTGAGAATGCAAGAGTTTTTCATACATTTTCAGCGATTATTTACTTACTTTCTGTCTTCTGTGTCATACTGCTCCTGAGTAAACTCCAAAGGTAGACATGCTTTCACGTTATTATCCTAGAAAAAAAAAATAACCAATTATTGTAAACATTTCAAGACAGACATTAATAAATAAAATACAACTAAAAAAAGGAGAATTGAGATTGAAGCAGATCGATCTGTCTGAAGAAAATTGTTAATAGAATTGACCCAAACTATTATTAACTATTTCTAAATTAAATAAATAAACTGAGTGATATTAGACAAGACCATTTGGATTGAAAAATGGTAGGTTTATTTTACTATAATGTGAAAATGACCATTACACACATGTGATGACAGCAAAAAATGATCAATTCATCATAACAGTCCGATGTGTGGAAACAGAATTTTATAAAAAACATTTAACTGTATAGTGTGATATAGTACTAAACAAAATTCAATTGGTATTATTTTGATGCGGAAAAACAACAGTGAACTGAACTTTAGGAAATTAAAATGCGAATGGATTTGACATTCTTTTTTACTTGTTTGTACACATTTAACTACCTTTGATTATCTTTCATGAAATATAAGGAATCTGGAAAACTCCACCTGCACTGTTCAGTACCAGGTATTTATCTCTGAAATATAATGAACTGATTTTAGGTCAGTAAATCAAATCGTTCATAATGAATCAATATTGATTATGAATCCGATCAGGAACCACAAATTATGATATGAATCAGATTGTTGTTAAAGAATCTTCCCATATTAAATTGCATAGCTGAGAATTTAGAAGAATTATAAAGGTTTTATTTATTTATATAATTTTTTTCATTACGTTTTACTTAAAAAAAATGGCTGTTTAAAAGTTACACGTGGAGTCCTTCAAGCTTTAAAATAAGACTTGTACTCACCCTGGACCAGAAGATTGTGATGACTATGACAAGGTGAGCTATGATGGTGAGAAACCGCGCAGGAACCAGACTGCTGATGGACGACATGTTATTTTTTGGTTCCCAGAAACTCTTAAAATGCGAGAAATTTAGATATTTTTTTCCCAAAGAGCCAAACGTTTGGAATTCAAAGATATCACAATTTTCTCTGCTGGTTGTCGCGATATTACAACGCAACTAAAATTCAATAAATACATTAAAGTAATGATTACGCTTTTTTTAACGTTTTAAAACTCTAACTATTCTTTAAACATCTTTCTTCTAAGCTGAAATGAAAAATAAATTGAGCACACTCCGGTGTCGCATTCGGTTGCTACAACAGACAGCAGCCGGGTGCATCTGATATTACGGTCCGGTCAAAACATCCCCCTTTCAAAGGTTCCGGACACAAAAAGGAAGCGGTCTTTGTTATTTAGCAGCACAATACCACCATCTAACGGCAAGATAAAAAACGTGACTACATGAAATTGTGATAGTCGGATGCGCAGGTCCGCACGTACTAAAGAACACAGAAATTTGATTTATATATAGGCTTTAACGATCTAAAAACTAACATTTTAATTTTTTTTTTTTTTGTAAAAGTAAACTTAGTATTACACGTTAAATATTTACATTTTAGGGCAAAACGCCCCCACCCCCTTTCACCAACCATTCCATTCGCATTTGGACGGACGACAGAGATTGAGCAGCACACCTCCATCCAGCACAGCTATCTGTTGTGACGCCATCCACGTCCGGGCCTAGCGTTTGCTCAGCCGGCAGCTACAATAAAGCAGCCGGAGATTATTTTGTTTTAAGAGGGACCATTCTTTATTTTTATTTTTGTTTTTTGGAGGCGTGTACGGCTGCAGGTAATGGCAGAAGAGGATTTACAAACCTTTACCTCTGTGATGGACGCGCTGGTTCGGATCAGTGTAAGTGCGACGCCGGTTTATTCTATTAGCCATTTCAATTGTGCTACTTTTAAATAGAGAAATATAAACAATAATGTATTAATCTTACATCTAACTTAATGTGTAGCAATACCCAGTATATTGTATTCTATGAAGTAGGAATGCGGTGCATTTTTTCTCGTTTATAAAGATGTTTTTCTCGTCGGTTTAATACCCATGAATAGGAAAGATACGGTATGGATGGAGATAAAAAATACAGTCACAATGGCCACATTTTGAATAAATTTATGAACCCAAGCATGTTGCCAAATAGCATAAAATCAGGGCCAGAGGAAGATGTGCGTTGTCATGGAAACGGGATGCAGCGCTTTGAAGCTGCAGGGATGGAAAGGGGCCACCACTGCCTAAAAAAGCTGCAATAACAAACAGAACAACACATTTTTTTAATTATTTTTTTTTAATAAAAAATAGAGTCTCAGCTAATTTCCTCTTGAGAATAAAAAGTAATGAAGCATTCATAGGAGCATCATCGATGTGTTGTTTCCGTCTTGTCCTGCAATGGTCTCATCACTGCCATCATTTCTTTACTTTAAATCACCACAGCTCAGTTGTCTTCTTTTCTTCTCCAGTCCAACATGAAGAGCATGGAAAAGGAGCTGCTGTGTCCGGTGTGTGACGAGATCGTGAAGCAGCCCGTCCTCCTCCCATGCCAGCACAGCGTGTGTTTGCTGTGTGCGGCCGAGGTGTTGGTACAAAGAGGCTACCCTCCTCCAGACCTCCCGCCGGAGCCCAGATCCCCAGCCTCCACGCCGAGCAATCGGTCCCCACGGCAAACGCACAGACCCACACCCAGGACTCCTGACCGCCTGGAGCGAGTCCTCAGAACAGGTGAGGGGAAGTGGATTCGACATGACTCAGTTTAGAATGCCTTTTTAGAAAAGAAACAGATGGCCTCAGCACTCAAATGACTATACTGTTATGTAAAAATATGGAGCAGCATCAGCTGACACATCAGTGTCTACAAATGCATGTGTTCAGCTCACAGAGCTCACTGAAATGACCTATATTTAAAATTCCTAAAGTTATACTTTTGAATTTATGAATCCTTCATTTTGTTGCTCCTGTTTTGTATCCCTCCTTCACACCTTCATCCTGCTCTCAGTGTGCAGCACATACCCAGGGCGGCGGCGGAAGGACACAACTCTCCCCCCCATGATCTTCCCCTGTCCTTCCTGTCAGCAGGAAGTGGAGCTTGGGCAGAGAGGCCTGTCAGACTGCTTCCGTAACCTCACTCTGGAGCGCATCGTGGAAAGGTTAGCGTGCAGAGCAAAAGAAGAAGTTAAAGCATATTTGTATTGCAAACTCCTCACTCGCTGTAGTTATAGAGATATTTTTAGGCCTTTGCGGCTTATCGTTGACTTTCTGAAACGCAGAATCCTAAAGCATTAAACTAAGACATTGAGTAAAGAGTTAAGTCGATGCTGCTTTATGTATGAGACAGGAAATCATTTGCTTAATGAATCCCATCCTCACTCAGGATGAAAGGCTAAGCCAAAGAGCGGTTTGCAAGGACAGCTTAAAAACTGCAGTGCACTGAGTGAGAATGCCAGATGGGAAAAAAAACGTTTTAAAATGTTTTTTTTCTTTTGCGAACAAGTTTTGCAGCTATCCAAAGAAAAATATAATCTGATAAGATTAAAAAACAAAGTTCTGCCTTTTTAAAAACAGGTTTTAGGGGGTTGGCAGATTTACAAGAGGCCTGTGATGGTGCAGCTGCTCCCTCCTTAGGCAGCAGTTGTGTTAGTCAAGAAAGCGTGACGCTGCATGTTGTGCAGGATGCACCAACAAGGCAGCTGCTGGTGATTCATCCAGGCCCTAGATAAATCAAGCATATTTTATCTGCATGACCTATAATCTAGGCCATGTATTTAAAAGATGCTTCACTTGGGTTCCAATGGGGGGTTTCCATCCTGCAGGGTCGTCTCCAGCTGCCCTCATATCTCTGCTTTTATGTCTTCCCCTTCAGGTACAGGCACACTATAAGTCTGGGCAGTATGGCCATCATGTGTGCCTTCTGTAAACCTCCTCAGTCTCTGGAGGCCACTAAGGGCTGTGCTGACTGCAAATCTAACTTTTGCAACGAGTGTTTCAAACTCTACCACCCGTGGGGAACCCCCCGCGCTCAGCACGAACACATTCTACCCACCAACAACTTCAGACCAAAGGTTTGACTTTTTTTTAATTTATTTTTTTATGGTGCGTTTTTGCCGCAGCTTGTGAACGTCTGCACCGCTATGCCTCCATCCATGCAGGTCCTCACATGCACAGAGCACGAGCAGGAGAGGCTGCAGTGGTACTGCCGCAGCTGCCAGCGACTGCTGTGTCCAGTTTGTAAGCTTCGCCGCGTCCACCATGGACACAAAGTTTTGCCAATAGCACAGGCCTACCAGGCCCTGAAGGTTCGTGTGTAACCTGCATCTGTTTAACATCCACATTCTGCTTTGAAACGTCAACTTTGTTTTTTTTGGGGCCCTTGCAGGACAAGATGGCCAAAGAAGTCAACTTCATTCTGACCAATCAGGAGACCATACAGAGTCAGATCACTCAACTGGAAGCTGCAATCAAACAGATGGAGGTACTCAATGGTTTTTATGTTCATATTATTACAGAATTATTACAGAAATGAAAGATATTATATGTTAAGCTATTTTTTTAACAAATTTTGTGGGGATTTTTTAGATTTTTGCCACAAATTGGTGTCAAAACAATGTGAAAGCAATTGTTTGCTAAAGTTTTCCCCTTTAGCAGCAAATATTGGCAAAAACTGACTATTTTATTATCCAACAATCTCACAAACTCACTTTTCCACTAATCCAGAAATTAATTCCAAAAAACTGGAGAACAACAAGACCTGGAAACAGGAAGAAAGAAAAAAACATTCCAAAAAAGCCGTCTGCTTTCATGGAAATACTATTTTTTCTAGGCATCTATTAATGCCGGGAAAGATTATGTCGAGTAAATCTGCTGGAAGACTCCTAAAGAGATTATCTGAACACTGGGGCTTCATTGCGTCTTCTTTTCAATCTAAATGTCAGAGGCGGTTCTTTTCATTGACGCATTTAAAGCTGCTGGAAAATTCCACTTGTGATGCAAAATTAAATGAATGCAGACAAGAAATTGATCAAAAACCTAAAATTACTTTAGTCACGGTGTCAGAGTTTAGCTGTAAGGAATTAAAAGATACAAGAAAAACTGAATGACGAAAGTTGGTTGTTGTTTTTTTCGCATGTTTGTCCCATCTGGTGTCCAATAGTATGATGGTGAAGTGAATCCTTTGAAATCTCACTCCAATCGTCTTTTGATTTATTGTAAAAGCATTCCCAGTGGTTTTTTTAATTGTGATTTTTTTAGCCATAATAAAAAATAAAAAAATACAAATTTGGGGGGGACATAGTTTCTGCAGAGCAGCAGGAGTTCATTAGAAATTTCCCTCAAAGTTGTGTGTTTTTGGAAATTTGCTCCATTTCTCATCATTTCTCACACTCCAGTATGATATAAAGAATGACTCATAAATGTAATCTTAATTTTCTTTATATATGGCCTCCATCATGAGAAAAATGCTATTAGCATTTTTAGCTAATCCTGAACACTAAACTGTTTGTTCATATCAAAAAGTTTTAATAAAAGTGGCCACAACTCTGAAATATTGTGGAATTTCTACTTAAAAACTACAGCTAAAAAACTCCCCCCACGAGGCAGAGGAGATGCCAGGTATTTAAAGTCTCATCCTCCAATCCTGAGCCGGAACCATTCATCTTCCTACCTCCACGAGTTCTTAGTCCACCAATCTAGATCACCTGAAACAAAAAGAGCCTAAACCACAGGAAACCATCCGACTGTTGTTATGCTTTTGATCTCTTCTCTGCTTTTATGTAGGCGAACAGCGCTGTGGCTCTGCAGCAGCTGACTCACTGCATCAGAGAGCTGGGAGCAACTGTAGCCGAGCGCCAGGGGACTCTAACTCTGGCTCTGGAAGCATCCAGAAGCAGGAGAGAGGAAGCCCTGTTCGGCCAGGCTTTTGAGAAGCAGGGTCTGCTGGAGGAGGCCGGCCTGATGGCGTATACTCAGGAACTGCTTAAAGAAACCGACCCCCCGTCCTTCGTACAGGCGGCACGCGTGACACACAACAGGTGACGCACACCTGTTATGTTGTTTTGCGTTGAAGTGACATTGCATTTCCTCTTTGTAGTTTCTCTTCATTTGCTGTCTCCTTCACTTGCAGACTGGTTAAGGCCATTGAAAATCTGCAATGCTTCTCCCTCGCAGCTGACACCTCCTTCAGACACTTTCACTTAGATGCATCCAAAGAGGTCAAGCTCATCGACAGCTTGCAGTTCATACAAGGTTGTTCTTTTTCAGTCTGGACTATGAATCAAAATAAGTATAAGTGCTCACGTTCTTCTTCTGCGCTCCACAGCGCCGCTCGCTCCCGTCATCGACACTCAGAAGACACTGGCTTACGACCAGCTGTTTCTGTGCTGGCGCCTTCCTCAGGACTCGGCTTCTGCCTGGCACTTCTCTGTGGAGTTCCAGCGCCGGGCCGGGGGAGCCGGAGCCGTGTGGGGCGGCACGGGCTCCCCTAGCTCCTCCACGCCGTGGCAGCGGCTGAATGAGGTGAAAGGGACCAGCGCGGTGATCGATCGACTGCAGATGGACAGCGTGTACGTGCTCAGAGTCAGAGGCTGCAACAAGGCTGGCTTCGGAGAATACAGCGAGGAGGTCTACCTGCACACGCCACCTGCCCCAGGTATGAAGGGGTTTACAGCCTGATCCCCAAACAGGCACTATTATACCAACAGGGGCTGGAATAAATGTCTTTAAAAACTCGAACAAAAAAATTAAAATATTAAAAGGTTTTCTTGACTAATCCTGACACTTTTTTCTCTCCATCCCTTAATTTCCTCCATTCCCACCTTTTATTTTTAAAGTTTTTGCACTCGTCCTTCCTTTTTTTGCTCTGCATTCCAGCCTCCTTCCAGCCATATCATCTCTGCTTCTGTATTTCTCGCCACAGGTCTGTTTCCCGCACTTTAAACAGTTCTTACAGCCCCTTCATCCCTTCAAAAACATGCTTTCTAACATGTATCTAAGTCAGGGGTGCCAAACTCACTCGCACAGGTGCCAAAATCCAAAACACACCTTAGGTCGTGGGCTGAACAGGATAAACATTTATTAAACACACTAAAAAAATGTTTTAAACAGCAACTTTTTAACTTACTTATGTACTAGATATATAGCATTACCTGGAATAATGCTAGAGTGAATGCTGTAAGCGGAATTATGCTGCTGAAGATGCTAGTGCTGATAGCTGAAGATGCTGAAATTGATAGCCAGCTAAAATATTAGCTAAATGACAAATTACCCTAATAAACAAAAAAAACCTTAGGTTAGCCAAAATAGCTAGCATGCAGCTGAAAAATAGCTAAACTTCAAAATATCCTAAAAAACTGAAAAAAGCCTAAATTAGCCAAACAGCTAGCGTGTAGCTAAAATATTAGCTGAACTCCAAAATAGCTTAAAAAGTCTTAAGCAAATGCCAAAATAGTCCTAAAAGCTAGCAGAATGCCAATTTTAAAACTTTAAAACCGTAACTTTTTAATATAATTAGGAAAAATAAAAAGGCAGGAATATTATTTCAGAATAAATCAACTTAAAACTTAAATAACTTTTAATATTTCACTATCAATAAAAATATATTATGTCAAAATTTTACAAGTTAGAAAGAAGCGCAAGAAAACATCGGGGCATAAATGACAATAAAATAAAATGATCTGAAGGGCTGAATATAATTACCTGGAGGGCCGGATCCGGCCCCTGGGCCTTGACTTTGACACATGTGATTGAAGTAATCAAATCATTGCACTCATGAAGTGCAGATTGTTTTTCCTCCTTTTTGTGTTGTTTTGTGGTTTTTGTGTAGTTGTTTTTCCTGTCCTATTAGCTAGAAAGTGACCACTCTTCCGTAACAAAACTCCTTTCCTTTGTTTAATATCTGTTCCAACTTGTTGACGGCTTACTGTCTGATCTGTAGGATTAAACTCCTTCTTTAATATTATTGCTTTTCTTTCCTTCTCCTTTTCACCTTTCATTTTCCCTCTGCTTCGCCTCCTTTCTCCTCACTCTCCTCTCAGTCCTGAGTTTCTCCTTGGACTCTCACTGGGGTTTGCATGCCGACCGTTTGGCGTTGGGCAAAGGCCAGACGTATGCCCGCAGTGTGCCAGGTCTGTCCCTGCTGCAGGCCGCTGACCGTGCCCTCACCTCCTGTCACCTGACCTCTGACCTCCTGGTGGCAGACTTGGCTGTCACTCAGGGGAGACACTACTGGGCATGCTCCGTGGAGCCGGGCTCCTACTTAGTGAAGGTAAAAGGAAGTCCTCGGTTTGAGTTGGTAGCGGGCTGCCAAGTAAGTTTTATTTTCTTTTTGCTCATGTTCTTTGTAGGTGGGTGTCGGACAGGAAGCAAAACTACAAGAATGGTTCCATCTCCCTCAGGACATGACGAGCCCGCGGTAAATAAGCCTGATATGTCTAATTATTATCAGCATCATGGCTTTTGACTGCAAAAGAAACTCACTAAAAAACAATCTTAGTTTGAAGATATTTTCAATCATGTCTCTTGTGTGAAAGACACAATTTCAGCTTTTTTGTGTTTTCTGTGAGTTGAAAGAAGCAGCAAATTACATTTAAAAATGTTTTTGAGGAAATATTTGGTTATTTAATGACATTTGAAAGTGCTAGCTCTGAGAACGGACACTCACTGGTCTCTTTATTAGGAACACCTGTCCAACTGCTCGTTAATGCAAATTTCTAATCAGCCAATCACGTGGCAGCAACTCAACGCATTTAGGCACGTAGACGATCTGCTGCAGTTCAAACTAAGCATCAAAACGAGGAAGAACGTTGATTTAAGTGACTTTGAACGTGGCATGATTGTTTGTGCCAGACGGCCCGGTCTGAGTATTTCATAAAGTGCTGATCTACTGGGATTTTTACCCACAACCATCTGTAGTAGGGGTGTGTATTGGCAAGAATCTGGTGATACGATGCGTATCACGATACATATAAAAAAAATATATCCCAAGAGTGTACCAGAACAATTTTTCTCTTTTTTTTTTAAAGAGTATAACTTAGAAAATAACTAAATCTTACTAAGTAGTACGTGTCTCACAACAACAGGGTTACTGAACTACTTTACACAAGCTGGTTTTTACAAGATCTTGTTGATCCGGTGTGGAGCTGCTCAAAGTGTGTTGTGTTGCCAATTAGTGGTCAGAGTTTAGGTGGAAGCAAAAGACTCTGAATGACGCTCACAAATAATTCATTAAATATTGTTTAGTCAGCATTTTAAATATCAAGTATCGCCAAATGAAATATCGTGATATATCACTGAATCAATTTTTCCCTACCCCACTAGTGTTCAGCAACTGAATGCAAAGGACACTCTATACATACTTTAACCTCTAGAGGGCACTATATCTCTTCTCACTGATTAAACACATTTTTACACCTTTACAGGTTTTATTGTTAAATTACCAATTCGCAGCAAGACTTAGAAAGTCTTGTATTAAAAAATAATCCCATTTTGAATCCCCACAAAAAGGTTTTGGCGTGCTCTCATCTGTTTACCAAAAGCGCCACAGGGCGACTTAACAAATGAGGAATCATTTAAAGAAAGCAGTTTGGCTCTAATTATTTTAGATAAAAGATACAAAACCTGCAGAACATTTCAAGAAGAGAAAAACACAAACAACTGGAGACTCTTAATAACACCGATATTCACCATTCATGCACGGACTGTGACAGAAACGACTCCTGCAAAAGGAAAAAAAACTGAATTGCGCCTTTAAAAAAAAAAAGACGGCACAGAGCTGTGTGTATAATTGCTGGTCTCCCAGCAGGCAGCCTAACTAATGATCGTTCAGCAGCAAAGCGGTCTGCTGGGACTGCATGGCTCTATCGGGTCATTAAGGAGTGACTGAGCGTGGTCTGCAGGGGCTTCATCTGAGAAGACATATTTAGTGGATTTCTCAGGGAAAGAGAGAAAAGCTTTTACTTTTATTTCTATTTTGTGATTGACATTTACATAATTGTGAGATTGCTCAAAGGACTATGATCATAATGAAAATATGAGCTGAGTTTAAAGATATTAGTGCTTCATGTTCCTGTTTATGCTTTAGATGTGATGCAGACAGCGGCCATGACAGTGGGGCAGAGGACGGCCAGGACTCCCCTCCCTTCTGCTTCCTGACCGTGGGCATGGGCAAAATCCTGCTCCCTCAAGGACACGCCCACACTCAGAGCCAGTGTGACAGCCAGAGCCACGGAGGCCTGTACTCCCACAGTAGCAGCCACAGCAACTTGCCCCATTCCCACACCGCCCCTCTCCCACCTCGGCTGGGGGTGTGCCTGGACTGCGACAAAGGACGGGTGACTTTCTACGACGCGCACTCGTTGCGTGTCCTGTGGGAGGGACACTTGGATTGCTCCGTTCCGGTGTGTCCGGCGTTTTGCTTCATCGGCGGCGGAGCGCTGCAGCTCCAAGACCTGGTGGCCAATCGGAGCGTCGAGGAGCCCCCTCCCCGGAGGGTAACGATCCAAACACGAGCAACAAACCGGAGTAAATAAACCGACCGTCGCTCAGGTCGTTTCTAGAGGACGAGGTCAAATCTGATCCAATAGAGATTTGACTGACTTGCTGCTAAAAATTACACTTTAAAATTACTTTAAAATATTATCCGCTGTTGTCGTCATCTTAGCAGAGCTTGTTTAGTGGCTGGAATGATTTTAGACTATGCACATCTCACAGAGGGAGTCCACACTTTTCTATGGCAGGTTATCAATCCTAAAAATAGAAGCAACAAAAATCTGCTCTCCCTTTTCTAAGGTCTTCTGTGTTTTCCCCCGAGAATGTCAGAAAAACAAGCTGCATGCAGATGTAACGAGGAGGCGGGGCTTACGTATATGCACACTACCGACTGTCGGCTCGATTTTCTACCCGTAACATTCATGTAGCTGAAGAAATGTGAACTGGAGTTTGAGGATTTTTTTAGGTTGTTGCTTCTACAGCTGTAGAAGCATCTTGCCTTTGCACTTCTAGATTATAACACAATTCCTCACAAGAGAGGTTCAGAATGAATGATATTCTATTAACATGAATGTGTTTTATATTTAACAGAAATCCTGACTTATGAGCGCAAAAAAGACATGTTTGTGTGAAGAATAACAAGTACACTTATTGATGAAATAAGTCAACTTTACACAATAAAACATGAATATTAGCCACAAGCAGAGTGATCAGTTATAAGTGAAAAACAACGTAATGAAGCATTTGAATGAACAAACCTCTATGGTAATGTTTTCAGCTTTGTATTTTGGGAGGAACCCATTTGTCTTGTTGAAAGGTGTTTGAATTTTTCTACTTTCATGATTTCTTTCAGTGGTAATCATGAAAGTTCACTAAAAGTGGGGGATTTGGGGCTTCAGACAACATCCCAGTTCATCCCAACGAGGACTTTCAAATTAATAAAAGTGGTGAAAACCACAGTATGTGTGTTTATGAATAAAGTGTAGCTACTGGTTGACAGAATCCCTGTTTTGAATGTTTATGATTCTCATTTGGAAGATTCAAATCTTGTGTTTTTAACAAATATCCAGTTATTTCATCATTTTGTGTCATATTTTCCAGGTGATCCCAAAACAGTTGATCTTTTTAAATCTTTTAGTAACTATTTTTTCTGTTTGCTATTAATGTTATGGACAAATCATATTGAGTTTGATCATTTTGTGGGGTTTTTAATTGCAGTTTTTCAGTACTTTTTGATTACTCCTATGAGCCATTTTAAACTTTTGTGGTATTTTTTTTAATTAATTTATTTATTGTGTATCTATTTTTACATATTTTACATTTCACTTTAATTGAATACAAATTCCCCCTTTTGGTTCTTAGATCTGCTCAGCAGTTCGTCCGTGTGTTCTTGTTCCCGCTGAATGAATTTCTTCTACTTGTGCCAACTCTTCTAGCAGCAGCATTTCAAAATGTAGGAATCTGCTTGCAAAGTGTTTCCATCATGTCATGAGAAAAAAAATCAATAAAAGGCTGACAACTGCTGTGTTGGGGTTGGATTTTTGACAAATAGGGACCTCAGCTGGAGTTGTAACTTCACCTCAAGAACAAAACTGTTTTAAAAAAAAAAACAGGCAAAAGAAGAGAACACTTGTGTCTTCAAGATTCACATTATAACCAAATCTGTTTCAAATAAAACAGTAAGGCAATGAGCTAAGTAGAAAATAGAATTTGCTAAGACCAAATAAGAACTGTTTTTGTTGAAATGTCTTCGGGGTAGAAAACCATCTCTGAATGTGATGCCAGTGTGCATGTAGAGGCAAGTGAGCTTTGAATCATTTGAGTTTGCCAGAGCAGCCTAAACGGATCAAGTGCCCAAAGGGTTTAAATATATAATCCATCTATTTAGCAGATCTGGAACACACCTTGAGACACCTGATCCCGACAGCAGAGGTGGAGGGGGGGGGTCAGATAAGAGTCGAACAGCTGCATGAGAACACCAGACGAGGTGATGCGAGCCGGTGGTTAAGACAGCTGTTCGAACAGGCCGTAATTACCCAGACGGAGTGATGTGAGGTTATGCTCCACAAAGGTAAAAGGGTGAAGAAAGTGTTGTGTATTTCTTTATTCTGCAAGACAATGTTTGAGTTGCAATACCCAAAAGCCACCGAAAGGGGGCAGTGTTGCCCCAGCTTCTTCCTTCCAGTACATGAAGATTAGAAGAAAGCAACAGGTGCACGGTGTGTCATCTCCACTGCCACACATCTGTGTTGACTCTTCAGACACTGCAAATTTGAAGGGGATTTCAGCTTTTTGTTGGGGTAATCTAAGATGGTTTTTGTTTAGTTTGAAAAAGAATATCCACCTTTTGTTCATTTTTTTCTCCATTTCTTTGAACTTTTTTTTTTTTGTTTCTGAAATGCCTTTTATTGAAATGTATTTGTGATCTATGCTTTAGTGCTTTTATGCTTTTGGACAAAAGTGGTTTTCTATTTTATAGCCGGATTTATATGACGAAAGCAAAAAAAAAAAAAAGTAAAAGAAAAGCTTAAAAGTCTGGCAGAAGTACATTGCGACACATTATCCTTCCTTTTTATTGTTTTGGTAAACGGCTCAGAGCACACCTTTGCCAAACGAAACACCTCTCACAAAAGTTAAGACAACATTAGTCTGTTGTGTTTGCATGCAAGCATGTTAGTGTTTTTATGTCTCTCACCGGATCGTCTGACTGATTTTAAGCTATTTTTCCTTTTTTTTTTCTTTAATGAGGAAACAAAACCTGACACAAAGGAAGAGTGTTTTTCCACATTAAAAAAGTTCAAACTTAAATTCACATGATAACAATCTGCCCAAAACGTTGACCGGTGCAGAATGGTTTCCTCAGGAACAGGAGGTTGAGAGCTTTCATCTGTGCACAGACCATAAAAAGTGTTTACCAAGATCACAGCTGTCTTCAGTCTGTGCACAGCAAAAGCCTCCAAAAAAGACACTTTTAGCATCTTGCAAAAGAAAAAAAAAAGTGAAAGTTTGCAAAACTAGTTGACAAAAATGATCTCTGCAAACTGCTGTTGTTTGTTGTTGTAACACATCCACGTACTTTGCTTCACACTCGACTGGTTCTCCTTCGGTACGAACCCACCGTGACGTGCTGACAAATGTGTTGCATGTGAGAGAGCTGGACGCACGCCAGCATTGATGAGGCGAGCTCAGACAGGACCGCAGATCCACAGGTTGTGTGTATTTATGTCATTTTTAGACTCCAAAACAGCTCGTGAAAGTCATTACCTCTTCTTGATCAGTGATTCAACTCAAAACACAAGAATGAGGGGAGAAAATGAACATTTGTACATGTGTTTTACTATGTGCTGCTTCTGCAGGGTCCAGTGGTGTCAAAGAGACGATTTGATTCTCACATATGTACCGCTGTGAGAACAGTAGGACACCTGACAGGTGATTTATATCAAAAGTGAAATGTGTACGTTCATCCCTGCCGACAGTGTTTTGGTCCATAGGTTCTCCTCTGACAGCTTAATGACTAGCTGTCTACAGATCACTCTGCTCACTGCTGCAGTTGTAAAAGTTGGGAGAGGCAAGGAAAGGAGAAAGAAGGAAGAAAAACAACCTGGACGGCTGACAGGACACAGTAAACTGCAGAGAAACCCAGATGGTTCACCCTGCTAAACGTGGTTTCCTGACCAGAAAAGGAAGAAGGGTTCATTTTGGAGTGAACTTTATCGTAAAGGTTGTTTTTAGCGATTTCATCATTTTAGAAAGTCCTTGAATCCTATGTTTGTTCAACCCACGTTTGTTGAGGAAGGAGGCGTTTCGTAAAACGCAGGTGGAGAAGCTGGTAAAGCTGGTAAAACTGGGAATAACCAACTGCAAGCTGCTGGTTGGGTTGTGTGGAGGTGCGGTGGTTGCCTCACAGAAGGTTCTGATTGAAATCCTGGCTGTTTCTTTATGGAGACCGCATCTTTCCTTATGTGAGTCTGTGGGTTTTCTCTGAACACCAACTTCCTCCAGAAGCCAAAAAAGAAAAAACATGCTTCATCTGTTCAATGTGGGTTATAAATTGTCCCATAAGAGGGAATTTGTGTGTGTTGTCCTTTTGTGCGACTCTTCGTCATTATGAAAGAAAAACAATCATTTATCGTGAATTAACTAAGAAATTTGTTAAAAACAGCTTACCAGTTTATTTCAAAAACATGTTTATCATATTTTGATTGAAAAGGAAAGTATATATTTTAAATGCTTTTATTTCAAAACTTTCACTTTTGTTCTCATTTTAGTACCAACTGCAAAAATGAGTTGATGGCAGAGAAAATTTTAGAAAAGTTGGTTTAGTTGAAATGACCGGAAAAATGATTGTCGGACTCGGAAAATACACATGAATATTAGAAAAACCTCATGAATGCAGTACAATTTTCTGCATCTAAACATAGGTTAGTTGTAGTGCACCATCTATGGGGAGAAACCAGAGGATAAAAGTATAACAAGGGTTATCATCATAATTTATTTTCTCCTGGTGGCCCCCGGGCCGTAGTTTACCCACCCCTGATTTGGAACCAGATCTATTTGTCTGCAAGAGGATGCATCAAAATGGAGCAGAGCTTTGAGCTTGTGGCCTGCGGGTTGTGGTTTGTACGAAACAACTTCAAGCTTTTTATCAAAATGCATTTTGTCATTTAAATAAATACAAAAAAATGCTCAGAAACACAGTTTTATTTAATTGTCTTTATATATTGTCCTCCATCATGAGAAAAATGCTGCAAGAACCTGTTAAAAACACCAAAAACACAATTATCATTGGAGTAAGTTTGAGCATAAACAGCTAGAAGTCTTTCTCTAACCACAGGAGACCTTTCATCTGCGTCTTGGTGGCCACTGGCTGTCAAATCTGTGTCATTTAGCCAGATCTCAGGATTCAGAGGGTTGTTGTCTTTGTAAACACTATTGTTGCCTTTCACATCCATGTAATGATACCCTTCAAAACAATACCACGTTCCACTGCACTTTTCATGTCTGTTATCAATTTCTTGTTTCATTTTTTGCTGTAGGCTGCATTCAAAAAAAGATTGTTAGAGCAGCTTATCTGGGTGAAGTCATTTTCCTGCTTTCTATTGATGTTTTGAAGCATTCAAACCCGTAGAAGCCAACACCTCAGCTGTATTAGGTATCTCAGGGTGCGATTAATGTGCTGTAAAGTGTCCTTCAGTTTGTGATGCACAGACACAGCTTGAATGCAGGACTATTGTTCCAGTCCTGACTTGTTTTGAAGCGATTATTGCAGAATGATGTCTTTATTTCAGATTTTCTCCCACTTTGCGCGCCGTCGGTGTGTCATTGTAGGCCACAGTGTGAAAAAGTGGCAATTTGAAGCTTTAGAACAATTCTCTGTGCGTCTGAAAATGACAAGTAAAAGTGTCGCACGGTGTCTGCCAAACTGGGAATAAAAAAAAAAATGCTTTCATCTTTTTTTAATTATTCTTTTATTGTCTCGCCTTTGTCCTTTCCTGGTTGTGTCTTCTGAAATATCTTTTCACGACTTAGGAAAAGCAAAAAAAAAAAAAATTGGAACAAAGAATGCAATAGAACAATGATTGGCCACAAAAACAATAAGATAAACAAGTCAGGGGGTCGACAGACATTTCTGGGAAGGGTAAGGGGCTGACAGGAAGACTGAGGCAGGCACATTCCTCTTTTTCTTCAAAGCAGCAGCTGGGACAGGTGTGCTTCTACTGACTGCTTCCCTGCATGTGTGTGTGCATGCTGAGTGTGCACAGTCTGCTAGCAAACTGCATGTTAGCTAAGACTTTAAGCATAATTATGGGGGAAACAAAACTCATAAATCAGAATTTGCCCGTGTGGACAAAAATAGTCCTATGGATGCACGAATGGTAATTGTGTGGTTAGCCAGTGGGAGTGTCCAAAAGGCCTCATAGTAGTGTACACTTAATGGGGAGTGTTTAAAGGGGGTGCACGCGAAATCACACGAGTGAAGTGGAGTGTGTTGTTTAAATAGACAGTCTCTGTCTCAGGAAACAGAGGGATCCTGTTTGTGACTTTTCATTGTTTGCCTGCTTGCCCCCCCAACACCCCCCTCCTCCTCATCAGTGCAACAACACCACACACTTTTGTGTACAAAGCACAACTTGTTAGGACCCTGCGATGATTTCCTGCACAACTGTTAGCACCACTTTGCTTTACAACAAAGCCGCGGTGTAAAAAAGAGGGGCGTGTCCATGTCTGCTTACCGCCATGCTACCCTCAGACGTGTCTATTAGGCTAGGAAAAATCACCAGTGAGTGCTCACTGTGTCCAAGTGTATCATTTAATCATAGCTAGAGCTAGGCACTAGTGTTTTCTCCTCTTTTTCTTATTGTAACTGACATAATTCCTTGATTTCTTCTGTTTCAGTTAAATGTGCCACAATGAGGAGCTCTATTCAATAAACCCTTTGAAAAGTTAAAGATTACACATGTGCTTTGATGTGTTTTAATCACTGATTATCACTTAAACTGCCAAAAAAAAAAAACTTCTGGATTATCTTTATTTATGGAACTTTCAACTAAGTAACACCCTTTAATTTGAAAGTTTTGTGTTTTGGGGACTTTCTGAGAACATGCTGTAAAAGTGTGTGATTATGCATTTAACAGATTTGTTGATATGGAACGAACACTGTTCTACATTCAGATGTAAAACCATCTCTGCAGCAAATTAGACCTAAACTAGGTCATGAAAATGGGAATTTGACCAACACACGTGCAAATACTGCACATTAAATCCATATTGTGGATCTAAATTAACTACAGAAATGCTGGTTAGAACTTTAGCAAGGTGTTTTCAGACATTTGCATTTGTAATCTTGAATAAACCTGCCAGTTGAGGACCTGTGTATTTCTCAAACTGGAGACTTTAATGTACTTATTGTTTTGCTCAGACTACGGTCACATGTTCCAAAATGCCACCATGCAGAAACCTTAATGCAAGTTTATCAGCTGATTCACCAGGTTGCCGCTCGGTGGCATTGGGTCTCACACTTCCTTTTCTACTCTGGTTAGAGCCTGTTTGTGCTGTTCTCTGAAGAGAGTAGTACACACCGTTGAAGGAAATCTTCAGTTTCTTGACAATTTTGTACATTTTTTCTAAGGATAACATTGATCACTTGAAAGTTCACTTGAAAGTTCTCTTTTAGGGCTATTTTGAGCATTTAATTGACCAAATGAGATTCATCTGATCCTCAACCTACTCAAAGGAAGGTCAGTTTTATAGCTTCTTTGATTAGCCAAACTGTGCTAGCTGTAATTTTAATAATTTACCACGTTAAAAGTGTATTTCTGAATAGTTGAAAGTTCATTGACTAAAATAGTGCTCTTCTTTCAAAAATAGGACGATTTCTAGATGACCCCAAGCTTTTGAGTGGTTGTGTATATCATAGTTGAACAAATATTGATGTGAAGGAACCTGAAACTGAATACAGTGTTCTCCTGCTTCCTCTACTCAAAATGTAAAGGTGTGCTGCAGTTATGTTTGACTAGGATCAAAAATATCCTGTTCAAACACGACAGCTCAAACAAGAGCATCAGTGTCTAAATGTGTTTGAGGCGATACGTGACAGAGTGCTATAGATCAAGACTGGAGTTCTGGTTACAAGCTGTTTGTGCACCACAAAGAAAAAGTCTTTGGTATGCAGCTTTGTTCCATTATATTGACTGAACAGAGGCAGTGTTGTGATTTACTCCGCTCTGATTTCAAACATCATTGTGGAATTACAGGGATGACAATAGATTTGGTCTCTAGAGTGGTGTATTCTAGTGTCGGCTTTTCTATAACAGTGTCAGTATAAATTACAACGTAGTTGTTGTTTGATAATCTCCATTTTTCTTTTAACACCATAATTTTAAGTATTTCTGCTGAAACAAAATTTATTTCTTTGCAGTTCCAAAAATATATGAAACGAGCATGATTCATTAAAATTGTGATGATTACAATGTTTCCAAAAAAAAATAACAAAATTGTTTTAATTTACGCCTTATCAGATGATTATTCGTATCCCAGATCGTTCTGAGGAGATTTTGATCACGTAAAAAATATTAAATGGTGATTATTTAAGCTCCATTCAAAATCTTTAAAACTTTTAAGTGATGGGGCAAACGCAAATTTTTTATTTAACTCAGTACAAAACTACTTGGCGATCATTTATTCAGTCAGGGAAAGACAAAACCCAATAGGAAGGAATTTTAAGGCTTATTTTTTTTTAAACAGCTTTTTAATCGAAAATCCTATTTTATTTAATTATTATATTATACACAGAACCCCTAAACAGACATCGAAGAAAAAAATGAAGTTAAAAAAAAAAAAGGTTTTCTGTTACTATCCGGTGAACATCAGTTAATACTGTAATTGTTTTTTTTAACTTAGGAGTATTTGTAACAAGATTTGTTTTCTTGAATTAAAAACAATTTTACTATAACTTCACTTTTTTATACAAGAAAAATAATAGAGTAAAGAAATGATTCCATACTGATAATTTTGTCTGAGAATAAGACAATATGTTTTTTTTTTATTTATTTGTATCACTTTTCTTTGTTTTTCACCAGTTTTCCTTACTAATGTGTGACTAAAATCCCTTCTTACCCTTTAAAAAAGCAGTTATGGCGTTTGCTGCCTCACTGATGGGGTATTTTAATTGCAATTAAAAACTATGAGTGTTTTATTTAAGAAAAAAATACCATTATTCTGACATTAGAAAAATGCTTTAAATTTTATTTTCCTTCCATGGTAGTGTTAAATGGCAAAAATATCACGCATCACAACCACATAATGGTTGTTTTTGACATATTTCTGCTCTGATAAGAATTACTAAACCAGAGAAGGCTTGTGTCACTCCATGCTTTCAGTCCTCCATGAGGAATGTGTGCTATTTTGACAGGTTTGCAGAGCAGAACATGTTCTGTTCCTAAGATCCTGCTAGCAGCTTTTTAAACTAAACTGAACCAAAGTGTGAAAGGAAAAAAAAAAATGGCTCTTTCAGATCTCCTCTCCAGCTAACATACACAGACCCTTTCCAAGATAATTAGAAAATCATAGAACAGGGTCTTCATTTCTGTAATTCCATTCAAAAAATTAAACTTTCATAGAATATAGATTCAGGATCCACAGTTTAATTGATTTCAAGAATGTGTTTTCTTTTACAAGGTTCTAGCTCATATAAAACCCATGAAAACAGGATTTCATAAAATTAAAACAGATGGGGATTTTCCCACATCAGTTTTTCCCAAAAAGATAAAGGCAGAGGTTATGATCACATTAGATCAATCAATATAAAGTATTTTCAAAATGATACGTGGTACTCCAAATCCTTTGTTTTTGATTCCCAAACGAAAGACTAACTTTCCCTTCATCAGGAAACGGACCCTTGGACCACTTGTCAACAGTCCTTCTTCTCTTTGCCCAGTTGAGTCGTTTCCTCTGTTGGTCCAGGCTCCAAAGTGTCTTGACCCGAGGAACCTGACAGGTGTAGCCCATCTCCTAAATGTGTCTAAATGAGGTGTTTTTAGAAACTGTTCTTCTGCAGGTTCTTGAATCTTAAATCTCTTTAGCTAGTGCATCTCGCCCAGTTGCATATTAGACTTCCCGTTGATCTGCTTGGACACAGCTCTTTGTAAAGGCGTTTGTGGCTTACGCAGACGATGACCGCCTTTTAGATAGTTGTCAAATCGAAAGTCTTCCGCATATTGTACCAAACTGAGACAACTGAACCAGTTTAATGACATTAATTAATTAGTCGATGATTAGTTGGTGAAACTCATTCATGTTATACAAAGTGTGGGCATATTTCTCCACAGTATTCTAATTTTTTGAAATCTTCTTTTTGTGGGTTTTATGAGCTGGATCGTCAATGTATGTAAAAAAAAAACGTATAATCAATTAAACAATGGGTCTTGAATCTATATTCTATGAAAGTTTAATTATTTTAAATGGAATTAAGGAAATAGAGACCCTTCACAACAATACTCCCTTTTTTAACCCTTGTGCTCTCTTAGGGTTACAGCAACCTCTTATTTTCATTCTATTAGTGTCCTTACAAACATTTGGTTTGAATCCTGTTTTCTGACATAAGAAGAAATTGATTAAATGTGTTGGATTTGACTAATGCTCCTCCCTAAAAACAACAGCTGACCGTCATATTCTTATCCAATAACTCAGCAGAACATATATTCAACTAAATAAGTGAAGATTTAGCTGGAATTTCTTAAATGATGGATGTTTCTGTCACTATTGTTTATGAATTCAAACAATCAAAATGCTTCAGCTGCATGTAACACACCACCACACACCAATACACACACACAAAAAACACCCTCATCCCTATTTCAGTCAACTGTAAGTGAGATTTCCTACTCATCTCAGATTCTACCAAACACCAACTTGGTGTCCAAAAACATTGTGTTATCTGTGTTCTCCGTCAGGACCGGGCTCTTTGAACCAGCACACACACTCACACACTCACACAGAGCCTATGAGAACCTCTGCCGTGGCCTTTCCCACCACTGCCCACTCTGTATCAACACACTCGCACAAACAGGCGCTTGCACCGCTGCACCATCAAACAGGCTTTTGTCTCTCATGTACCGCCTCCCCCCCACAACTCACATATCTGCATGCAAGCTCATTACTGCCGTCAAAACAAAACCATCTTCCTACACCAACAGGTCCAGTTCATCCCTCAGTGTACACAAACAAGCAGCTAATACACATTTTGTACAGTCATGGCAGACTTTTAGGCTCTAGAAGATGATGAGTCAGAAATATTTATTTAGTTTTCACACCATAAGGAGGAGACACCCAGAAAACCAGTCATTTACACTTCTTAACAGAAGAACACTTTGTGTCGGTTTAATCCTGAACTTTACTTGTGTCTTATACACACATTGTATAAAAATAGATAGACAAATAGGTAAACAATACTTGCTTTAGAACAAAAGCTCAACAAGCACTTTGTCTCTAAAAAGGTTCAGACAAAAATATGAGTAAACAAATGCCAGTCGTATGACATTATGTTCTGAATACACGATTACACAAAGGCTCAAGTACCAACTCTGATTAAAAATATCAGTTCTTCTCCATCTTGAATAGAAAAATATGAAACAGTATACTCCAATGGGCTCCAGACTTGAGTAACATGAATATATCATTAAAATAGAAGTCTCTCTTCCATACAATCTTTGGCAATAATGGAATCGCATCAATCCCATCAATTAACGCCACTGACCTTCAATGGCAGATATGATCTAACACAAGGCACTTAAGGGAGACACAGAAAAAGAAGCAAAGGTCGCACATTATCACTTAACTGCAGAAAAATCCTTTTCAAGACAATGATCCTCATTTCGTTGTTAGGGGGCTCCTTCAGTCTGTAGCTACCATGTTGTCCATGGAGTCAACAGACAGGAAACCTCTGAGTTCACGTCCTCACTTCTGCAAGGGCTTGTAGGACGGTGAGCTTTGACTGACGGGCGCAAACTTCCAAAACAGATAGAATCGGACCAGACTGGTGAGGATCCCTGGTGTATTTGGAACCTTAAAAGAAACAACACAATCAACACAAAATAAAAACAGAAATGATTTTATGATTCAAATCCTAAACCGCTGTCTTTTACCATAATATAATAGTCGTTCAGCTGGAGGCCGTAGAGGACCCAGGAGGTCGAGGTGAAGAAGGTGGCTACAGTGAGAGGAAAAGACAAGCACTGGACGTTTTTACTGCGGACGATCTCCACCTGGAAGAGAAAGGAAGGAAACCCACTTGAATGATCAGATGGAAGAAGGATTGGAGGACATGAAGGAAGACCTTAACTCCAGTTAATATACTATGGGGCAAAAAAGTATTTAGTCAGCCACTAATTGTGCAAGATCTCCCACTTAAAAAAGGAGATTAATTTTCATCATAGGTATACCTCAACTATGAGAGATTAAACGAGGAAAAAAAATTATCTGATTTTTAGAGAATTTATTTGTAAATTATGGTGGAAAACAAGTATTTGGTCACTTACAAACAAGCAAGATTTCTGCCTCTCACAGACCTATAACTTCTTCTGTCCTCCACTCGTTACCTGTAATAGCACCTGCTGTCATACTCCAAACTCCACTATGACCAAGACCAAAGAGCTGTCTAAGGACACTAGAAACAAAGTTGTTGACCTGGACCAGGCTGGGAAGACTGAATCTGCAATAGATGAGCCGGTTAGTGTGAAGTAATCAACTGTGGGAGCAATTATTAGGAAATTTAAGACAAGACCACTGATGATCTCCATCCATCTGGGGCTCCACGCAAGATGTAACCCCATGGGGTCAAAATGATCACAAGAACTGTGAGCAAAAATCTCAGAACCACACGGGGGACCTAGTGAAAGACCTGCAGAGAGCTGAGACCAAAGTAACAAAGACTACCATCCATGTAAAGGACAGAATGAATGGGGTCATTTATGGTCAGATTTTGAGTGAAGAGCATAGAAGATGAAACGTGGCTGGGTCCTTCACGATCCCAAACACACTGTCCGGGTGATGAAGGAGCGGCTTCATAAGAACCATTTCAAGGTCCTGGAGTGACCTAGACAGTCTCCAGATCTCAACCCCATAGAAAATCTTTGGAGGGAGTTGAAAGTCTGTGTTGACAGCCCTGAAACATCACTGCTTTATAGGAGATCTGCATGGAGGAATGGACCAAAATATCAGCAACAGTTTGTGAAAACCTTGAAGTCATTGAAAAAAAAAGGGAATATATCAAAGTATTGAGTTGAACTTTTTGTTATTGACCAAATACTAATTTTCCACCACAATTTACTAATTAAATTATTTAAAAATCAGACAATGTGATTTTCTGGATTTTTTTCACATTTTGCTTTTCATAGTTGAGTATTATGAAAATTACAGACCTCTCTCATCGTTTTAATTTGGAGAACTTTTACAAATGGTGACTGACTAAATACCTTTTTACCCCACTATAACTCAACTTCAAGACATCATAACCTGGATGAATAAGAACCTTCAGACAATATCCGATGGGATTCGGTTTAAAAAAAATAAAAAATAGTTCAGTGCTTCGTCAATTCCAGCAGATTTTACAGACCCTACCTGGACCCCCACCTCTAGTCCTTCTTTCCAGAACATTATCAGCCATCATCACCCTTTATTTACAGCTGATCACCAGTGATCGATACACTACAGTGAGCTGAGTATCTCTCCTTAACCTTGTGTCAAAGAAAACCACACACTGCACACAATAAATGTTAGGCCTTCTTCCAGTGCTGTACGATTCCATTCATTCATGGAGCATCACGTCCTTGTACTCTCTCTCAACTCTTTTGGAGTAATTTAGCAGCATACACTGTAGTGGAGGCTGAACCTACATTTAAATACTGTCTGTTCCTGTTCTCTGTTCAGTCATTCTTAGCTGATCACCTGCAAATCCTAAACAAACAGCACTGCAGTCCATGTGTGTGTCAATGAAATTAGATTTTTTTTAATTAATTGAGTTTAACAAGGGAATTTTAGATTCTATTTTTTATGCTAATAATGAACATCAACTATGAGAGAGAAAAAAACAACCCAAAATGTAACCAAGGAGATGAAGCACAGAGACTCGCATAACAGGAAGACAAATGAGGGAAAGAAAGGCAGGAAGCTGAGCGGGTGTCGTTCAGATCTGTGAGTCAGATGAAGGGAAGGAGACAAACAGGAAAAAGCAAGGAAAGGAATCAGAAAAGAGACACGCAGCAGCTAAAGGAAAGAGTAAGAACAGATGGATTCATTTGCTGGTGCACTAGCATCCACAGGTGATAGAAAGTGTCGACTAAAAAGTGAAAATGTGTATTTGCTGTTGTTAGTGGAGGAAATTGGTTCTCTGTCAAATATGATTGCAAACATTTTTAGGAGATTGCAAACAACAGTTTCCTTAAATGTGTTCACTTACATTTAGAATTAGGTTTGTTTTGTCCCAGTTTTTAGAGAAATAAACTGTGTTTTGTGCATAATCAACGCTTTGTTTTACTGTGCAATCTTTATATACACGTGTTATGTTCAAGGCTCGCCTCACAAACACAAAAAGGAAGGAGCCCACATGAGGAGATCATTCTGGAGTAGCTTGTCCACACGTGCACCTCACTGCAGGGGACTCGGAGCAGACCATGGGCTTCAACAATGCAAAGGGAGGGCTGCAGGACAGTATCAGTCAAGAGTGCACACATGCATGAAAAACAATGACCCAAACAGTAAAGCTGCCGCTGATTCTGCATCAATACTAATGGAATAGTACAGGAACTTTCACTACCTAGGGTCTTTATGTCACTTTTACTCAAAATCTGCTGAACAATCTTCAGTGTATTATGCACACAAATACCCATACGATTAACTACAACTTAATGATTTACAAACGTATCCAAATAGGAAGCATTTATTTTTATTTAAAGGCTGCAATTAAATGGTGAATAATCAGATTTTATGTATTATAAGAAACTGTTTTCCTAAAAAAAAAAGCTACAAGTAATTAATTCTCTAAGGTATGAAATTCAATTTTATTAATTTAACTTTACCTCTTTTTCTTTAATGCTTTGTAACACAGTCTAAGGTGGACAAAAAAAACCCACATTCCCGTCGTTAACTGTGCAGCCTGAACAGAATATATTTAATCATCTAAGCCATTCTTAGGTGTCTGGGTCACAATGTCCCCAAGATGATGGTTCATCTTTTCTTTTTTCTTTTATCTTAATCAATGTGGATGTAAAAACCCACACATTCTTGTGAAATCGTTTGGGTTTTTGTGCTTAAAAAATGTCAAATCAATGTAGAGCTTTTAATACAATGAAAAAGCAACCAAACATTTGAGGTGGAGGCATAAAAGTAAAAAAATGATAAATGATAAAGATAAAATAATGTGATCGTGTAAGTCTACAGATCCTCTTGGACTTTGGATGTTAAATTAATCAGAATTCAGGATTCATTTTAAAACCCTTCTTTAGGTGGAGTCAGTAATCACCTGTCATCATTTCAGTGGGCTTGTCAAGAGAATGACACAAACAAATCAAGGTGTTAGATATATCATTAAACATGGTGAAGACAGTCAACAAATGCAGAACTTATGGCGCAACAGCCACAAAACTAACTACTGGACTACATACCAAAATGAAGAACTGGTCAGGGACGCTTTAACCAGGCCTGAAGCAAAGTTAAAAGACCTACAGGAATTTCAGGCAAGTACCTGTTATGTAGTGCATAGGTCAACTCTGTCCCCTCCATAAACTATTGTGTAGGAAGACAAAAGCCTTTTCTTACAAGGAGACATCTAAGCTCATCTGATTTTTGCAAAATCTCCAAAAGCACAGTTGGTCATAATCTCAAAAGCAGCTCCACAGATCACCAACAAGAACACCAGACTCACAGAAAAACACTGTGGTATCAGAATCATGCTAATTTCCTTAAGCTGGGATGAGATGGAGGGAATAAAACATTCTCAAAACCAGTTTGTGTTTTCACAGAAACTTCAGGTTTCTGCTAGAAAGCAAAAAGAAAGAAGAACTTTATCTTACAGCAAGACAGTGATCATAAAGATGAATGCAAAGCAATGAAATTCTGTGGAAAAGACCAAGGGTTTTGCTGACCTAAGTTGAAACTGAGGAAAATGGCTGCATAGGATGACTTTACACCAACAGACTTGAAGCTTTTTGGCAAAAAAGAATGGTGTAATAAAATCAAGAGATTTCTTCACAGAGTAGCCTATAGTTTAAGGATGTGAGGACATGTTCATTTTTTCCTTTATTACACTAACTATCTAAAAGAGTTCTAGTCATTTTTATTTATTTATTTTTTAATTAAAGTTCTACAAATGATTGATAGTTCTGAACGGATGTTTAATTTTTTACAGAAAATCTGGCATTTGTATTAGGTTGTATAGACATTTTATATCCACTTTATTAAACATGACCTTGAAGTTTAGGTTAACATAACCTCACAAAGCTACTTCTTCTCCTTCTTTAAAAAATATATATAAAATTCAGCTTTTTTTTAAGATCACTGTGACTTTTTTTTGGTCACCTCAATCTAAAAACTTGCTGTACAGCCAGCTCTTAGGTGTGTTTGTGATGTGTCTCACCAGGTCAAAGAGCGGGGACAGGTACATGCTGACTGTGACTACGCTGCAGGTGAGACCCAGCTGGTTCAGCCGGGCCTCTCCTTCGGTTAGAAAGGTGGTGAAGTACAGCCAGCCGGTGATCAGTATGGCTCCTGCTGCCAGGGTCTGGAGAGTCACCTGCCTCTGGAGCAAAATCAAAAACACATGTTGAGAAAGCCGGACACACATTTTGGTGAAAGTCAGCTCTTTAATTGCCATTATTTACCTTCTGTTTGGTGTAATAGAAGTACACAACTATGTAGAGGATTTGAAGAAAAGCTCCAATGGTGTTGACAAAAACAATGGTGTGATCTTTCTTCAGGAACCCATAAAATAACCAACCCAGGTTACTATGGAAACAAGCAAAAATTTAGATGCCGTAAATTGACTGACGCTGTTCGCAGTAATGAAATGGTGAGAAATTATGAAAAATAAGATTTTACTTTAGACACGTCGTGAGGAAAGGTAAAAACTGGATGTTTTCTGCACTTTTTGATTCTCGCATCTTTTTTAGGTCGGATCTAAAAGAAAAAGAAAGAGGAAGAAACAGCAGACACAAACAAGAAAACAAACCCGACTTATAGTTAATACATGTAGAACCCATTTCTTAATCAATTTGACTTTTGTTTTACAGACTAAAATCAGTAAAAGAAGTAAAACTATCTAGTTCGACTAATGAGAAAACTTACAGTCCTGTCGAGAACATCCCGACTGTAAACACGATGCAGGCCCATGATAGAAACAGCAGAAAATCCATAGAGTGGAACAAAACTGTCTATTGCACGAGTCCCTTTTAATTTTTACTAAAAGGGTAATTTCTAACCGCTGCTTTTTAAACTAAAAGAGAACAACCCTTTAAAAAAAGGTAAGGAGACGCTTTCCGTGTATTTCCGTATTTGCAATCAGTGTTGCTAGAATGTGATTGGCTGTCTAACTGAGAGGAAGGAGAGTGACCAATAAAATTCTGGAACGTAACTCCCTACGTCACCACGTTGCAATTTACAAGCAGAGGGAGGGAAGGCGTATCCTTTTCACCCACAATCCTTCTCTCCACCTTTTTTAAAATAAAAAATAACGTATTTCTAGACTTTTAAACACATATTAAAGCACCAATTTATTTACCAACTAAGTGAACAAAAAAATGAACCCTTAAGAGCCCACAGTGACATCGGTGTAAGAGAAAAATGTTTGAAATGCTTTCTATGGTCACCTGAGTTTGTGGTATTTTCCTCTAAAAAAGTGGCTTAGTTGGTCAATTTGAAAATAAAGTAAAATTTAACATTAACTTAAAAAGAAAATCACCCCCTAAATCCATCACTTTAAAATAAAACACCAAAACTAGTTTTGCCTACTTGAAAATTACTCAACACAGACCATCTTTAACTCTTTAATTTAAGTTTTTAGCATTGTTATTACCATATTTAAAATTGTGGTCCTCCTTATGAGATAGTTTATGTAATGCAAAGAAACATTTTTATTTCTATTTGTATTATAGCCTGTGTTATTTTGTTGAACATTGTCTTAAATCAATGTGTTATCAACAAACCATTTAAAGACATTTCTCTTGCACGTTTGACTAAGACACTTTTTCTATTGCTGTTGAGTTGTGATACAATTTATTTTGTTGAATTCCAGACCAAGTCTGTATCACTATAACATAAATAGGGTTTCTATCAATCTAAAACATAACATCTAGTTTGGGGCAAAATAAATCTTATAAGATTCAGACTTTTTTTGAATGTTATAAACTATTAAATAATACAACCTACTAGAGAACACTGGTACTCATTTAGAATTTGTCATATTCCCTTTTATTGCTCTGCATTTTTTTTTGTTTTTTTTTTTGTATTTTTGTGTAATGTTAAATCCACCAAGAACATCTGAACTGTCAAATCCTTAAATGAGAAAAGCAGTCGGTCTAGTCACTATGAATTTATAGTTGACAGTCATTTTATTAATTTTTGCGTGCATAAAATACAGCAAAAATATATAAAGACATGAGTATGAGTTGTGTCTTTATTTAGCCACAAAAAATAGTTTTTTGTCATATAACAAGAGCAAGATTTAGAGAGACTGACTTTTGTGTCTTCTTTTATCTGGAAAAAAAAAACAAAAAACGTGAGCAAATCCGAGCAGGCAAACAAACATTTTATTTATTTTTATTTTTTTTAATATATCAGTAATGTCTTATCTCTCAGGCTGAAGAAAAAACAGGCTTTATCTAATTTGTTCAACAATTTTTGTTGGCCTCTTCGTTCTTTATTGCTGTTTTATCTTTATTCTGTGTCAGGAGCTTCTGGAAATAATCTGATGTTTCTCAGATATGAAAGCTTTTAAAATGCAATCATTAAATTAGCGTCATGATATAAAAGCACGAGTTGTGCGACCAGTTCATCTGGACCGTCAAGATGTTTGTGACAACAAGTAAACACAGCCAAGAAGAAGAAATGGAGAAACATATTTTTTATCTTCATAAGAGGACAACATAATATTTTTAAGATGTTAAGTGTCCTTAGAGTTACATTTTTTTTATTAGAAAGCTCAACAGGAGTCATCACATTGCAAATTGGATGAGTTAGAATGCTCTGCTGAACAATGAGCAACTCTGGAAAATGACAAAGACTTAGTAGTGTGGACAATATGAATATTTCCCAATTCAAAAATGTGAGACTGTGCATTTGCACGAACATCTGTCAATAGAAGTTTTGTTTTTATGTTCATCTCCCAGACTGTTTTTACTTTTTGTAAACCCTATAAAGTGGTAAAATTCCCTGAGGAAAAGTTTAGCGACTGATCACAAATAGGTTATGAAAGCTGACAGGTTCAAACGGGCGCGCTGAACATTTGACTCCACATCAGTGAATCAGTCAGATCTAAAGGGGAACATTTGAACAAACAACTGTAAAAACTGTAATTAAAAAAAAGAAAAAGTTGAAAAACACTCAAGGCAACTGCACTGCAGTTCTAAATTCCAACCTAAACTATTGAGTTTTTTTGTTTTTAATACTCTATCTTCTCCTTTTTAAGTCGTTCTAAGGATTTTTTTAATTGACAGCAAAATAAGTACAGTTTTTAGGGAAACTTTATAGCAAAAATAATCGGTTTTTTTATTTTCAGTAAAGAAATATACTTATAAACATCTGCACTTGACTGAGATTTTTACAGGTTCACATTTGATGATGTATAAATTTTAGGTTTAGGTATTACACTCCAAAACCTTGTCAATATCTCAAATTATGTTTCAAATAACACATGTGGATAGTAAATTTAATTAAATAAATGTAATTCAATTACATTAAATCTAGGGACTATAATCTAATTCTGGGGGGAAAAGGCTAAAAATCATCTTTTAATATTCTTACATTTTATTGTGATTTTGCAATTTTTATTATTTTTTTATTCCCTGTTTATCTACGTTTTGTTTCCCTAAATATAAAAAAAATAATCTGAAAATGTTGATCCAATGTGCCACTTAATCTTCTGATTTGTTTCTTACTTTATGTCTTAAGCAAATCTTGCATAAACTCCAGAGCAGCAAAGCCTCAACACTATGATTTTAGTTGTTTTATTTTTTATTTATCATAATTCATTTTCATTTAAATATATGTTCAAATATGAGTAATGATTTCACATTTATTTAATGCAACGCCTTTTCTCAGAACTGACTTTATAGCAGGGCTGCACGGTGGCGCAGTGGTTAGCACTCTTGCCTCACAGCGAGAAGGCCCCGGTTCGACTCCCGGCTGGGACCTTTCTGTGTGGAGTTTGCATGTTCTCCCCGTGCATGCGTGGGTTTTCACCGGGGACTCCGGCTTCCTCCCACCGTCCAAAAACATGCTTCATAGGTTAATTGGTGACTCTAAATTGCCCCTAGGAGTAAATGTGAGAGTGGATGGGTGTGTGATTGAGGCCCTGTGACAGACTGGCGACCTGTCCAGGGTGGACCCCGCCTTCGCCCTTCAGTAGCTGGGATAGGCTCCGGCACCCCGCGACCCCGAAAGGGAAGAAGCGGTCAAGAAAATGGATGGATGGACTTTATAGCAAATTCTTGAATTGCAGGAATAAAAAGCATGCATTTAATGGCTAGCGATGATGCAAGTTTTTTAATCCACAAAAACTTAATCTTAGCTCATAAAAGTGCTGATAACTTCTTTAAAAAGGGACAAATGCAAACCACTTCACACTTTTTCTTTTAACATTTCTTTCTAAATATTTTAACAGTAGAAATAGTGTTTAATTTCAGGTGTGATGTCACGATGGAAAAACAAGCAGCTCCTTTTTTTTTTAAAGGGATTATAGGTATACGCTGCGTGGTTTTTACAAGCCATGGTGACTTTTGACAGTTTTCAGTCAGATGTGAGGTCTGCAGCCACTGAGCGCGGAGCACCTTCACATTCCGGCAAACAGTTGTGTCAGAGGACGTTTGGTTTATCTCACAAAAAGATGAACAGAAAAGAAAGTGGGGGAAGACGGGGTGAAAGGCTGCGAGCAAGGACGCAGGAGTGACACCTTCACACCCAATTGTCAGTTTGATAGTGGGCCCCTCTCTCTCTGGACTCTCCTTTTTAACTGAACTCTTGCCTCTTGTGTTTGGCTTTGAGACTGTGAAACCCAAGCTGGGTCACGCTGCACGCTGGGGATGAAAGACGAGGAAAAGAAGACAGGAGTGGAAACTTGGAGCTGGTCAGGGAGATTTCATCAGATGAAGAAACAAATGGCTTTGCCAACAAATTGTGTCATCCTCAAAAACCTTCATGATTTTAGTAGGTTCTCAAGATCCAAGGAATTTCAACATACTTGATAAAAACCAGACAAGTTAATTTTTTTTTACATTTTATTTCAATAAAGATTTTTCACATTTCGAAACACTTTCGTATATTTTTTTTAAATATATACAAATTTACAAATGAACATTTAACAAAAAGACCAAAGCTTGTTAATGAAGAAAACAAATGCATTCTGGGAAGCCCAGTTTATGAGGTTTTGATGATCGGGTCAGTGTACCATGACTTAATCAAAACTGCAGAAAGGAGGGGGGGAAAAAAAAAACAGTACAGATGAAGCTCAGCTCCTTAAACTCCTATTGGTCGCAAATTTATTCACAAGGGTCTCCAAACCAGTGAAACAAAATTGTCAGAAAGTTTTCATTCTGATACACAATATAAACATTTGAAGAACGTTTCAGTTCTTTAATTTACAGAGAAACAAACAAATATACAATAGATGTATTTGTATCACTTTATTACTCTTATTAAAGTTTAATTTCTCAACTCATAAGTTTAAATTACCAATGTTTTCTTTTTACCATTTGGCTAAATTGAAAAAAAAAAAAAACTTTATTATAAAGTTGAGGAGTTATAATCAGGAGCTGAGTGCTACACAACATGACCAGGATCCTACATTATCAAATGCTACTGTGACAACTGTCAAAAACATAACACAAACTGATATTTCTCTACATGTAGAGGGAGAAAAATGAAGGTTTGCTAACACACAAAGCACCGCTGTACCAATAAAAACACAGGAAAACATGGCATGGTGACAAAAGTCTTCCAACTTAAATCCCGATCGCTTTGCTTGTAGCTTTTCTTCGTAATGCCTGACAAAAATGTTCATCTTCAAAAGGTCAAAAGTGAGAATTCCCATCCTCGAGCGTCTCTGAGGTCCTTTTTTTTTCTTCTTTTGGAGCGCTCCACGCTCCACACTCACTCCAACAAACACGTCAAACACACACTGACACCACACCTTCCAAACTTGTATAAAAAAGTTCCAATAAAAAACAAAAAAAAAAAACAAGGAGTGATCGCTTCCAATGTCCAGCATTGGGTTGGAAAAGTCTGTTTTTAAAGTCTCTGTGAGCCTCAGTGGAGAATGGGGGCAAATAAAACTGGGATCATGGTAAAGAAAAGCGACAAGGAGACGAGCTGTGCTGCAGAGCTGCCGATGCTCCTCTGAACTTTTGGCTCCATCGCAGCAGGATCATCTGGAGAGACAAAAGAACGACAGGGTCAGCACAGAAATGAAATGTCATCGCTCTGGAATGGTAAACACACCCAGCTGAGTTTGGTTCAGATGCAGCACTACTGAAAGAACCCTCACCTGCTGGGAGCCGGTTGGAGGGGTTGTGAACTCCTCCAAGAGGGGAAAATTTTTCTTCATCGAAGCTTTTGTCTGTCTTTCCTGGCTTGGACTTCTCCTGGGACGTCTTTGCAGAGCCTTTGGGTCCGACTACATCCACTCTGAGCTTCAGGCAGTCTGCACCGTGGTGATGCATTGGCTTAGCTAGAAAAGACAAAAAAAGAGAGAGGAAAGATTAGTAAACAAAGAAGAATAAGACATAAAAACATCAAAGCTCTTATCAATGATACTTACAGATGTAGTAGTAGCTCTCTCCCCGTCTAAACTCCTTTCCCAGCGTGAAGGGTGTAAAGCGCTGGAACTTTTCGGAGAACTTCTCTGGAACGTGGGGGGCGAAGGGCCGCGAGCACTCCCAGCGGAGCTGATCGAAGGAGTGAGGTTTGCACACGTCGTAGTCTTCCTTCTCCACCATGTACAGGACGTAGCGCTCGGCCTGATGGGACGGCACCTCTCCGTGGGTGTAGTGAGGACAGATGATGTCCAGGTAGTCGTTGAGGTGCACCTCCACTGTGTAGTCGTCCCACAGGAAGCTGTTGGTGAGACGAGAAAAGAAAGGGTTTTGAGTAACTGATTTGAAATAAGATTTTGATTTAAAAAACCAAATCCTAATAAATGAGATAAAGCAGTTTTAGTGGCAGTCAAGATCCCAAACGATAAAGTTTGTTTGACCAGCCTGTGCACCGATACTACTCTAAAGATCCTAATCAGGCTTAACTAATTCCTTTGGTTTTAAGATTAGGAGGCACACCCGGAGTCTCAACTTTTTCAATGAAAGGACTTTGAATGACAGCTCAGGAAAAACAATAGACAGAAAAAAAGGTAGAACCAGGTAAATTTCTGCAGTTTGATGTCTGTGCTGACTTGCTCTCCTGTTTTCACAGATTTCTTTAACGACACAGCAGGCAGACGCTAAGGCTCCTTTTATTCTCTTCTCATCTTCACCCATCATTTAGCTTTATGGCTGTTTTCAAGTCTCACTGTCGCCCCTTTGTTCATCTCTCAGGCTTTTCATAATCTAATAAATAACAGAGAGAGGGTTAAAAAGCTTTTACCAACAAGATGTGTTTCATTTTGCCTGAAGTAAAGCTTTTACTTACTGTTAATAAGTACCTACCCACTGGGTTAGAAACACATTTACTAGAACTCAGGAGAAACTTAATATATTAGTAAAAAATTTATGAACTGGTTTGGCTTTTCAGATTCACAAATCTTGAAGGCTGAACCCTTTAAAGTAAACACAGTGAAGGTGAGGCTGTGCGTGAGATTGTTCGTATTGCGATTGTGCCAAAAGGCAGGAGGTGAGGAAAGAGTTTATACTTGAGCATTACTCTTGTTACATCCTCAGGGGCAACAGGTTTTAATCTGCAAACTCAATCAGTGCTGGAGCTGAGACGCTGCTCCTGGATGTTTTGTTTAGCGCGCTGCAGAGATTGACTGTGACAGGACACGAGCTTCTGTGTGTCTGCCACGTCTGCTCTCGAACCATCAAGAGTTGGAGACGTGGTGGCTCTGACCCCCTTCTTGTGCTGTTGTTGTGGCTCCTGTTAAAGACCCCCCCTCACTGGCAAACTCACAGACAAGCTGGCTCCAAAAGAGGGCCTGCAGCCCCTTCTGCCTTCCTCCTGTGTATGAGTCTTTGCGTGTAATGCATTAATTAGCACCAACATACCTGTCGAAACATGTTTTGTTAGCAGAGCAGAGCTCTGCACTTGTTTCTAGTACTAATTCACCAATATACAGCCTTTTTATATGCATTGCTTGATCTTTGAGAAAAAAAAAAAAAAACCCTTTTGTATATGTGTACACTTTTGTGCAGGTGCGTGTTTGCCTTTGCCAAGAAAGCGTTTCATTAAAAAGGAACAGACGCGTCTGCTGCAGCCTAATTGGCCAAATAATGCCTAATCCCGTCTTGTTTTGAGTCTTTTTTTCCATTCAGAGCAGTAATAACAGGATAGAAGCAAACATGACATTTTGAGGTTTCAAGTGGTTCTTTCTGAAGCAAAGAAACCGTTTAAATGCTATGGGCCCTACCTTTTTCCCACACTGGGCCCTCGTTAGTGGTCTGGCAGACCTCGGCGTGAAAACATAGGCTTGTCAGAAGCCAACAGAACAGAAAGATTCTGTTGCTAATTTCATTCATGACTCTGGCTTTGAGAAAACTCCTTTTATCCTTCTCCTCACCTCCTCATTTCCCCTACTCCATTGGTCTGTCTAATTAAAAGCTGTTAGGGGTCTGGGGCCAATGTGTTCTGTAAAAAAAAGGAGGGGAGGAGGACTGAATGGGGTGTAATTAAACCCTTTGCCTCCCGGTAGACGGCGTGCCTGAAGGCTACAAGGCCCCTTCAACCCCTCTACCTAAACCCCATGCGGAGCTTTCACTACCTTGAGCGCGTCTGTTCAGAAGGATTCGGTTTTATGAGATCAAGTTATCTTTATGCGGCCAAAGATCAAGGAACCTGGATGACCTCAGCCCGTCCTCCGCGCTCCCCTCTTGCTGGGATTTCTCCGGATAAAACTGATAGTAGTTAGCCAGCTGTGTGAGTTGCTGCAAACCTATTTTCCACACGTATTCCTCTCTCTGTGCATGCTCGCTCATGAGATTCTCTGAAGACCCGTATTCAGGGCGTCTTGTGCCCCAGGCTGGTGAGCACATCTGTTTGTCGGGGCCGACTGGAGTCTCCTGTGTGTTTGTGGGTGTGTGCGCTCCATGTGAGTGATGTGTGGGTAAACACAGAGGGTGGAAGGTTGTTGTCTTTGTTCCCCTCTGCAGGTCATTTCTCACTACTAAGTTACTTTAGCTTTTGCGTCAGCGGGAAGGGGTGTGTGTCGTGAGGGTATACGCTGGTGTAGAGTCTGATGGTTATTGTGGTAGGTGACTTTTCTAACACTTGGCTCTCTTTTTAGTGAAACTTTGAAGTCTTGCAGCTTTTGTTTTCCTGTCCCCCTTTGGCTGCCCATCCCTCCCAATTTTAGGTTATCGATACAAAGGTTTCAGTTCATTTCGCCATTGATAGTATTCGTTTCATGGAACAAGGAACACGTCCACGGCACTTAAACACCAGTGAGATGTAGCCTCCGCCTCCATTTGCTGTGCAGGTTATGCACACAGTGGAATGTCACAACAGGGGCGCCGTGGTTTGGACGGTGCTCAAAAGGCGCACTCATCAAATGCCGTATCCCACTTTCACACACTTCCACTATGAGCCGTACACATAATACCCGATTCATTAACTGTGGTAAGACAGATTCACACCTCCATTCACAGTGGCTGAGGAGCTGTCACAGTGAGTTTAGCTGCTCTATTAGACCCAATTTAATGTGCAATGAGAAGTCCTTTTACATCAACTTCTAGCTCAATCTAACAAAAGAGAACACCTCAGACATCCTGCACCGATGCAAATTATAGCCTCCCTAACAGTTTTTCCAAATCAAGCATAGTTTTCAGCAGAATGATCGTCTCTGCAATTCAAATTTGCTGCCTTTCTCACTTACTCAAAACCTTCTCCCATCATCCATCACTGTCCCCTCTCCCCTCCCCTCTGTCTACCACTCTATTATCGCTCAAAAAACAAGCCCACCCCCCCGCCATATCGTCCGCCTTTAAACCTTGACATAATAAACCAAAGCTCTTCATTCAGGCTAATTTCTCAACACAAATCTCTTTCTCCGCCCTTCACCCTTCTCTTGCCCTGCACCCATGCCCCGTCTTCTTCCCCTTCCCCCATGTGTTTGCTCCCAGAAAGCCTTTCACTTGTCCCCCCTCAACCTCCCCCTTCCATTCTGTGATGAATAGAAAAAAGGCCAAATGGTATCAAGCTTGGTTTAATATGCTAGGGAGGTGGTCGCAAAGAGTTCATTTGCTTACTTAAGAATCTGCATAAGATGCTGAATTTTTTTTAAGTGTTAAATAAACTGATCCAAAACAGGCTTCAAGTGAAAGAACAGAGCTTCATCTGTCCCCAGTTCCGCCTCCATGGGGGCGATAGTGAGCCTTTAAGTGGATACCAATACTGAGGTATGCCTAAAATGCCATGAATGAGCAGTGTAGACCCAAACACACACAGGCATGCTTGACCACACTGGAGGGTGAAAGCAGGCCTCACTAATATTAGTGGAGCCACAGCTGAGGGGTGTCCTGTCCTTTTAGGTGGAAAAGTACTCTGGCAAAAACAGCCTGTCAGAAAGTAAAGAGAGAGGGGGGGTCAGGAAGTCTGGACCACTGATAAGGAGGCGAGAGGAAGAGCGGAGAGAAAACAGCGGGATGAGGGATGATCGGCGAGAGCTCGGTTATGTCAGCAGGGGGATGCTGACAAATCTCTGACGACCAGCGGCCGGCCCAAATGGAGATGCAGCTCCTAATTGATTGTTCTGATGTATGATGGATTCGATCGGAGATTACGCGGCAGCTTAGAGGACAGTGGTTACATCACAGGATCATAGAGTCATAAGCGCGCGCAGAGCGAGGCCAGCGGGATGATGGTTTTGTGTCTGTGGGTCAGGTGGTCAGATTACAAACTGTCTGTAATCTTTTAGTCAGTGTGTGTGTGCGTTCTCATTCCAGGGAGATTAACAACCAGACGGGATGAGGGCCGGGGGGGGGATAAAGAGTAAAAAGAAATACAAAAAGAGAGACAAACAAAAAAAAAAGGAGACAGAATGTACAAAGTGCACAGAGATGAGGGTGAAATCGACTACTTTCACCTCAAACCTATCCTCAGGGTGACGTGTAACAGCAAGCTTTCGCTGCTGCCATATATTAGGATTCAGCAAAACCCTGACTACAAACTGGAACTGGAGAGGGCAACCCTACAACACAAATAAGGAGGAATAGGGTGTTAGCAGCATCCAAGAAGGAGATCTTGTTTTAATTAATAAGATAAAGAGATTAAAGGTATGAGGGCCTGAGGCCGACCTGGGAGGAGTCCCAGCTGTTAGAGGAGTAAAAAGGTAAGGAAGGAACAGACAGGTACAGAGGGGAAAACATACACTCAAACTCGCACGCACAGCTGACAGTGTTGACTATAGTAACAGTAACGTGGAATGCCGGCCGAGGCTAATATTAACATCCTAGTTGCCCCCCCAGTTCGTGTAAGTGTGAGTCACACATTTATCTCGTCTCCGTACGGCTGTCTACGGTGACGGCCACTCCCTGTTCCACTCTGACGTGGAGACACACACATAAACACGGTTACGAGCTGTCACTCCACAACAGAAATGAGACGGCTGTCTGTTCAGAGCCAGTTTAGGGCAGCACCGGTCCGACCTCTTCCTCACACACTAATGAAGCCGACGCAAGCACAGGCACGCAGTGAAAAAACAAGACCGGACCAGACTCAATCTGGGGTTTAGCACACAAACAATCACTGCAGAATCTGGACAGGAGTAGAAGCGCAGGATATAGGCAGCGGTGACAAAGTCACGCAAAGCAAACACTCGCTAGAGACCTAAGCCACAACCTTCAGGGAATTTCTGGCAGTGTTTCTAAAGCAGCAAACATGAATGAACAAACTGTTACCATCTGGTCACTGTCGTACTACAAGACAAATCACTGCAGCTCACTGAGAGACCAAGAAATCAATTAGCATCAATTATCCATGGCCCTTTTCTGTCAAAGTTTCCAAAAGGATCCATCCGATCCACCAAGCAGGTGACTGACTGATCATGAGGGAAAAGTTCTGGGAAAGAGGAGGGGGTATTAAGTTCTTGTTGATTTGAGCTTTTTTTTTAAAATTCCATCAGTGTGGATGTGATGCCAAAAGTTGATTATGAATCAAAGTCTATGTTTGTGTATTATCTGTGTCAGGGTCTATGTTTAGCCGTACAGCAGAAGGGATCAGTGTTATTCTATGATGCTTTTTTGTCTAGTTATGCAACTCCCATTTGCCAGCAGAAATAGTTCAGGGTGAGATTAGAGATGCTACTTTACACTGGACCATGCCATTCTCTCCATCTGTCATCCTTCGCTTTATCTGTTTGTCCCCTTTAGAGACAATCTTCTGTCGCTCCATATTCCCTTGGTTTCTGCTGCAGTCTCAGGGGTCACCAGCTGTCTCAGGTGAGACTGAAATCCCAGGATTTGCCTTTAGACTTCTTATCCAATTATGAGTACAATTGCCTTTTTATCCAGTTGTAGACTCATTGTTTAAATCCTCTACATATTGTCATTGTTTAAGGGCAACTAGAAAGCCAGTAATAGAATTAAGGCAAAAGTCCATAATAGGTTTTTCTCTTATTTTTGTAATTGACCTTTTAGAAACACATATCGTCCTCCAGTTTCCACACTAAAAGCTCAATAAAACACCCTGATATGTCAAGCTGAATCGATCCCCTTAAGTGTGGAGATATCATTTACATTTCTGACCTCAAACCAAATCACCAGCTCCATCGCCGTGACTCACGCGGTCTCTCATGACCGTGAACAACCGATACCGAGAAGTGACGTGGTTCATAAAAAAAGTCCTATTAAGCAATTAACTCTTTCAATTCGATTGGCTAATTCTACTTTCCGTGCCACGCGCGCAGGTGCAGACCACGCAGACTCCGCGGGCCAAGTTCATACTTGTCGGTCTATTTTCTACTATAACAGAATGCGCGCTGCGGTTAAATATAGTGGTCATCTGTCAGACAGCATCTTCTGCTTTTACATCCGCTCTGATGTGCATATAAACTCCTGTGACTGCGATATGAATGAAAGCATTGAGAAAACTGCTGAGTTGCAAAGAAAAGTTTCTGATCTAAAACAGGCATTTAAAAAAAAGGCTTCTAGACACGTTGTTAATAAAAAATACACAAACACTTACTTTGCGTTGGAGCTGTTCCAGTACACGCTGTGTCTCTCCGCGGAGGCGAACCACGCACCAGCGGTCAGCGCCAAGCACATCAGACACACAACATCCATAACTTTCTCCTGCAAAGGTGACTGCAGTGAATAACTGTAAAAAAAAATCTCACTTTCGCACTGACAAATCACGTCAGGCTGTTGTGGTTTTTTTTATCCCTAGTCAACAAAGATCTGTTATTTAGTGAAGATTTGCTTCAGCTGCTTAAATCTCAGTTGCTTGACTGCCTTCTCATGAGCGCGACGTCTGTTTTCTCTGATGAGTCCCCGCCCACCTTTTAGGCTCCCGCCAATAGCAGCAAAGGAAAACTGAATGCTCCGCCCAGAAGGGGCAGGAGCCCTCAAGCTGCCCAGATGAGACAAACGCGCGCGCGCACACATGCAAGCAGACACCCCCCTCCCTCCACAAGCGCACGCGCCAAAAGTCCTTTTGGAGTTATGATAAAATCATTTCAGGGAGAAAAAAAAAATGTGGAACAGGACAGGATGAACTGAGGGGCTTTTTGGAGTTGGCTCTTACAAAGTGCATGACAATATAAAATATATAAAAAGGGCAAAAGGATTAGTGATAAAGTGAAGGATTGACTTTTATATAACAGAACTTTTTTTCTGAATCAATCAAAAAAAAACATACAAACAAAACAACAACAAAAACAATGATTTAATTATCGATTAATGTTACATCAAAAAATTTAAAATAAAAAAAAGTAAAACAGAAAAACATTTTCAAAAAATAACTGAAAAAAGTACTTGGACAAATTGTTCTGAATGTAACAGTTAAGTAATCACAGAGAAAATGGCCCCAGTTTGAGTTATACCCCAACATTAAGTAGATCATAATTATCGCTGTCAACACTAGTAATCTTGCGTTTCATGCATTTTAACAGCTCCTCCGTTAGACTACCTGATATAATATGTCTTGTCTGAAGTCTCAGTGAAGTCTTATGTAAGAAAAATGTGTTAAAATGTTAGATAAGAAACAAAACAACTCTTAGATTACAGATGAAAATACATGAATAAACATTTGAGTTCAAGAATATTTTGTGTTTTATTTCTGTGATCACTTATTTCTTGATTAAGGTCAAGTCTGGCATAATACTGTGCAGACCTGCAGGTCTTGTTGAGACTTTTGACCTAATGCTGTTATATTTAGTTAAATGCAAACAAGTCAGTAAAACTTTCCTGAAAGCATCACCTAACAAATGTATCTGTTTAGAAACTGAATGTAGAAATTGTGTTTTGATGTGGGTCACCATGACTCACTATGTTTTTTAGTTTTTCTTCAATGCATCACAAGGAGGTTGAAGTGTTGTAACATTGAGGTGCTGAAATTCATTGTAATTGACACTTTTATTGTGTTGTGTATTTGAAAGCAGAGTTGTAAACGTGCTGCTGCACACTAGCTCATGTCGTGGAGATCATCTCAGCGAAAGTTGGTACATTGTATTCTTGCAGGTTGTTGTTGTTATTGTTGATGCACTATGCCAAACAGACTGCATGTCATCAGATAGTAGCTATCACTGTCGTCGCATCAGTTAGTCTAATCTTCCAGTCTCCACTTTGCTTCTTTATCAGACCGCGATCTTCAGAAAACACGCAGATGGGATGGATAAAGTCCAGACCACGGAGTGTCGTGGATTTGTGGCCTCAGTTTGAGAGGGCTCCCCCAGGCAGGGACGCATGCCGAGGCGGTCTGGCTACGAGCTCCAAAGCTTTAGGGAGAAGGGAGGGGAGTCTCAGTGTGTGTGTGTGTGTTTGTGTGTATAGTCTGCCTGATCCAAGGCTTGGTTGGGCATGCACATACACGCTCTGAAACTCTGAACCTTACCCAGACACTGTTGACTGTAGAAGCTGTAGGCAATGGGGGTTAATCATAGGGTGCTTTTCCATGTTGCTATTGCTCAGAAAGGAACAACTTAAAAAAAAAAGAAATACAAAAAGAAACTTGATGACACATAGTTGTGATTTCTATTTTCCTGTTAATAGTAATTGAGTAATACCTTTTCGACGTGCATCTTCAGCTTGTTTGTTTACATATAAAAGATCTGATAAATAATGTCAGTGGAAATACACACACAAAAAATGAAAACACTGCCTCCGCAGCTTCAAAACAAACTTATGATTCACGACCTCCAAGATCCAAGTTTTCACCCTGATACAACACTCGCAGTGACTGTGAGAGGCTCTCGCTGCCAGCAGACTTCCGCTGCTCATACTTAGGATCTCCTTATGATGTGTTCATCTAACACATAACCAACAGTGTAGCACGGCGGAAGCGCCAATTTAGAATTTCACAACCCACAAATACATCTCCTCTCTGCTGTGGCAGAAAACAGTCAGATGGCTGGGATCTCCAGTTCATACACGTGTATCAAATGCATTCACAAAGCTGTTATTCTTCTCTATCGGTTTCTCTGACTGTTTGGTTGCCATTGGTGACCAAAGATGGCATCCACATTGAGATTCCATCTGTCTAATTCAGGGGTCTGAGACCTTTTACACTTATAAAATGGGGCCATTAGGCTAGCCATTAGGCTAGACCGATTTGTACCATTTTTGGTGCCTCGTTGGTTGTAGGTCCATGGAAAAATGGAACGGACCAGTTAGGACGGAGGTACAGTTGTCACACAATGAAATCCACTGAGTGGCGGACACAGGTATTACGACAACAAACAATAGATCAGAGCCGACTCAAGATCCCACTCAAAAGCTTTGTCCCCTTATTAAAGCCCCCTTATTCGCGGGGGTGACCAGAGACACACTAAATCTGAAAAAAATATGGAGAACCACTGTAGTCGCACCATTATGGCCCACAGCTATATCATCAATCTTCCCCCCGCATGCGCCTTGACGGTCCAACACTCAATGGAAACACTCACTTGAATTGTCCTGACCATTCTAAACCGTCCAGGAGCGGACTAGTCCATTTCGGACAGCTCAGTGCAAAAGAGAACCATGAAGTCCCACCTCACTATTTGGAAAAATATTTTAGTTGTTTTTGTTAAGCCTTTCATTCAGCCTGATTTGAACTAAGAAAAGGCTAAATGGTTCACGAAAACTACAGAAAACCCCCGTTCAGTTCTGATTAAAGGAAGTCAGGGGAAAAACCTTAAAACCACAGGAACAAGTTTGTTTATTTCCAAAGAACGTATCTCCAGGCGTCACAGTATCTGCCACAAGTTGTTCAGCTTGATGTGGAAATACTGAAATTGGAAAGCTTGTTTCATTAAGAGAAACAACCTGTGGTGTTACCTGTTCCCGGCAATGAAGGACTTTCCTTTTCCGTCTGGTACAACAATAACAACCATGTTTAGGGGAGAAAACAGATGAGCCCTGGTGGAGTGAAGAGATCAATAAAACAAAGAGAATGAAGATAGCCCTTGATTATGTATTCTTTTTACAGTGCACTACCATTAAAAATTCTCCTTCCTTCTAGTCTATTAAATGTCTCTTGCCTTGCTCTCCCATTCCCTCCCTTTAGATCTAGCTCTGTTTGCCTCAGGCAGGAATAAGGTTTAGTTATAGACTTCTGTCCACGCATCTGATGAGGTTTGTGGTGACATAAAAACAAGAAATATGACAAAAGACAGTTTAATAGCACAGAGATAATCAATCAAAATAGGGTGGAGTGAAACTGTCCAAACAACTTAGTGACATAGGGGTGTTACTATAAAGTCATGGAAAAATTGGGCGTAAGCCACAAACAGAAACAAAAGCCTAATGGGATTGGTGCAAAAACTGATTGACAGTCATTCTAATGAGTGAGTAAAGGAAAAAAAAAAGAAAGAAAACGTGTGCAAACACAGCCTCTCTTGTTTTTATCAGGGTTGAAATGTGTGTAGGAGTAAATGTATCCCTGATGCTGGAAAGTCATGGCACAGGGAGAGGCGAGATTGATCCTGCTCATCACGTTTTACGTCTTTTTGTTTACACTGACTTTACTCCGTCATACCGAGTTGTACTATAAGGAACATGTTTTACTATAGCAGGGATTTGTTCCTTTAAAAACACAAGACAGTTTAAACCACATCTAAGATTCAGTTTAAATAAAAAGACTTCTATTTTCTTGTGCTTAAATTTTTTTCTGTTAGTATAAGAAATCTCACAATTATATTTGTATTTTTACTTAGTTGCTTTACTATTTTAATATTCTCCATGTGCACACCACTCAGATTTATACCATTCAAACTCAACCATGTAACTGAAAGCTTGATTTATGTTTCTTCTTTTCGTCAACACAATCTCTACCAACGAGATCTACTGTATTTTGAGTATTTACATTTAAGTTATGTCATCTTTCATTGTTCTGTCACACATTGGTCAATAAACACTGTTCTTTTGTAAAGTACTGTGACTTGCAGGGACAAGATTTTTCTCCACTTTCTTCATTTATCCATCTGGCAGGTCAACTGAGACAAAGCAGGTCTCTTGAGGAGTGGCAAAAGTCTGACAAACATGTGGGCTTTTTTCGTTATGCAACATTTGTTTTATGTCAAGTAACCAGTTGCTTTTGATCCATTAGGACCAATCTTTACTCTGTGGTTTCTTCAGCATGGTTTGGGGATCTGCACAGGACTATTGCTATGGTGAAATCCTCTACATGTGCTAATATCACCATGAAACAAATAATAAGAAAAGATGACAGAGGAGAACATATTTACTGAACAAGCTTTGTTGAAATTTCCACAATGGGCAAACATGTCTATAACGTGATTGTACACAAAATGGAGTCTTTGGGTGTAAACAGACGGGAAAAGTCAGTTGGCCTGGACCAAGTCCACTTAAATAGATCGAGTCCTGAACCTTGCACTGGGTCTGTCTTCAGACTGCTGTCAAGTGGATATTTCTGTCCTGAACCAAAGCTTGTAAACAAAAGCATGTGACTAAAGATCTCTTCATTCATTGGCCAGGAATTACAAGGAAGGAGCAAATCAATAAGAGAAAGAAATCATGGGTCTTTCGATTTGTAGTCGTTGTTGTAATTGTTCAATTATTCAAACTTTATATTTCGCTGACCAATTTTGAACATCTGTAACAGCGTCAAGTACAATACTTTTCACTGGTACTTTGGTACGGTGGGGGTATGCTGCAAGACCGTTACCAAGGAGATGATGGCTAAGAAGGTACGCTGATAAGGGTTCATGACTTTGATAGTCAGAAAAACAGTGAGAACAAACCTGTATCACGTTAAAGTTTCTTTAATGAGTATGCATTCATCTGATCAAATTTCAATAAGTTGTTGAGTCTCATCATTCCGCTACATTTATCCGTGGCTTAAGATTGCTTCCTTCCTACTATGTTTACATCCAGTAATGCTTGGCTATGATGGCCATTTTGACTAAGTTGTTCCGCTCCAAACACAGAGCGAACCATAGCTCAGTCCAACTGGAATTGAACCAAGACCACCTCGAAAGATGGGTCGGATAGCAGTCCCGAACCAGGGTTCCCTTGGTTGTATTCAGACTGAGAATTTGTTCCAGATTATCGGGGGAAATGAACTCTGATCCACTTAAAGTGGATTCACAATCAAAGTCATTATCGCTTTCTCAGGTGAAGAAATTGGGCCGCAGTTTGTTGCAACTTTATTCTTCTTTTGTCCACGACGTCACAAAGTCATCGTTAACCTAACACACAAATAAACAACAAGTTTCGACATAACAAATGATATGAACACACGTACCTCACTGGGCATGTTCACCAAAAAAAAGAAAGCTTCTTAATAGAGCATCATAAGTGTTCACCTTCTTTTTTTTCTGTCTTTTCTGCCATATGCGTCAGAGCTTTTCACCTTTTCTTCTTCTTAATCTTTCCTGCCATATGGAACTCCTTGAGTGGCGTTACAACAACAATTTCCTCTGCTCAACAAAGTCTTTGACAAAAGTTCCGCCTCTCAGAAATGCACAAAAATAAAATACATCATATTTCAAATAGGATTTGTACAAAGCAAAATAATTGCAAATGGTGACACTTATGTTGTGGCAGTTTAAGTCATAACTTGGTTTTCATTTGGTGTTTTTTTTTTTTGTGTAAGTTTTCCAGTATTTTCCCAGTTCAGTTGAGGTTTCCTGCTTCTTAATCACCATGCAGACGTGTTTACAAGGCACAGATTTAGCTGCAGAGAAAAGCCCATCTACAAAATAAACCGTTGACATAGCTAATGGGGGCATCAAAGGGCTAAATCACTGCAATATGCCCATTATTGACCCAAGCAGATCAAAGGTTGTATTTTAGGCAGCTGCCTTTTGTTCATCTTACCCCTGTCATTACTTCTAGCTTAGACTTGTTAACATCTGACATTGTTTCATCTACACTTGGACAGCTTGTCACCCTGCTGGCCTCTGTCCTTTTACCCCAGGCCTCCTGCGGGGGCTTGTCCCTTTGGCTCATAGCGACACACTTAGCCAAGCTGCTTCTTCTCCAGCCACACAAAGATGAGTCCACCAGCTCTGTTCATCTGCATACAGGTGGTCATGTGATGAACCCCGATGGATGCACTTCATTGTGTCCTGGTGTCTGTTAGTTAGAGAAGAAATGATTGTATGGAAGGGTTTTTCCTTCCAGCTTCCTTTTCTTGGAGGTGTGACGGAGGCAGAGTCTTTCTCAGACAAACTCGCAATTAAATCAAGCTACGAACACACACAAACTGGGACAGTGTTGCACGCGTGTGACAGCAGGGGGTAAATGAGCCACCTCCCTCCTTCCCGGACTAACACCGTCTCACTATTCAACCCACAGGAATCATTAACTCTCTCAGTCAACAGGCACACTCCACTTGTTCGCTTACTCTGTCCTCCTTTTTGTTTCCAAAGGACTCACATGGACGTGTACGCACACACAGACACAACAGCACACGAAGGCACAAACAAGCCCCAGTTAAATATTTAACCCTGCCAATCAACACGTGTTGCCTTTGCCATCATTTGTTATCCTTGCCTTTGTGGCTGCCTGCTTTCTCAGCTCATCTGTTTCTCTGCTTCTTTTCCTGCTCATCTGTTCGGGTATTTTCATCAAGCTCTCATCTGCTGTGGTCAGAACACACCGAGCGCAGTTCTCCCTGCCATTTGTTTAATTCATTTTTTGTTAATTTCTTTTCATTTCAGTCTCTTTCTGAATCAATTTGCCTACATTTTAATAGATGCCAATTCCCAACTTTTCATTCATTGTTGACTTATTTCTTATAAAAATATGCATTTGTCTGAAGGAAATCACGATGCTCCTCCATTTTCCAACCCCCCATCCTCCTTGTTCAGTTCCCCTTTGTCGCTCCCTCAAACGCTCCTGGCCCCAGACCTATATTCATTAACATAGTGTTAATGATCCCAGATGGACTGACATGTACTGTATGGGGGCGAAGTGTGAGTGCCTTCTTCCAAGGGTGTGCGTGGGCGATTGTGTGTGTGGGCATGCATGCCTGTTGGTTATGTGTGTGTCTGCATATGCATGTTGTGTATTCGTGTGTTCATGCAGGCGATCTCTAGGTAAGAAGGGGAGATTGTTTGTGTTTTCCCTGCAGCAGATTGCTCCGTTGTGATGATATGCAGAGCTCATGACCTGCTGCTGCTGATCAGACGACTGCCAAGGAACAATGAAGCTTCTAAAGTGTTCGCTTTGCAAATGATTTCCAAGAGAAAGGAAATTGTTGGCAAATAGCTATTATCACAAATTAGTTTAGTAATTTTGCTTTAAAAAGTTGGTAACTTTATATGCAGGTTCAAATGCTAATTAGCAGTAATACTGCGTGTTAAAATGTCCAACTGGATTGCAAGAAATTCCAAAGATTTTGAAGTGGCTTTTAAGCCAAACAACTCACTCCTTCGTCTAAAAATCTGCTTTTTCACAGAAAATAAATGCCAAAAACAGTTAGATTGAAATCAGTTTTGATTCAGATTTGGAATGAATTAGAAAACATTTCTCAGTTGCGACTTGAAGCATCCAAGAAGAGATCCTCATTTCGTTCTTTTTAAATAAAAAACTTGACAAATTATTTATTTAAATTACATAAGAATTGGCTTGAGTTTTAATGGACCAAAATAAAAAAATAAAAAAGAAACACTGGGCAGTTGATACTTAAAGGGATTTGGACAAAATCAATGACTGCTTTCCCAATTTAGACTTTGACACTACTCCATAGCCTTATTTCCTCTGAGCGGTTTGGTCTGGTAGGGTATGGTAACGAGTTTTATGGTCCAGTTAATTTTGGCGAGCTTTTCAAATCAGTTAAGCCTCCCTTCCACTGAGCGGTTTGTTTTCATGGCACATCCCTGGTGTAGACCGCTAGCATGTCATTGTGTCACACCAATGGAGGTCATCCAGCAGCTTGACTTTTTATTGCTTTACTTCTACTTGCCTTACTGCTTTACGATAAGATTTTGGGAGCCTAAAATGAATACTGCTGAATGCTTGCAAATATTGGAAACATTAGCTTAAATGAGCGCTATATTGGCGCTTACTAATGATGTCATCATTTTCTGCCAATCATCGGCTCCACCCCAACCGTTCTACTTTTCAATGGACCTACAACCAATGGGGGCCCCCATGAGGTACGGTTTAATGGGTCCATGTTACAATAGAAACACTCAAAATATCAGACAGAACCGCTCAGTGGAAACGAGGCCTAAGCCAACCATATGCAGGCCACATCTGTAACTTTAGCTTAACAGAATGAAAACATACCTCTAATTTAAGAAGCTAAGCAAACAAATGAATTCAAAATATCCTTTTTACGTTTTTTTTAAAGTTTAGCCTAAATTGTAATGTTCCCTTCCAGAGATACTGAGCACCTTGTGGCAGATCTAAAAACATAATCCCTCCATGCAAAGATAAGAGGGGCAAGATGCATCATGTAATTATTTAACAGGTTTGTTGTGTAAGAGCTTGGCTGCCCACAAACAGCCTTGATCTCATTGTTTTCCCTCACTGCTAAGATGGGAAGGATGGCGGTGAGCCAGGCTTATCACTGAACTCCAGATATCAATCAAGGCTCCGGTGGCAGAGTGATGGCGATAACTAGGTTTATAATTTCCTGCAAACATAACACTCCAAAAGTTCATATTTTATTTGGCTCCAGTATCCTAAAGCTTTTGACCACGTAATACTGTGTTTTAAGAAAAAAACTGAACATGTCTCAAAGACTCACTCCAATAAAAATCTGTTTTTTTGGTGTTTGTAACATAATCCTGTAACATTTTTCTCAAGCGGCTGGATGGCCCAGTGGGCTGGGTGTACGGCTTCTTTGCAGGAAACATGGGTTCAATTCCCAGGGCATGCATTGACCTTAATCTGGTGTGGGTCCTAAGGCAAGACCCTTGATGCTGCTGCCTCACTGGGTTCTCGTGCCTTGCAAATACATGGTAGTGTCAGGAAGAGCATCCGGCATAAAACCTCTCTGCCAAATAACCACTGCAAAGCTGGAAGATTGAAAGAGCTGGAATCTGGCTCAAAACTGTATGGCTAGAAAGCTCCTGTATTGTTCGATTGGGGTTGTAAGGGGCTGTAAGCGAGTGGAAGAGTGTGCACACAAAGGGATGATGGGAAATGAGGACAGGCTCACACTGAGTCATCAGTCCCATCCACAACTCAAAAGGTAATTTCTGATAAACATCCGCAGAAACTATGTTTTTTTTTAAACAACACAGGATTTTTCCTTTTGGCTAAAAGCGAAGACGATGAACACTTTTACAATCGATTAAAAGATGTCCAGAATGGGACTTTAAAATGAGACATTACTTCTATGAAATACCTCATAAATGTGTTCATAATTATGCTTTAAGGTGCATTTGAGAAGATAAGGATTTGAAACCCTGCAAGTGCACACACCAGCATGGGAGCACCCACTGCCCGCTGGGGTTAGTGTTACAGGTGCAAGGGCAAAGTGCATGTATGTCATGGATATGCTGGCATTCTTTAAATGCACACACTGCCTGAGCCTCATCCAAATATAGTTTACAACTCACTCTCATAGAGCCCAAGCCAACAACAAAGCATCCCAACAAGCTTCAACTTTCAGTCCTTCTCTCAGTACAAGTTTTTTTTTTCATAGTAACTTTTCCCGTCCTGTCACACTGTCCTCTCCGCCTCCTGTTCCGTCTCTCTGTTCTTTCTTTGTCCATCACTGGCATGGTCACGATTGTTGCATAATAGCACAGTTGCTTGGTTATCAGGAACACTCAGTCTAGCACTTGCCATGTTAGGGGCCTGTCCTGATTCTGTTCTACATATATAGAAGCACATTACAGACTTACAGACACACAAAGTGGATCTGTGTCCTCAACTAAACCTGGATTTCTGCGTTTGTCGTTTTATCTTATTGATCAGAGGGACAGCATGAAATAATGTATTGATGCAAAAGCAGCATATCCATTACAATGAAGGTATCAATTGCCTCTTTGTGCATTATTAAACAGGGAATTTTCTGCAGGAAATACAGTTTGTGAAGCTCTGTTGAAGTTTTTAACACTTGCACTGTGCAGATTCCGATTCCTTTTTAGACGCAATTCTTGACAAAACTACCTAATGAGGCGCTGAAAATTCACAGATCAACTCCAGCTCATTAAAAATGGATGTGGTTTCTTGGTCAAACAGGATACATTGATTAGTATGTTTTCCGTAGATAGTCTACACAAAATGTGGTCACCATGGTGATCTCCTAAACCAGGGTTTTTTTAATGACCTGCGTGGGCGTTAAAAGTCTAGCCTAACCATCCAACTTACACACAAGTTTGTATAAATATTCACTCAATCCTGAGTTTTCCCCACCAAGTCTGCTCAAGTAAATAATCTCCATGAAGTCTGTTATATTTCAAAAGGAAATTGAGCCAGATTTAAGGAAAAAAGGGAAGTGATAGATGTTAAAAACCCACACAGGTTTCATTGGATCACATTTAGGTATGTGTGAAGTTTAGTTTGGAAATATTTATGAGGCACGGTTCTGTCTCCATTTTAGCCCTCATTGTAGCCCTTATAATTAGTTTGTAGAATCACAAGGAGAAATGCTGTCCTGACATCTGTAAGCTCTGATCAGTCCTCACAAATTTGCAGGAGCTTTAGCAGAGCATTCCCAAATCCACACGCAAACACATACAAGAAGGTTTGGATGGTTTATCACTGGCAGATGGATACATGCACAACATGTTCCTGTGGGATTTTCGGCAGTGCTGCCAAACCTGATCAACAGAGGGTCATCCATACACAAAGCCAGGCGAGCTTCACTTGAGTGATTTATTGACTTGCAGGAACAGAAATGATCCAAATCTGGAAGTGAGGACAGTTTGTGCGTCCAGTTCTCTGACGACAGTAGGGTGGGGGGAACGGTCAGGTCATAGTTGGGTAATGGGGACTCGAAGCCTGCTGAAAGGAAAAGGGGTGGTGGTCCCCTCCCAAGCTTTTAATGGCCAACAGATGGTGTCCTTTACCAAAGTGAGCAAGTAGAATTTAAAAGGGGGGCTTCGGTAAGAAAAATACATTGATCCTGCCAGGAAAAAGATCCATAGGGATTGAAAAAATGTATTTGAGGTCATTAGAATGAAAGAGGGGCTCTTTAGATGACATTTTTTTCCATTTTACAAGGGGTTACATACGAAAAATGAAATCTTTTTCTTGTGTAAACTGTTGGAATGCTGTAGAAAATCTATAAGTTGCTATAGTAAAACAAAACATAACAGAATGTGATTTCAATTAGTATTGAAAATGAGTAAAAAAAACTTTAGTTGGCAATGAATCTGTTAATGATAAACTATAAGTAATTTTAAATGAGCTAAAGATAACATTTAAACTGAATGGACATGTCCAGGTGTAAATAAGGGATCATATTTAGCTTCATGTCTTCCACCATCACAGACTTTCAGTAAAACTTTGGATTTCTTGTCGTCCATGAAATCGGAGAGTCTCAGGTTGAAAAGACTCATAAATCCTTTCCTTATCTTAAATCAATCTGCCTGTTTCAATAAAAAATAGACCCGGATGACATGCAAAAGTTTTCAAAAGTGTCATTAAGTATTCTGATACGACTCTCCAGCCAAACACACTAGAATCCATTATTAGTGTAGGCTATAATCCAGTCAAAGATCATTCCAGAGCAGGATTACAAAGTTCCAGGACGTCTGTATTATTAGACGATTAAAACCGTTAAAACTATTACCAATGTCTATGGAAAGTACATAGTGGGTGACAAGAAGGTGTAGTAAGTCCTGTCAGAACAAGCTTACAGTAACGGTTTTAAGCTTTAAACCACGATGGATTATTGCCGTTTTCCCTTAGTATTGGTGGCAGAAGCGTTTGTGTTGCCTTTTTGCCATTGAGCCAGAGAGGACATCCCATAAAAAACAGCTAAAACAAATCCCGCTTTCCTGATGTGCGTGCATGGCATTATCACTCTCTACCTCTCTGCTTGTCAGTGGAATCAAAAGTCTAATCTCATTACTGGATACTGTATCTAATAGGTTTTTGTCATTGGCCATGTCCGTCACAAGCTTGTGCATTTGTCTGAGCAACCTTTGTGTCACTTTATAGTGGGGCTGGGATTTTATATTCCATAGAGACGAGCTGATTTGAAAAAAACATTAAAATACACTGCAATTATCAATGTTTTTGTGTGTCACCTTGATTAATTGTCTGTATTTATAAGACAAAATTAAACAAAACGTTAAAAAATGCATTTAGATTTAAACTGACCTTTTCCAACTGCCTGCATTACCCCCCGAAATTTACATGTACTAATGGATGCCCTTTGAGAAGCACTGATGTAATGTCACCATTAGAAATGAGCCTGGCCTTGAACAATTATGCAACATAGAAACCTGATGGACACTTTGGCAGACTGTAGGCTTTAGCGCAGTTAGCACATCACTACGAACCAGCGAAAATTGAGATGACCACAGAGGTAATCCAGGAAGAGGTATAGGAAGCTTAGGATAATTGTGCAAGCAAGACCATGTTCAAATTGGATTAAAACCGGTTTCACTCTGTGCCTTTTACTAAAACTTTCTCAAGGGAGAGAGTGCATGCTCTCTAGACTTTTTGGTTATTTGATGTTTAATGTTCCTTAAGCCTTTTGGGTTTAGCAATTTACCAATTTGTTAGGGGATCCTCACTAAGCAGGTGTGTAGCGCGATACCACAAAAGCACTGGAGCTCACAAATGCTTGTACACTAATACTCGTGTGTGAATACTTGTTATTCTCTCAGTGTCTGAGGCTTCTGTTAAAACAAGAGTGCTACACAGAAAGACTGTAAAGACACTCTCAAAGGAAAATTGTGTTTTTAACATATAGCATTTTCTCATGATGACATTTACAAAGAAAATGAAGATTAAAACTGCATTTCTGAGTATTTATTTTTTTAAATAGAGGTGAATCAGGAATAGACGAAAAAAATGCTGTTGGAATAAGCTTACAGGTGCAACCAACAATCGGCAGACCACAAGCTCCTTGCTCTGCTCCATTTCAATGCAGACAAATAGATCCATTAACGTCTTTATTTTCCTCATTCGAGTCGCCATCTGGCTCAAAACTGTGCGACTGGATCGCTCCAAAATCATCATTTCTGTTGCTATTGTTAGCTTGGGGTTGGAGGGACTGTAAGCTAGCATAACAGGAACTGAGTGGCTTACGCTGAGCTAACTGTCCCACCCTTACCTCAGAGGCAAATTTCTGATGAACTCCTGAGTAAACTATGCCCTAAAAAAACAGCCAAAGACCTCTAAGAACGCTTTTACAAAAGATCAAAAGATGATTGCAGTGGGATTTTGACGTTTTTGTTTTATGTACAGGTACGCACTGATAGGGCTGCAGTAAAATTTGTTAAACAATCAGCTTTCAGTGCAGAATTTGCAAAACACAATTATCGAGAAGATTTTTTACTAAAAAAATACACAAAAAAATCTTAACATTAGCTGCATTTCTATTATATAAATGAGCAAAACTTCATCAAAATTCCAGAAATGTAAAATGTAATAAAAAAACACAATTTTGCAATTAAAATTTTTCCATTAAATCATAATTATACGAAAAAAAACATAAACCAGCTTACATGATAAGTCCGTCAAAAACACAGCCAAGGATGTGAACAATACTTTGATTTACAGCAGATACATTTAAATTTCTGCCACTAGCACTCATCATCATCATCTATCAAAGGAGAGGTCGGCGTCTTATTCAGGCTATGAAGCCGCAAGCTACATGGGAGTGCTATGGATGAAGCGATTTTGGGAAACTGTGGTTGGTGATTTTAGAGAGGAGCTGTGGCTCCAACAATTCCACATGACACACTCAACTTTGGATGAGCTGTGAGATGCTGGGAAGTCTTTGGCATGGTATTGATCACATGACTCATTTAATTCGAAAAATTGCCATTTTGCAAAATATATAAATTTCGATACACCTCAAAAAGCACATCTTTCAAGCGCAAAAACTTGTTTCTGATTTTTTTTTCTAATTAGGAAAATTTACTATTGCAAATCCAGTTTGTGCAATTTCATAGTCAACAGAAATGCAGCTATTGACACAGAATCCGCATGTACATTCATTAATTTGATTCTCACTTAATTAAACATGTGGAGGCTGAGATTCTTGACTGTTTGAACTTCAACATATGGTGATCACTTCGCACTAAGGTCAGTACGCTCTGTAGTTTTCATGCAGTTCCAAGAAGAGTTGTAGCAAGTATACTGCAGTCATATGACATTAGCTTTGAAGTCTTCACGTCTATGATCCACTTACCAACAGTAATATGGCTTTGATGAAACATCAATACTAGGAAATTATGTTTAGCCTTCCCCGACTCTTAGCTGGGTCTATTTCAGTTTAAAAGGAGTGCAGGTAAAAATTGTGAGCTGAAATTTAATTACAGAGAACCTGCATGATTAAAGAAACATCAGAATAATCAGAACCAAAGCAAATCAAATTATCTCTCCCGAGTATTTGAGATGGTTGAATGTATGTTTCCTGATTAGAGCATGAAAGGAGAAAGCTTTTGCAGAATATTTTTTGCTGATGGATCAGTATTATTTCAAAAAAATGAAAGCTGTTTGTGTTTCTTTGGAGTCTGTAGGAAAAAAACAAGCTATTTATCTCTGTCCCTTTAGTATTGTTAGACAATTCAAAAGTGCTGTTGTTGAATGCAAAGCCTTGTAACCGAACAAGGTCATGGTTACAGTCTACTTAGTTGCAATCACCTCTTTAATAGCCTTCTATCAGCAAGGTTGGCGGTTCAAGTCCCACCAGATGTTTGTCTTGTTTGTCATAGTAGCAGCAGAGCAGAAACAAAGACACCTTATGGATTAGCTCTGACATTTTTAATTATGGATAAGGATACAGAGCGGCCTGTCCTTACACTGTGGTCTGCTCACACTTACTGTTATAATTACAATCAGGCTGGATTCTGTCTGGCATTGGCAAGGCCGAAGTGTTAAACCACCCATGGCTCTCATTAGAGGACACGGGCTAATGAGTGCACTTCAGACACATGCACTGGGAACACTGCAACACATTCATCGCGTCCTATATTCACTGTTTTACTGCTTTCTGGCAGGCCTCATCGTGCACGTTTGCCTCCTGTGACACACACGTGTCTGTACCCCGAGAGGAGGGTGTGATTTCTAAAAGGCGCTATTATGAATGGAGCAGGAAAAAGCCAATTAAGAGCGCGTGATTGATAATTATTCTCTCCACTTTAATGTGTCCACAAGTCAAGCAGGGAGTCCAGGAAACGACAAAGGAAGAAACATTAAAAGTAGAAACTTGAATTCTACAGATTAATGAGAATTTTAAGAGAAAGTGTTTTGGGGGATTGTGGGAGTGAGCAAAGGTGAGGTGGGTAACATGATCCCGGACCCAGTAAAGCAACATTTAGGGCAACAGGAACAGCAGTTCTCCAACAACTGTGACAGAAATTGTTGTCTGTTGGCCTGGGGTTGTTAAACCTTCTGCTGGGGCAACTAGAAAAACTCATTTACTAACCCAGCTATAAATAAAAATGCAACTGAACCATTACCCAACAACTACTACATGACAGTTTTGGTTTGTATTGATCAGTAAGACATTTTTTTAATGATTTATCTACTGACTTGAAGTTATATTGATTACAGCATGCCAAGCAAACTTCTTTTTTTTCTAATAATCTTCTGATGTATTGGTTTTTTCCCTGTAGCAGATTGTTCTGTGGCGACGATATGCAGAGCTCACGACCTGCTGCTGACCAGAGAACAATGTAGCTTCTAGCACTTGCCCTGCATTTTATTTAAAAAAATAAGAAAAATGTTGGTAAATAACTATTTCGACATATTTATTTGATTTTAAAAAGTTGGTAGGTTGGTTATTATGCGTGTTCAAATGCTGAATAGCAGTAATATTGCATGCTAAAATGTCAAATTTGAAACCAATCCTGCAAGAAATTCCAAATGCCTGTTGATCTTTCGAAGTTCTTTTGAAAACTCTCACTTGAATCATCCTTTTGATCTATTGTAAAAACGTTCCCAGTGGTATTTTAATCATTATTATGCCATTTTAGGCCAAATCCAACCCCTGTGCAATTTTCTAGGACACAGTTTCTGCAGAGCGGCAGGAGTTCATCAGAGATTAGCCCTTGAGTTGTGGGCGGGATCGTTGGCATGGAGTAATCTTGCACTCATATCCCATAATCCCTTTGATTACATGCTCTTCTGCTAGCTTGCAGCCCTTCACACCCCTAAACCTAACATTTTCCATACTGTTAGAAATCAAATGCCAGCTGGAACGAGGAAAACAAAGACATCCATGGATCTAGTTGTCTGCAAGTGGATGCATCAGAATGGAGCGGAGGAGGTCTTATGTAGCTTTTTCAAACAGCATTTTTTTGTCTGCTCTTGATTTACCACAATTTGAATAAAGACGTTCTCAGGAATAGAGTTTTAATCTTAATTTTCTTTATATATGCGTCTTCCATCACAATAAAATGCTACAAGAACATGTTGAAATTATCAAAAACGTAACTCTTATTGGAGTGGGTCCTTAAAAAAATGTACCAGATAAGTATTGCAAAAAGTAAAGAAAAAAAAGAAGCTGTAAATAAAGTATATTAACACAATTGATGAAGACCGTTACCAGTTGGTGTGGGAAGTTTCCTTATATTTCCTTTGACAAGGAAAAGAAAAAGGCAACAGAAGCTCCCTTTGTGTCAAATATAGCTAACTAAAGCAATGACCTTTGCAAAAACCAGTCATTCAGAGGCTGATTCATCTTATAAAAATGTTGTTCATTTGACAAAACAACTGTGATCAATCATACGATTGTATGAAATACAGATATAATGCATGAATTTGAATTTTTCTTAGGAACAAAGGAAGAAAATATACATTAGTTGAGAAACTGATTTTTTGAAGAAGTTTGTTTAAGTGTCAGAAATTATGTGATTCACTAAAACAAAACAAAAAAAGGTAAAACAAATCAAGTTTTACATATTGCAGACTTAGAAGTAAAAGTGAGTTGTGTGTTTGTTAGGACAAACCATCACATCAAACATTTCATGCTGCATACTTTGTGCTCAACATGAAATCTGAAACTGATTTATTGAAGCATACAGTATTTCACATTCCCTGCGTTCTGTTGAAAACACCAGCTCATTAAAATGTGACTAAAGCAACAAATTAAAAACTTGACCAGATTTAAGGTAAAACAGAAATCACCTTTGTACTATTAGTAAAGGTTGTGCTCATATTGAATTTTGAGGCTACGCTGTTGGAGAATCAATGTTAAACAAGATCTGAAAGCATTTTTAATATGGAAAAATACAATAAAAAACATAGTAGACGTTTTTTTAACATTGGTACATTATATAATATTTAAGGTTTTATTGTCATGGATTGTCGTAGAAGACAATAGAAAGTAACTGAAAGCATGTGTAAATAATAAGCGTAAAGCTACGTTCACACATCCTCAACCACTTCCAATGAGAAATCTAGATAGATGCAAATAAATATGCATACGCGTCCAAAACTCTTGCCTTTTTGAATTTTGACTAATCACTGACTCATATTTGGTGGTGACGTATATGCTTACCGATTTATTTTGATGAAAGTGCCAGCCATTTGAAAATTGATCACAGAGGAGAAATTAATAATTCCAGTTTGTCCCTGGATGGAATTCTAGCTTTCATAAATCGGGATAGAGCTGTGAAAGACGAAGCCTGGAGAAAGATTCACGAGATTTTCACCTCTTTGACATTTCGCACAGTCTCTTTGAACTAAAGGTAGAGAACAAGCTCTAGTCCATTTTGAACCTCAAACGTATGCCTAACACATTCTTAAATGTGTGACACAGGCCTCTTGTGAATGTAGCATAAAAACTGAACTTAGGTAATTTAGCTTAGCCAAAACACAAAACAACAAACATTTAAAGAACAAAAACCAGTACTAGTAAACACAGAAGGCACAAATCCTTAAAGGGCCTATACAATAAAAATGTACTTTTTGAGCTTTTAAGTGTATTGTAATGTTCATTTCTCACTATAAACAACACCAAAGCGCTATTTTGATCCATTTACGCATTTTTGAGTATTTCTCTAAAACCTGAGCTCTGAGCGGCAGCCGCCCCCACACCCACGAAAACAAGTAGGTTCTCAAGAGCTGATGTCACAAAGTGAGAACAGCCCCTTCCAAGAAGAGTCTGCACTACCAGCACCGCCCCAAGCTAACACAAACACACACTTTCTCCATGGGGCTAGCAGATCAAGCTAACAGTGGTCAGCTAGCTTCACTTTAAAATAAAATAATGTAGAAAATACCACAGGCCAAGTTTACCACAGAAACCTTTTTCTGTTACACCAATGTCACTATATGTTCTTATGAGTTAAGACAGATACACAACATTTGAAAAAAATTGAAAGTTTGTTTTAGGTGAAACACAGACAGGCTACCGACGCTGGCTCTCAGATGACATCATGAAATGGGCGGCACTCACGACGAGTGAAGGTCTAATTCCAGGTAGGAAAATAATTCACCAAAAGAATTTATATTTCTTAAATAATTAGTTCTTTAGTGTGCCAAAGTAATATATGATCATATATATGAAGATAGTTTCTCTGAGAGATTTAAGTAAAGCATAGTATAGGCCCTTTAAAGTAACTTTTTTGTATTCTCTTGACTTAAGGATCAATCGTTGTGATTAAAATGTATATTTAAATAAAGAGATGTTATTATAAAAAGACTACATATCACTGCTGAATTTATGATTAATGCTATATATATTGTAAAGAAAACATTTTCTTGCTCTCAGGACTGTTTCTTGGTGAAGGAAAGCACATGTCTCTGTTCAGGAGACAAAGTGAAAAAATAGCAAAGCAGCAAAAGACACAAACGATTCCTCACAGATTTATATAAAAGGTCAGGAAATCACACTAATCTATGACCCAGAATGACAGAAGATGCACACGAGCAGCTGAAAACAGACAGCAGGCCTGCAGTGACAAATGATCAAAACAGAAATCACAGCCACGTGAAGAACTGGATGATGTCACTTTAAAATGTCACAGATCACATTTTGCTGCAGCATACACCCAACACAAACACTCACAGAGGTTATGGGTCTCTGGGGCCTGGCTGATGTGTGTCAGAGTGTTTGGGTGGAGTGCATATGCTCCGGGATTGAACACACGTCAGTCCACTTGCTGGCACAGCCAACGTTTCACTCCGACTGCATGTGGCCTTAATGAAGCGAACGACTGAATGGATGAGCAGTGAGCCTGGCACGATCAAACGTTCCGTCTGACCTAATAAAAAATAGAATGGATTAGAATTCTGAATGGCGCACAACATGTGAGGGTTCAGGAGGGCTTTGACCTATTTCCAACTGTTCATAGTTTCAGACAGCTAACAGTAGGCTAAGCCTCGCTTATGCTTATCATTACGGACACCTACAACAGCTTAAAGGATCTTGGTCCGTTGCCCTGAACTACTGTTAATACAGCTGCCGGATAAAATGAAGGCTGTGCATTTGGATTGTGAATTAAGGAGACGGACTGTGTGAGCACAAACTGTATTTAGGACAGTTTTTCGAGACATTCAGTCCTGATCCTGAGGTCTTTAATGAAGGGCCAAGTCTAGTTCCAGTCTGTAGCAAAAGTCCTGGTTATTACAGTCGAACCTGGATTTTGCTGTGTTGCCTCTTGGGGTCAAGAGGATCAGACAGATCAGACGGATTGAATTTAATTGGCGGATGCCCTAAAGACAAGAAGAGTGGGCAGAAAGCAATGTCTCACAAATCCATAGGAAAAAAACACTTTCTGTAAAGTAGAGTGTCAAAGAGTTGAGAAGAACGGAAAGGTTTGTGGAGGAAGAGAAGGGTATCGGGTCCACTCAGTGGGTTACCTTGACAACTACAGGCTTCGTTGGGGTATATTAACCATGTAACACCGGAGCTCCAGTGTTAATGTTCTTTGATTTACCGATACTTTTCAACAGCTCCTACAGATTCTGAAGGACTAAGTGGCTCTGTGCCGTATGTGAAATATTTTGTGTTTAAGCGTCGACGGGTGTTAAAAGGTTAAATTTGACTAATAAATTATTTTTTTAGCTTTAAATTGTCGTCAATGCTGATCAACAGTTTTTAGTGTTGCAGGGAAGGAAACAAGCACAGATGAGATAAACTGCTCAGTCTGCGTGATCTCTATACTTTTAGGCTACGTGGCACTGGTGTACGTGCACTTGGTCATAATCGTCGTGCATGGTGGTGTGACTGCCCTATGAAGGTGTGTGAGACTGCACGTTGCAACGGCCAAGATAAGACAACTGCAGAGAAAAAGCCATAAAGGAAAGAGAAAAAACCAGCAGCAGAGCTGCTATTAAGGTTACTGTAAAGCAATAAAGTATTTATCGCTTAAGTGAAGGCGCAAAGTCTGCAGCCGAGGAACGGACTTTGAGACTTCAGCTGTTTTAGCAGAACAATGTGAATTGTCAACTCTAGCTTTCCTCTCTGTGATTGTGGAATAAATTAAACACCCACAGAGACGAGCACAGCAATGCCCACAAGGCTTACACAGGCTCCATTGTGTGTTTGTAGAAACCACCGTTGCTTTTGTTTGTGCGTGCATGTGCATTATGCATGATGGTATGGCAGGCATCTTTTGGTATGTACAAGCCACAGTTTCTGCATTAGGCCATGCGTGTACGCAGAAATGGACCGCGGGGGGTGGTGGGTTCAGGCAGCAAGGACCAAAAAAGAACAAGAAGTAACTCCTGAGCCTTATCACACATTAAACATGGTGACATCATGGCTGCCAGTAAGGCACGCTGTTGATACTACACTGTTTACATCAGCCTGAAACACTACTCCTGTTTACCTCACCACCTGCTATTGGTTTCTTCCTCTGAGTCAACCATGAATGTGCTTTGTGTAAAGCACACTCCAGCATCCTGCAGGGTGAACTGAGAGGTGCCATGGTGTGCTCAGCAATATTCTGAAATCTGAAACCACTTGCATTGGCTTTACATCTCTAGAGGTGGAGCTTTTTCTCCTTAGTTTGCCCACTAATTGCAGCTTCTGTGCTGTTTTCTCAGAAGTTGTTGATGTAGGTTTGATTTGGTTTCAGGGGACAAGCAGACTGCAAAGAGCAAATAATTGCATGTATCAAATCTGGGGAGAAGTTTAACATGAAAGTTTCACTGTAAATGGAGAATTTGTTCTTTTTTATCTAGCTGTTCACATTTTCTTTTCCACAATTTCCAAGGCTACAGTAGGATTTTGATGCTTTTACAACTCTAGAATGTCCTTCAGCCAATACAAAAGAAAAAAATCAATTTAACTATTTCGCTTTTTTAAGTTTATTCTAATTTACTAAGTAAAAAAATACAACATTGATTCAGACATAGTCGTGAAGCGAATATTTCTTGCATGAGTTGGATTTTAAGATGCTGTCATGAAGACACAAAAAGCTCATTTCTGTTTGCAGAATGATTCAAGCTGTGACTTACATGCACCAAAAACTGTTAATATTTCTCATATTTTCAATGCACCATCTAAAAACAAACAAAAATATATTTTTTTTAAATGTTTAATTTCATCTAGAATTGCTTCTCTGTATATTTCTCTGTAAACAAAGATGGATTTTATGACAAGAAATTGTATTATTTTTTGTTTTGCTCAGGTAGTCTAATACAAAGTTTTCACTGTTTACAGTACATTATATCTTTATGGACAAGATTAAATTGGTATTTTTTTTTTAGATCAGGGGAATCAAAGTTTCTTTTCTGCTTTTGGTTGTCCTCCAACTCTTTGCATGCTCCCCTGAAACACACTGATGATCGGCTGTACCACAGAGCTCCCTGTGGTGGTCACAAATCTGTTTGTTTCTGCTTGTTGTCGATCCAAAAAGAATTCTGCTTTTGTCCAAAGGGGAACAACTAAAGCAGTGTGCGCGTGGGTCGCTGTCTTTGTGTACCGTCGTGGGAAGACCGGACGTTCAAGGCTGTCACTGAACAAACACATTAATTGACCATTTGTTTGGTCTAACAGAGAAACAACATCAAAAAAATGAAGAAATCTAAGGGAAAGAAAACTGTTTGGGGATTAAAGGAGAGAAAAAAAGATCAGTTATCAAAGCAGAAGCAGAGAGAAGATTTGTTTGGGCTTAATGATTAGGGACCTTTCGCTAATCAGTACGGTTGTTTGGAAAATTCTTGTCTCTTGAGTGAGCCTGTAAAAACACCCAAACATACAGATAAGATCTTGAGCAAATACTGAAAATGACTGAGAGATTAAGCCTTTTATTTCCAGCATTAACACATTTAAATAATAAAAGACCCAATAATCTCCTCTAATGACTGTTTAGAGGAAGATTTGCAGGAAATTATTGGGATCTAAGAATGAAAAGCACTATATTATTATAAATATTATGATCACTGACAGATTAATTAGGTAGCAGCTATAGAAATAAAACGCTTTATTTCATCAGGATGGATAATGATGCATTTTACTGCAATTATTAATTTTATAATTATTTACTTACCTAATAATCTGATTAAGTTTAGCTTTACAATTGTGCTTCTTTGCTAAAATGAGAAAAAAACTGTCTCTTTGGTGTTTTAAAATGATTTTATTGACAATTACATAAATGTTCCAGTGGTTTTCGTGATTGTGACATCACGATTATTGGCAAACATAGACTAAACTAGAACATTTTTGACTAAGGCTGCTTTCACAGGGGGGTGGTCATGTGGCTGAATAAGCAGAGAAAAGGGATAATTTTCATGTCTTTGTCTTGTTTGCAGGTGCATCCAGAAGCAAACCAAAAACTGAAGTGGAGCAAACTAGGTGGAATAATTACACCGCCACAAATTCTGAACCATTAATTGACCATTAATTGTAGACATCAGCGGACATATCAACCCCTCCCCTCCCATGTTCCAAGTAGGAATTACCCTCTGGTTTCAAGAAGGCCAAAATCCCATAGACTTCTTTGAGAAATAGAAAGTTTTTTTTTTTGTCAGAATAATGATTCTTCCTCTGAGATCTTCTTCTTAGCATCTTCTTTCTAATCCTAATTCTTTTTTTTAAGATATTTTAAGTCATTAAAGTTATAAACTGACCAATCCGATGCCTCAGTGAAAGCATGTGGTGCCCCCTGGCCCCACCTCAAGTATTTAATCCACAGAGCCGCTTTCTGAGGAAGGGGTGTGGACTTGGAAGAAGCTCACTCATGATTGGTGACAGTAGTTCCTCTAAAAATGAGATACAAAATGGTGGCAGATACGCAATTTTCTTTGTGGGACATTGACAGCTTGTTTTGTCCAGTAAAATAATGCATGTCAATGTTTGTGACGCAGAAAGTGGCATGGGTGGGACGTAGTCTCCCTGCTCTGCTCTAATTCCAATGCATCTACTTCCATTTACTTCCATTTTCCTTGAGCCAATATCTGGTTCAAAACTGTACTGCTAGATAGCTCTAATTGTGCATGTTTTTTGTTGTTGTTGTTGCTAAGCTAATGTTAGCTTGGGGTTGTGAAGTGCTAAAAGCAAGTGAGGAGAAAGCAAATTAGTGAGGCTAAATCCTGCATCAACATTCCCGTCCACAACCAAGAAGTCAATCTTCAATGAGCTCCTGGAGCACTGTAAAAACTATGTATTAAAAAGCGACACAGTTTTTTTTTAAATTTTGACTAAAAACTGCATAATCATAACTAAAAGACCACTGGGAATGATTTAAAAATAGAGAAAAAAAATACACATACTTGGAGAGGGACTTTAAGGACAACATTGCCCAACTCAGGAATAAAAGGAAGAGGCTGATCCCACTTATCCACTGATAACAGTGCACACACACGTGTGCATTTACTTCCTCCCTACACCATTTCTAGTTTTGCTACTGCTTACCTAAAGTCCGCTTCTACATTTTTGTACATTTATTTTTACTCTTCATATTGAACTCAAGTCATTTTCTCACTACACTTTACTTCCTTTGCATTCTTAAGTGAACTGAGACTCTTGCTTTCAAAAGGACCAGAGTTTAGGTTAGCTTTCACACTTATCAAAATAAAAAAAAAAGCGGTACCACTGAACCCTGGGGTTAACAAAACCTGTCATTGTGAATGTGCCCTTTCCCATTCAGTGAAATGGCTCCACTCACCTTTTTGCAGTCATTCCCATTAATGGAATATTCCTCAAAAGTTAAAGATCCAAATCTTTAAACTCCATTGCAGAAGCTTCAATGCAGCATGAGGAAATCTTGACAAAAAGTTGCATTTTGGGATGTGAGAACAATAACTCACATGTATCCACTGGTGGAGGCTGTAGCATGCTCTACTCTCAGCGAGTTTTGCAGTGATGAGATTCACCTGCATGTAAACAGTACCTGAACAGGTCCAGACATGTTTGCCTAAAGAAAGTGACAGGGATACTGGGAAATGTAGGAGCACTTGTTGTTGTGCAATGAGCTGAAGGAGAACATCAAATGTTTCACACATGAACAGAAACAACAGGAGGGGGATTGTCTTTATTAAAAAAACAAAATGAAAACTAAAAATGTATATTGAGAGTAAAACAAGTCATCTTCCTGTGTGTGTACTAAGAGTGCAGCAAAATTGAAGGCCCTTAAAAAAAAGAAGTAATGACTTTGAAACTTCATGCCCAGATGTTTTTAGGATTATTTCTCCATCATCCTCCATTTCTATGCCGTCCTACTGACTTACTGCTGTCTATATGAGTAATCTCCTGTTTCTCTCTCATACTCTCTGATATCATCACGTCATCTTCATGTGTTTATCTTTTCATCGCTCGTCCCATTTAATCTTTTCTTCAATTGAAATGACTTGCTTTGCATAATATCTGTGTCTGGCTTGTGTGCATCTCTGCTCTGTCCAGTAAATCAGACTAATACCCCATATAACCATCGGTTTTACCAGAACATTCACGGAAGGAAGCTGTGCTTTAGTGGACTTTTATGCACAAACTAAGAAAGAAAATACTTTGACGTTAAAAGGGATTTTGGTGTGACTTTCATGTTAATGAATTTACTCATTACATACTGAAAATCACATATAGCCATGACGCATTCGAGTTAAAGAATATTTTATATGCATTGCATTTTAGTTACAGATGGCAGTATAAATTAATCATTCATGCACATTATCCTGTACTGTGTCCTGCTGCGACACACTTCATTAACTTTTCATTATATATACTACCATTGCTATGGATTATTCTTTTTAAATTGAAAGGTTTAGGAAGTATTCTGTTTCAGCAACATCAACTAACCTTATTATATCTGAATCAGCACTATAACCTCTAATGTACATTTATTGAGAAAATGTCGTGACAGACGACGTTTTGCACCAGAAGTTCAATGAAAAATCCCAAACCAGAAGGGTCATAGGAGTGGATATTATCATGTGACACATTACAAAACTGAAGTTACATAATGATACTATAGGATTCATAGGGAGTTAATAAAAAACAGAAATGAGCAGAAAGTAAATTCTTTGTCCTGCGGCGGAAACAGATCTCATAATGGTACTGACAAAAAAAAGCTGTTATACAATTTCCATCATATTACTCAAGTTTTCATTGTCATTATCTAGTTGATGTAGTTCTGTCATCTGATGGATGTGAACATCAGGGATCAAGGCAAAGTAGCAGTTATAAAACCGCAATGAAAAGCCATGCCTCAATGAAATCCCAAAATAAAGACTTTATTTTAACATGTACGACATTACAGACCATATTGTTGTCGATACCAAAACATCTTAAACATAATGTGTTTTACACAGTTTAGCATTTATCTTCAGATGGCCAAATCCTGGCCCTGATGAATGGTTCAGAGTGTACTGTACAGAGCTCACGATTATGACTGATGCAGACAGAGATAAATCTCATGTCCTGAGGAGATTTTAATTCTAGACTTAGATGGTTTACTTGAGGTCACTTACCCTCATGCAATGTAAGAATGATTTCGGGACATAATACAGCATAAGGCCCTCATTGAAAAAACAGAGACACGAAGCTTTTGCCATTTTAAGCCAATGCCTAAATGCTATTACACGAGATAAGAAGATGAGTGGAGGTTTAGTGCATGTCTTGACTAAACAAGAGAGGTTATTTGAGTTCCAGGGGGTGAAACTGGATGATACATTCATTCCTGAGTTCAGAACATTTGGGTCATAAATGGATGTCTCCTTTTTTCTTAATGTATCAACTTTTTTTAAATACAGAATTAAGCTAAAAACATGTTAGTCTTTTTTAGGAGACCTTTTGTCTGTTTGCTGCAGGTTCAAACTATTACAAATTGACACAACGTTGATTTTAGTGTTTAAAGGGGTGTTCACTTAAACAAAGGAACAGATTTAGTTTGAAAAAGAGAGCAAAATTCAACATTTTTAATCTTCTTTTCATCTGGTTTACTTCCTGAGAACGGACAAAAACACATCTGGAAACATTAAACAGATTTTTGGGTTTGACCCTTTGCCTGCCTGCTAAACGAAATGATAGAGCGCATTTTAAAACCATAAAAAAACATTGATTACTCACCCAAGGCAATAAGCAAAAGGAAAAACAAAATTTTCATTGATTTTGTTTTCTTTTTCATGTTGTTAAAGAAGAGCTCTCGCCTGACAGGGAGAAAGTCCTGGTTCAAATCACAGCTGGGACCTTTCTGTGGGATTTTTTTGTTCACTCTCTGGCTTCTTCCCACAGTCAAAAAACATGTTTCATAGGTTAAATGGTGTGTCTGAATTGCCTCTAGGTGTGCATGTGAGTGTGTCCCTGCAACCTGCTGGCGACCAGTCCGTGTACCCTGCCTTAGCCCAACAGCAGCTGGGTTGGCTCCAACAGCCCCTTGACCCCAAAAGGATTCAGCGTATTCTGAAAATGGATGGACTGATGTTGTTAAAGGGTTAAAAGTTATTGATTTATAAGATTAATCTTCTCTCAGAAAATGCAAAATACATTATTCATATTCTTGAATACTTTTTTCAAAGATCAAATACTTGTTCTACTAGAATTTCATGTAAGAATTTATTGTTCTGTCTGAATTCTGTTTTTCTTTAGTTTATTTACCAGTTATATGGGAACAAGTTTTCCTAACCAAGCAAAGTTGGTTTTAGAATTTAAATTTGACTAATTGTTTTATTTAATTGAATCCAATTAAATCTGAAAAAAGAATTATGAACATTTGAAATGAAATCAAATCAACGTTTGACAGTGCTCGCTTGTATGCCCATCTTATACCATGGTCTTCTAGGAATTGTACTTGGGCCCACACTCGTTCTTGTTTGGTTTTGTGTACTCTCTTGTTGCATTGCTCAGAGTTGATCTAGTCAGTGTTTATAAATTCAGTCATTTTTCTTTTGCTTGTCAGTGTCAGTGACGTGTTGTCCCATGGAAAATATAGCTTAAAAAATGCATAAATTACATAAAATGAATATACATTTAAAATTCAAAATAAAAATGAAATGTATTTTTTTAGACAAGTCTTTTCTTTGACCTTTTTCTGTGTGCGTTTTCACTGTAGTGTAGTGGCAGCTGACGCATGTATTGTTTCGGTCTTTCTATCATTATAAAACACTCTTTATTTTAAAATTACCTAATTTACGTACCTCTTACCATCTGTATGATTACATTGGTGTCAGTTTGTGACTCATTTAGTCTTTATATCAGCTAAAATGCGTTTTAAAAGCACCCCAGGTGAGGCAGACAGTCCTCCTGTTGCACCGCAGTACGCATGCCACAAGGCAGAGGGCGCTGGTGAGCCCGGAGAATGTGACACTGCGGCTAAAGAATAACAGAATTAGCGGTAGCAAAACAAGTGCAGCCGTCTATTTACTCTTTAATATTGTTTAGCGTGAATTTTTAAATGGAGGATTTCATTTTTAAACCCCTAATCTCAAGAATTTGCTTAGACACGTCACTGGTAGCGATCTCCACTGACACAGAGAGACTTTTAACCCTAAAGAAAGAAAAGGAAGACTTCTCCAAACAGGCTATTCATCAGGTGTCTCTTCAGAAGGAGCAGCACACAGACTTTAATCATAAGTAAAAGTAAGTCAATAATAGCAATCTTGGTGATTTTTTTTTCCTCTGCTACAGTTTGTAAACAGAAAAAACATAATGAAATGAAATTTTAAACGACCAACTTTAACTGATGTCAATCAAATGCTGAATAACTGTTCTGTAGGGTTCACATGTCTGTAAATCTGACTGAGGACATCAGTGCCTCACCAGCCGTGAACCTCACCGCACCTTACCGGTCAGTGTTACACCCTTTCACTTTCCTTTTGTTCAAGTTCAGCAAAGTTTTGTTTTGCAAAAATTAAGTTATCTTTGTCATGTTCACATTAATTCAGTAATGTATTTGAGATTTGAAATATATCAGTTCAATTTGGAACCAATAAAACGGTGACACAGCAGCTTATACTTCAAAAAAGATAGCAAGATTTTAGTATTCCAAGAATCATTTCGATCACTTCGTGAAATTGTGGTCTCATTTGAGCTTTCGCAGATTCATGCACACGAGGTCACAGTGCATGCTTGGTCGTGCATCACAGCTCCTCCAGATCTGTTCTTGTCATTTAGCTTCACATACTCATTGTCACAGTGACCCACTAAGACAGCCTGTTATTTGTTTATTTCTTCCTTTTGTTCCGTCTTTCTTTTTGGCAAAAATAGTTCTTGAAAAGTGCAAACAGCTTCAGTGAGGCTCATCCGTTTGTGTGTGTGGGTGTGAGATGGTGTGGATTTGTATTTGTCACCTTGTCAGGATTATTTCTGGTATAATTACTGACCTGGAAACATTTGATTAGCCTTTATCCACTAGGGCAGTGTTTCCCAACCCTGGTCCTCGGGGCACACTGTCCTGCATGTTTTCCATGTTGCCCTGCTAATGCACACCTGATTCAGCTCATCATCAGGCTCAGCAGAAGCCTGACAATGACGGTCATCAAACGCAGGTGTGTTTGAGCAGGGTTGGATCAAAAAAATGCCGGACAGTGTGCCTTGAGGACCAGGGTTGGGAAACACTGCACTAGGGAATAAAGATTAGGTTAAGTTGTGTTTGGTTGGGTTAAGTTAGATTAGATTCTGTTTTGTAGGTTTGGTTGTTTAGGTTGTCAGATTGGGTTTGGTTTGGTTTAGGTTAGATTGACATTAGGTTAGGCCTGGTTGGGTTAGGTTAATTCAGGATAGGTATGGTTAGTTTGGTAGGGGTTGAAGGTTAGGTTAGGTTGTGTTAAGTTAAATTAGGTTAGATTAAGTTAAGTTACATTAAGTTAAGTTACATTAAGTTAAGTTACATTAAGTTCGATTTTAGTGGGTTTGTTTAGGTCGGGTTAGGTAAAGAAGTTGGACTAGGTTGGGAAGAGTTACATTGCTTTAGCTTGAGTAGGGTTTGATTATATTATGTAGGGTTGTTTTAATTTGGGTTTGGCTATGTAGGGTTAAGTTATGTTAGGTTAGGCTAGGTAAAGTTGGGTTGGATTAGGTTAGGTTAAATTTGCTTAGATTATGTAGGGTTATTTAGGTTTGTTTGGGTTAGGTAAAGTTAAATTTGGTATGGATAGGTAGGGCTAAGTTATGTTAGGTTGGGTTAAGTTAGGGTTTGTTAGGATAAGTTTGGTTGTTTTAGATCGGCTTGGATTGGATAAAGTTATGTGGCAGGTTGGGTATAGTTAAGTTTGGTTAGGATGTGTTGGGTTAGATAAAATAAAGGTGGGTTAGGTTGGGTAAGGTTAAGTTGGGTAAAGTTGGGTTGGATTAAGTAAAGTTGGGTTAGGTTAGGTTGAACATCAGGCTATAATTGCAATCCCAGAGAGATTTGTTGAGTTTTTGAGTGATGTGGAGATGGGACTCAGGGCAAAGAAAGCAGGCTTTAAATGAGGGATTTAGACAAAATCTAGAGACAAATAAAGCAGCTAAACACCACACCATATGCCCATGGCACATTATCATACCCCCCAGTGTTGCTTGCTCTTACATGCATGCAGTGGATTTTGAGTTTATCTTTGTTAAGCAACAGATGAAAGCATTAGGCCTTTTTTTCCGGGGCTTCTCATTTCCAAATAAATGACTAGGACCTGAATGGTCATCTTTTTCTCCCGAAGTACCCTACATGAGAGTTCACAGAAATTCATTCAAAGAAAAAACAAAATAAAATTGTTCGTTTTTAGGATTAAAAAGCAATCTCTAAGCTTTATACTGCATGCATATTTTTTTCAAAATAAGAGTTTGACTTTCCAGGAAATAAGAGGGAAAAATCAGAAACATTTTTATAAACATTTAGATGACAATTCTGATTAAAAACAAAAAAGAAAATCCTAAAAATTAAACATAAGGTTTAGTGTCAGAAAAGGCCACAGGTTCTTTTTTTATCACTTTACCTCACATGTTCATCTATTTTAGGCTCAGTTTTACTTTGAAGCTGCATATCTATGTATTCGTAAAGAGGATTTATATGTCCTAATTGACTGAATGTGCATTATGAATAAGTGTGACAATTAACGAAAGTTGTGCAGAATAAGAAAAAAGAATGACTAGAAAATAAAACCAATTACATTTTTTTTTTTTTTTTACGTATTTAGGCAAAAGTATACATTGCGGCTCAATTACAGTTTTTGTATAAACTGCTGAAAACCTTTTGAGTTTCTTCTTGCAATCTGGAAGAATGGCAAAAGTTATTGCAGTACAAGGTTGTTAAGATTCTGATGACACGAGTCAAACATGATCATTGTACTATAAATCACTGGAAAGTTGTATATTAAGCCGGTCTAAAACACTGATGAGGAAATAGCTGCTATCAGAGTGCAGCATTGTGTTCATTCTTCTGTGTCACCTTAACTGGCAGAGCGAGTTGTTGTCATGGCAAAAACACAAATCCAATCCTAAAGATCAAGCATATTGCCTTTCAGGATTATCTGGAGATTATAGGAAAAGAAAAGAGAGCATGGCCAATTAGGGATCCAACAACTGCTCTCCTGCTCCGACTAATCAAGTCGAACTAAATCAATTAGGGAAGTCCTTTACCTGAAACGACCTAAACACCTACAGTAAAGCGGTTTAAAATAGAGAGAAGTTCTGATCCGGTTTTTTCTTGTGAAGTAGATGAAGACATGAAGATTTCACAGTTCACTGTGAATTAAACTGTGTGTTTACATGTCCTCTGTGTGAATGTTCATGTCAGACAGCGAGACAGTCACCAATCGTGTGGTGGAGCTGTGCAGAGGCTGTCTGAGAAACAGATGATTAGAGCTAAAGTTAGCGAGGGGGCATGTGATTACAGGACGAGATGAAGGCTCGGTACTGACTAACACCAAAAAGGGGGCGACTGATGGCATCGGAGGAGCCGCATGGGGAGGGAGGATGAGAGAGAGTGCACCAAAGTGTTAAGGAAAGGAAACTGCACAAATTAGGATAACAAGCATGAGTTGTACTGTAAATGCTAGAACTTGTGATGCTGCTTTTAAACGTATCTTTAAGAGAAAACAATGCAAAAAACATAAAATCTGCATAATTTATGCACATTAATAAAATATTAAATGGGAAACTCCTCCTCAGTCATGTATTGTACAACTGTACAACCTTCACAATTCTCAAAGACATGTTTGTATTAGAGGAAAAAGTCTTATCTTTGCTATTTTGGTTTGTTTTGCAAAAAAATGTCAGACTTGATGCATCTTGTTACTATGGAAACTGTCCTACCCATATGTCAAGGAAAGAAAACGCTGTCTTTTCTGTTATGAAAGCCTTTAATCATGTTTAGAATGGAGGCTGAACACAGTTATACTTTGTGGGTTTCTTGTTTGTTTGATAAAAAACAAGAAAAGAAACAAAGTGAGGATTTATTATAGTTATTTCAATGTAGAAAATATCAAACATCACTTTCAGTGAACACTTTAATGTCTGATTCTGTTCATTTTTGGTCAGCTGTTGTTATTTTCTGATAAGAAGGTTGATCGGCCTGAACCCAAACATCACCTCGATGATTTCGCATGATCAGGTTCCAGGAGCCTCAATGTGACAGCAGTGACTCAGCTGGCCTCCACCTCCTGAAATGAGGCTGTGTCACTCTGCACATGCATCCACACACCACCGACCGCTTCACATGTTACGTACGCTGACGCAGTCGCCCGTATGTCGAAGCACACGTTCATGTGACATGCTCATGGAGGGGAGCAGGGTGCAAAGCGGGGGCCGTGTGCCTGAGGAGGAGGGTTCCCTTTTGCCGGGTGGTTTTGCAGTCACAAGGCTCAACACCTCACAAACGTGATCGCGGCGGGCGGCGCAGGGAGCGGGGTGTGTCATCTGTGGATCATCCGCCTCATGTCTGCTGAAGGTTGTGGCAGAGATGTTAAGAAAAAGGACCATTTTCAGTAACACGCTGTTTATCACTTATGTTGACATCAAATCAGTTAATAGTTGAATCTGTGAAACTTTTTAAATGTGGGTTTTTATTGTTTGTATGCATCTCATGTCTTGAGGAGATGCTAATTTTGTAAAAATGTGCAGTTTGGTTGAACTTTAGACACATTTAGCACAAATAAAGAAACTCAGCTAACATGCTTATACAAAAAGAGGGGAAAAAAATCTAAGAAAAAGCAGTATTACCCCCTGAAGTTAAAATAAACCAGTCCCGGCTGTTAAGCTTACACTAGTTCAGGGGTCTGCAACCTATCTGGTCAAAGAGAAACAAAGTTTTTAGTTTTTAAAAACTTTCTGTAAAGTAAAAAGTAACTAAGAAGTATAGTAAAAAAAAAAAAAGAAAAGGAAGCATACTGAAACTTTTGTCAACACTTGAAGGACAGAAGTTATTACTTCACGAGGCATCTAACCCTCCAACAATCCATAAATCTTTCTTTTACCGACATTATACTAGAATATTTTGACTGATTTTTTTTAGCTCCTTTTACCACAAAAAATCAATTTGAGGTCAGTAAGCACAGCCAGAATTCATACGTAACGCTAAATTAAGATATAATCTGCCAGATTTTAAGGCAAATTTTCCATTTTTTAACAAATTCATGTATCTTAAGTGCACCTTATGACTCAAAAATATGGTGAGGAACACTTAATTAGCTTTAATTTTAATTTGATTTGTTACAAATGTCTAGCTGGGGTGCTACTGCTGACATTACACTAAAATGTTCTGCATTGAAATGATCTTATGTGGCCCAGGATGTCTTTTATTTTGAAAGGAAGTCAGGTGGACTTCTCAAAAGTTCAAAACTATTTCATGTTTTTCAAAAAAAAATGCTATTTTCTCTTTTTGTTTATGTGTTATCAATGCCAAAAAAAATATTTCATTAATTTATCAAAATAGAAACAGTAACATAAATACATAATTGTTTTCTGTCTTTTTAATGATGAAACTGTTACCTTCCTGTCTGGAAAAAACAAATAAAATTTAATAAAATCAAAACTCTGATTTTGATCTACAAAGAAGCAAATTTGCTAGGAAAACAAACTAAAACACATGTGAAAAAATGTATTTTATAATCTACTAAATGAAAGGAAATTGGTTGAAAGTAGGTGGAGGCTATACAAAATCTATACATGTAGGGAGTTCACTGATAATATATTTTGAGAAAATTTACACCCCTGGATGAAATATGAGTTGCATTGTGGGACTCTCAGTAGCTTTTGACAAGAACAGTGATAGTTTGTGAGGCACCGCAGCTTTGTAATTACAGTCAGAGTGTGAGTTTAGCATTTGTTTTAAATGCATAACACATTTATTGTGTATAAAAAGATTCTCACAGTAGAACAAAAGCATATAGTCTGTCTTTACCACGCAGAAGAAGCTGGTCATTTACAATTGCAGCCATACTTAGATGCTATAGATACAGAGGTATAAATAAAATCCTAAGAATTGTTTGCCTTCGTTTTCTTGGTCTGAGTCATTGTGATAAATAGAAACTTTTCTGACTAAACAGTTTATGCTAAAGAGTTATAGGAAGTTGAATTACAGTTTTTCCTCTTCTTGGAACAAGGGAGTTCAAGTCCTTGGCCTCCACATTCAAATTCGCACCTTTGCGGGGCTGAAATAACCCCTCCTCCCGATGCACTTTTACCAGCATGGGTAAAAATAAATGGTTATATCATAAGAGGGGAATAAATCTGCGTGTTTAATCCAAAAAGCCCTGTTATACAACGGTCATTGTGCCTCCAAGGGATTTATGTATTCTGATGAAGGATTACAAGTCAGAGGCATTAAGGGAGCAGAACCTCGATGCGACTGAACAGCGACGCCTGCTGGACAAAACCTGCTACTGGATTTTTTTTTTGTTAAAATGTATTCGTTTTTCTGACTTTTAAAGACTTTCAAAATAAAACAGCCAGTAAGACTAAAAATCATTTTTAATTAATATTTTATGTATCAAGTTCAACATAAAGACAATATGATATAATAAATGAATCATTTAATAAATGAGACAAACGTCTTGAGGCTCTCCACTGACTCAGGATTTTTTTTTTTTAAACAGACACCTTTAGAAGACAATACTTCACTGGATGGAGTCATAAGCATCAATCCTTGAATCACTGTCTGCATCCTCCAGGGCGATGATCACGAGTTTGTTTCCACATAAAAAAGCGTCTTTAATCGTCATATTAGAAAAAAGTTGACTAATTTCTTTTTTTAGACAAGTAACTCCGCTCACTTTGACTAAATGTATAGGGAAATGGAATGAAAATCCGAATCATCTGCTGCACTTTAGCCATGACGTGATCACTAATCCATCGCTCTCTAGATGCTGGATTTTAGAGTGACGTACAAGCAGAAACATGAAACATTAATAGTTTTTAATTAATATTATATTTGAGTTATGAAACCACTGGAAAGTTCAAACACGCTTGTGCGCCAGTCAACAGCAGTGAGCTGACTCACTGATGCATTCATGTCTCCGAAGGAGTTGAGAAATGTTTCTTATACTAGAGTAAGAAATCATATTATTTTGTTGAAATTTTTTGAAATTGAAAGGAAAAATATGTTTTTTTTAACATGTCAGCAAATATCTTCTGCTCCATCTCTTCTTGCAGTTTTCGGAGGGAGAGTGAGAGTGATCTGGGGCACAAGATTGTCCCGACTCTGACATCAGAGGACGTTTATCCCTCCATCAGCCCACACGTACAGGTTCATGTTGCATGTCTGTCCCTTTGTCATTCAAATGACGAGCTGACGATTGAAGGGCTTATCTGCTCTAATTGGACCGTGTAAAGATATTACTGCTGAGGGAGCACCAACTTTGATATGGAAAATCATATTTGTGTGCTCCAAAACAACATTATCTAGAGAGCTGCGTGTATCAGGCTGGCTAAACTCCATCCATATTCTTTTTTTTCTGCATCCTCGAAGACAGAAAGAACCACAAAAGAAAGGACAAACACACAGGCTGTTAAAAGTAACATTTGTAAGCTTATTATTTTTGTTATCATCGTTATAACCTCTGGTACGGTTTATTCGCTTTACAGTTAATTGTTCAAGTTCATCGAAAGTCATTCCAGTCAAAAGTAAACATGATTGTAACTGTTGTTTCCAACACTAATAAATGCTTCTTTTTTCTGTTTTGCTAGACAACAATCGGTCACGCTTTCTCACCCGAGCACGGTGGAAAAAAGACAAAAACAGGAGACTGGGACCTGTTCAGACAGACGGAGGTTCTGCACGCAGATGTGAAGAGATAAACACACTCGCTCAAGCAGGCACACACACGCACACACACACACACACTGCTCTCGTGTCTAAGTTCTTAAGTGCAACGTTTTTTTTTTTTTGTTGTTTTTGTTTTTTTGAGGAGTGATATAACCTTTGTTCCTCTTCCCTCCTCCTCCACCACGTACATCTGGGGTGGATCACATACTGTAGTTCTCTTTTCTAGAAGCACAATCTCTTGTCTGAACCAGAAGAACATAAATCTGGATCTCTATATACATGGGCTGTCAAAAATGATTACAAACACACCTTAAAAAAACATGAAGATGAACAAAAAACACTTCAAAATATGACAACAAGTGTTTTTACAGTGGACTGATTTAGAAAAAAAACATCTCTTTAGGATTTTCTTTTCATGAATACTTGTGAAAAGGCCCAATAATGGCTTGATGATGTGGATTCTCCGCTGGATTGAGATCTGTTAAGTCTTAAAGCTGGGCTTTGTTGAGGTTTTTTATTTTTGTGGAGTGAATGAAAGCTTCAGAGGATGCTGCTCCCAGGTTGGGCTGTTGCCATCTGGTATATATATATATATATATATATATATATATATTTGACATGGTGGTGCATATCAAAGGAGCAACTACATTCAAACCTGGAGCCAAAGTTCCCCCAAACGGAGCAACACACTGACGATGAGATGATCAGCATCTTTCTTTTTCATCCATTCAGACCTTATTCTTCACACAAATGACCAGTTTTTCTTCTACAACAGTTTTAGCGGTGGAATAACATCTACTGATGGTGGAGGAGATCAATCTGTGTACTGCACAGTACATTAGCTTTACCATTACTGCTGCTAAAGAATGTCTCAAAGAGAGTGGAAACAGCCCAGTATTACTTATGGCTCAACCCACCATAAAATCCACTTCTCGAAGCCTAATTCTGTCATATAGCTTAGCAAATGTAACAAAAGCATCAGAAAAAAAAAAATCTGAAAAAGTCAAAACAGAAACAGCTTCAAGTTTATAAAAATGCTTACATCACGTTTCAAGACACTGAAATTCCATTCTTGGTCAGTTTGTGACATTTACACGAGTACTTAAACGCCTCACGAGCCGGTGGGTGAGCCCTGAGTGACCTTTTTTTTATTTTTTTATTTTTGGCCAACCGTCAGCTCGCACTCCTATAATGGACATTAGAATCACCTTCATTATTGTTATTAGCTACGATGGTTCTCGGCGCCCTTGTGGAGTCCGTCGCTGGCTGGCAGGGCGGGGTAACCATGGAGAATAAGGTGCTGGTTTCTATGGAAATGCTTTTCTGAAGTTACTGATATTTTGTTGATGTTAAAATTTCCTTCTTTTTTTTCTCTGAACAATTTTTGCATATATATTTTTTAAAACAAGATGGAGAGATGAACTATTAGACCATTTATACACATTTGGACAGCCTTTCTCTCGCTTTCACACACAAACACACAGTAACAGAAAACCATTTACATGTGGCATCTCACGTTTGAGTTACTGAGGGGGGTGGTGGGCGGGGTTAGCGCAGCAGGCTGCCAGACCTGCACGGACCAGGGAGAAACGCGATGCTTGTGTGGGTGACTGTCCAGCCTTTGTCCTCCCTCCGTGTTCTTTTGCTCCTCTTCTCCAAAATCGTATTGCTGAGTGTTTCCATGGCTGCTCCATAAGCATAATGTGCTTTATTAACCTCAGAAATGAACGGGACAGAAAAGTAAAACCCAACAAACTCTCGCTGTTTCGGTCAATGGCACATTGAAAGCCCTCCCCTCTCGTCTTTTTTGTTCTCCTTCCTCGACCCCGTCCAGTCCTATTGTCCACAGACCAGCGGTGGCAGGAGGATGACACAGCAAAGTGGCAACTAAGAATTGGCGTCTTAGTGTGTTTTTGTGTATTAAGCATCAGCTAATTACTAGTCTCCTACCCAGACTTTGTTTAGTTCACAAACTGGTGTCTTCTTTTCCTGTAAAGCTGAGACGTTCCCAGCGTTTAAGTCCAACAATAACAAGAAGGCAAAATCAGTTTGGTTCATCTGAAACTTTTCTTATTCAGTTCAGTCTTGGTGCAGGAAACTATGGCAACTAGCCCTAAAGAAATGTTACAGCCAATAAGATCTAAGTGAAAGTCTTCAATTGGGAGGTTGGATTTCTTTTTTTTTTTCTCTCCATCTCCTTTTGTATAAATGCTTTAAGTGGTGTGATTCAACAAGCTCCCCCTCTGGGCTCGCTCAAACACACAGTCACACACACGTCACCCCAGCACCTGTGAGAACCGGCTGACTTTAATGCAAAATACAGCTCAGCCTGGGTCACTGAGTGTGCAAAGGTCTCTCAGTCCTCAAACATTCGCGGGGCGTTGCTTAAAAAAAAAATGCTTATATCAGAATCAGTTCTCCTCGCTTCTCCTCCAGACCCACTCCCTACTCTCCCACCCACTGATAGGGTACACCTTCCCAAGGCTAGTTGGCATGGTGACGCTGATGGAACGGCCGTTGCTAGGAGATGAAGAGAGCGCCCAGAAAGAGCATTGTCACGGTGAGGAGAAGGCGGTCCCTGGACGGACTGCTTCCGCTGACACTTTTCTCCAGCTTGGGGATGAAAGGGTTAAATTCATCTGTTGGAAGGAGAGAAAAACATAATCAGTGTAAACCGTAAGAGAGTTTTTGTGAGCGCGCGCTGCCATCTTTAATGTAAATTATGAGACGCTTCAAAAGCACAAAAGGCAGCTGCAGGTTCCACACTGAAAGAAATAGGGCCAGATTTGATCAAAGTCATCAGCAGCACCACAGGAGGCTCCAGCTGTTTGAACGCAGCCCTATTGTTCAATAAATGTGACACGACCAAAGTTACACACTCATCTCTGACAGAACCTCACCAAGCCTCCCAAAGCGCACACCTGCCAGCCGGCTAAAAATAGCCTGTTTTTTAGTTTCCTTTGTTCGGGGTTTGAAGCATAAGTCGGCGTCTAGTAAAACGTAGGAAAACATCATCAGACAGCTCACTGCACGCACGCACGCAACCTGCGAGACACACGCGTGCGGCCGTACACACCCTCTGAAGTCACCTGATTAATGAGACTGGAGACGAGACAGAAGACGAGACAGTTTTCCGTCAGCTGATCAGCAACCGCCTTTAAGGAAGTTTGGCATGGAAATGAAGAGTTTCATCATGGTTTCTGTGGGTCAGACAGGAGAGTAATGACTCGCTAACCTCTCCCCGGTATCCTCCACTGGCCAGTTTAATGAGGTCCATGCAGCAGAGGTACTCGGGTTAAACGTTCAGACCACTCTGTAAGCGAGCCAGCAGCCCGGAGGTCAGCGCGCCGCGAGCCTCACTGTCTTTGCCCGCTGCTGACTGACAGAGGAATGTGCTTTCAAAAGTACAAACAGATTAAGGACAATCCTGCACAACTGGTTCTAACGTATAGCTCTAAGCCTCGTCACGCCCACGTACACGCACCTGTCGCCAACTGTCACAGGTAACACATAATTATCGGCACGCTTTTATGACAGGACGCTTGTTTAGGGACAGAATATGATTCTGCGGGACGCCAAGTCAAACAGTCATTAATGCTGCTCTCTGGCTCGCAAAGAGCAGACAGTCTGAAAACGAGGACAAATGAAAAGACGTGTCGTCTGTGATTGTGGTCTTTGTGCATGTTTGAGTTTCAGTATGAACAAACGTGCTGCTGTGTTTTCAGAAAAGTGCATTTCTATTCAGTTTTTAGCATACATATAAACATTTGATTCATGCAAGGTCAAATTTG